>NC_070634.1:15913147-16265647 GCF_947347685.1 Pleuronectes platessa
CATTAATCTCCATCCGATTTCCCCTTTTATTAATCTGTAATACGGCGAAGAGCTGTACCAGCTACAGGAAAAAAATACAGCTATTACTGGCTGGAAAACTGGCATCTCCACCTTAAAGATTGACGAGAAGCAATCACCGTAAAACTCACCCAAAAGTGATTTATGTCTCTGTGAATGCAGGAGGAAACAGACAGGCTGACTTAACTAATTCACCAGTCCCGGTCTCAGTTGTGGTTTTGGGCGAACGCCACTTCAGTTAAGGTATTACTGTAAGGAGAGAGTGAGCGCTTCCAGAGATGCTGGGCAAAGCTAATAGAAACTTTGGGTGTGGAGGTTGCAGCCACATTCCAGCTGGTTTATATTCGCGCCACTCAAGGACACTGAGACAAAGAAACACAGGTTAGGATTAGCATGGGATGGAGAGGATTAGGACTTTCTCAGGATTCCAAAGTCCTGTAAACTCGCTACCCTCTCACTGATCGCCAATTTTTTTTCAAGTTACATTACTCCTGCTTTCCATCAGTCTATATACAGTGAATTTTATTCAGCAATGGTAATCATGGTTATAACAGATCTAGTGCTTCAACTAATTATTGTTTCCATTTTCGAAAAATAAAACATCTTCCTTCAGTTACTTTGACTTTAGTTAATCTGTAAAAAGTAGAGGAATTTGCTCAGGTTAAAATTATAAAGTTTAAAACCTGGAAAACAATCGGATGCTCTGGGAGAACAGTGAGAAGTTTGAAAATGGAAAACTCAAATACAAAGTAATATTTGCCCGGTTTCAATATTTGAATCTTTTTTATATCAAGCTTCCAAACTCAGAGTTTCGGAACATGCCCTCATATTTATCCCATAAATGACGGGATTCTTTTGCATTGATGAGCTTATTTATCCAGAAAACAGGAAATCCTTTCCAGTTGTTTTGGTTGAAAAACGAACCCTCATTTCAGTTCCAGGGCTGATTCGATAATTTTATGGTTTATGGAGCTATTTCCCCATTTGACCCACGCGGAGCGAGAAGAGAAAGAGTTCAGTGTTTGTGAAGCTCATAAAACAAAACAACGGCTGTGACGTGTGTGTGAAGTCATGGACCTGCAAGAAAACACACGTTTAGTGAAATCTCTTCAACAATCAGCGCAGCTCCTCCGGGGGAAGGCTTTTATTGAAATGCCCTTCCAGCTAATGCACAAACGGCCTCATTGGGCGCTTTCACAGAGAAATTAGTGAGGGTTTGGAGCAGTTAAGATAAAGTGCAGTTAAGATGTCATGGGCGTCTGATCGTTCTCGGGCAGAACCAAGGCACCTGGTTTAATGGGCGGCTTTTAGCTCAGACTGCGTTCAACAGTCTCTCCTTTTTACCTCTTCTCCTCCGCCTCTTTCTGCCTTTCTGTGCTTCTCCTTCCATTTTCGTTCCATAAATACAGTCCTCTGGCTGAAAAACAGCTGTTTGTGCCGAACAAAGAAACACTTACAGCAACCGGGAGACTTTCTCATTACAGACCTCCCTGTTGCTCCGACACTCGCAGATTCTCACGCACAGAAAGTTCCACACATCAGAGTTTAGATTAAACGGAAAAATTGCAACGTTTTTTATTTATATATATACATACTGAAGAGTGTTGCAGATGTTTGCACACATTGCAGATTTGATGGCTCCATCACAGACATTTATCCAGGTGACACACATTTCCCTTCGCACACACACGCTCAGTCCCGCAGCGCTGTGTGTGTGCACAGCGTAACGTCTGGCGTGCTGTTGTCGCTGCTGACACAAGGTTTATTTGGCGGAGCTTTAACAGCTTTACCTAGGCCTTCTGCCACTGCTGTCATATACGAGTCAGCAGGGGAAGCACAGCCACTCAGCTTCCAACACACACACACACACACACACGCACACACACACACACACACATCCCCACTCAGATGCAGGCACGTATACACAGAACAACTCACAAGGGTTTAAGTTACTTCTAAAAGGACTAACACTAACACGCCCTTCGTTTTTCCAGCTGCGAAATGCAAAGGGCACACATGCACACACTCACACACACACACACAAACCCACGTCTGCACTTATTCTGTTATTATGCCCCACAGTGGTGCAGTAATTACGTATGCGTATAAATAAGTGTCACATCATAAAACCCCAATACCTTCTGGAACTTCACTTTGGGTTTCCCCCCGTCACGGAGCAACGAGGCGCCCACTCCCTGAATAATAGAACTTAATACCGTCATAAAGTGCACCACACCATGTGGGCCCTGCCAAGTGCCCAGGTACTCTCACATAGAGTCCACGTCTCTGAGTCCGACCGTGGCTTGTTTAAATCAGGTCGGCTTTATTCACAGTGTGTTGTTCCCATAGATTCTATGATTGGGGATTTTAATATTACAAACACAAGTTGCACATTTATTTAATCTCAGCTTTCATTCAGTAGATTTAAGAATTCTTTGCTCCCTCTCTTTAATTTCAATAACACTGATTATTGTCACCTTATAACCTTTTCTCTCATTTTCCTAATGCCAGTTATTAGTTTGGTTTTAGTTTGAAATGTTCACTACAAAAAAGAAAGAGTTGGGAAAGTTCAAGACACATGATTTTTTTGATCATGAGGCCAACTCAAACGCAGCTCCAAATAAAAGCTGTGCCAGGTAATTATCCTTTGTTCAGATGATTTATCTTTCTAAAACTTTTAATTTTGACTTGGCTATACTTAGAATTCCAAACAAGAAAAGTTGTATTGCTGTAAACATTTGTCCCGCTGCCATCCTGTTTCTGTGAAACCCCTGCAAATCTGCTGGTGGACCCTAAACCAGTTTAACTGGGGCGCACTCTGGTCCGAGCTTCAACTAGACCGAACTCAAGTATTGAGGCCAACTTTACACAAGAAACCTAAAGTTAGTTGAAGCAAATACAATGTTAAGTCTATAATGTAGATTCATATTTTTTGACCTGTTTGTTCATACACCAACGTTTTTACGGTGTTTAGATAAATAAACGTGATATGCTTTTCTTCTCTCTTTAGTTTACACCGTCAGAGGCTTTCTGTTGTTTACACGTCTCATCTCACAAGCTTAATCCACTCGCTGAACCCAGTTCCAGTAATTCCATTATTAGAATGTGGATCCATTTAGTTTGATTAATCTCCCCGAAAGGAGAAACCATTGCTCCAGTGAAAAACAATTTTTTACCGCAGGACGCTACTGCATTTTTCCGGAGAACAGAGAAGATCTGAACATTGGAACACGTTTGAGTGGCTTCAGTTGTAAGAACTCGACAGATGTGATACACGTTGGATCTGACGTAACTGTGTGTTTCAGATATCGATGAATGCGCCACCATCCCCGGTGTGTGCGATGGCGGAGAGTGCACCAACACCGCCGGTAGCTACGTCTGCACCTGTCCACGAGGCTACATCTCCAGCACAGATGGTTCCAGATGTGTGGGTGAGTCTCGCACACAGTACCAGCATTCCACTCTCTCATTTGTGAATTTCCCTCACCCCCCTGGCTAGCTCAACGCCTCACATCTGGTCAGCAACGTCCCTCCCTCCCTCCCGCCATCACAGCTTCCTGTGACTGGAGTTCTGATGAGTCAAGCTGGCCCACAGACCCGTGGTCGCCATGTGCAGACAAACACACTTGCACGCACTGTTTGGCCTTGACAGCATTAATCTACTCTAATGCTAGCGCTGCTCTGACTCATTCACACACACACACATGCGCTGACACATACCTAGCTGACATGTCCCATGAAACACTACCAGGTGTTAATGTATTTCTGAGATGCTCAGCCCTCGTGGCAGTCAAACACAACCAGGTGTTTATATATTATTTCAAGATTTGGCCCAAAAGACACACGGATCAGGGTCTTTCTGTTTCATCCCCTCAGCATCAGAGGCCCAGTCTCATGTTTTACTGCACATTATATTCAAGTTTCATTCTCTATTTAACACAGCCCCCTCCCCGGTCATCTGCAGAAAATAACAAGCTGCTCTGTTTTGGTTTCAGAGAAAGGGTAAGAGGAAATGGGTTGAGAATGAGAAAATTCCCAGTTACCAAATCCCAGACTCACATGTGCACACTCATACATAAGGCTGATGTCGAGCTATAGCCTCAAGCATTTTAACATTGTAGGTGAAAAGCATATGGTGATTGGAGGGGAAGACGCAACACAAAAGATGGCAAAAATGGCGTCCTGGTCACATGTACATGCCCACGGTTCCATTCATACTAAGATGAGGATTCACTCCGGTCTGGCGTTCCGTGCATGCTTACCTGACCCCACATTCCCTTCCAGTAGGTGGATATATCACCTGGAGCATGTGTTCAGTCTGCTCAGTCTCAAATCTTGAACCGTGTGTCCCCTATAGCAGACAGGGATAGAAGATGACATTTACATTAAGAGGACCACAGTGGAAACCAAGTGGACTGGCAGATGTGGAAACAGTGAATTAGAATTACGGTTCAAGTTCTTCTAAATGAGGGGAAAATATGTGTTTATAGATAGCTAAAATGAAAACGGCATTCCACAAGCCACAAAATTGGAAGCACTGCATTATTGTATGCTGAAGCAATAAGGGTTTCTTTCATCAGAAACTCAAAACGTGAAAAATAGATCTGAAAATGCTCAAAGCCTGTGCCCATATACTTTGGCCATGTACGTCTACATGCTGGTACTGGATGAGGAGAAGCAAAGCACAGAAAAACAATGAAATGAAAGATGCAATAAATAAATGAAAAATAAAAAGAAGTGAAAGAAAGAATGAAAAGATCAAAAAGAAGGAATTAGTGGTGATGGAAGAAGAAAACAATTCAAATTATTTGTATGTTTTTTTATCTCACACCAAGGCAGGGGAGCATTGGAGTAAAAGGATTATCAGAAATAAATGGTGTCATACAAACGCTGGCAAACTAGAGTTAATGTTTGTGTGTGCGTGTGTGTGTGTGTGTGTGTGTGTGTGTGTGTGTGTGTGTGTGTGTAAAGTGTGTGTGTGTGTGTGTGTGTGTGTAAAGTGTGTGTGTGTGTGTGTTGTAGAACAGGAACCCCACGTTGAAGCTGTGTGGTTCACCCAAACCCAGGGGTTCTCCATCTGTCTGACTTTATGTGTGTCCATAGTTTTCTTCTTTCTCCCACTCCACTGCCATTCCCTTTCTTCTCCCCCCCCCCCCCTCTTTCTTTGTTTCTCTCTTTGTTTCCCTTCTGTAGTAAAGCATTGATCACACCAGAGCTCATTCCTACAGCGAACAGCTCAGTGATTTACATTAGAGAGTCTCCCTGTTTTCTCTGGAGTTCTCTATCTGAGTTTGGATGATTTCCCTTGTTCCGTCTCCCCTGGCTTTTGTTTTGTTTTCTTTTTTTCCAAACTTTTTATCTCTAAAAACGAAGCATTCTCACTCTCTCATCCTCCTTATCTATCTCACTGTTTCCTCTTGGCCCCTTTTTTCCTCCTCCCAGTCTCTGACATCTGGATCCTGCAGCTCGCTTCCTCTAGTTTGCTCCTCTTCAGCCTTCTGAAGGGAAAGAGGGAAAAAGAGAGAGAGCAAATAAAACAGGTGCCAGACACAACCCCCATATTTCCTTCCCTCTGCCTCTGTCCCGCTTCCAAAATGGACGAGATTGGACAGAGACAGCGGCAGAGATAAGACAATCCAAAGAAAACCAGACTAGATCGGGCCCGGTCCAAGAAAACGTTTTGATTAGTCCCGACCAGGGATTCAAAGTCACATCTAAGCACATAACTGGATTTGTAAAATGAGACATGAGGAACTCTGCTTGTTTCCTGATTCACTGTGATGAAATTTCCCAAAGTCTTTGTGTGTTTGTGGTCAGAACATGAAGTGAGTGAAAGAGAGTGAAGTGTTTGTTCATATAGGCTATAGTTCTTCTTCTTTGCCTGCCCACAGGTTTAAGATGTGGGATGTATTTTTCTGGTTCAGGAGCTTGACTATGCGCCTCTTGGTGTTGCGCCCTGTGTTTTGTGGGATGTGCTGTACAATGTTGTAGCGATCCAGTGGGAGCTGGTTGTTGTTTTGTGTGAGTGTGTGTGTGTGTGTGTGGGGGGGGGGGGGGGGGGGGGCTGAGTAATAATGCCCTGTCACACGGTGGAGGCTTGGAAAAAAATACGGAGGAGCCGTCCAGTCGGTCAGTCTGTGAAAACACCTCGCCAAATGAAAGCATATGCTTCTTGTGCAGCGGAGGAGCACTAGCGAGCAAACCCGAGGTCTGGATCCAATTTAAGTCATCATCGTCCTCATCAGCAAAGCCCCACCCACCCCCTCAGCCCCGTTCTCCTGCACCATCACCACCAACACCAGCACCGTGACTCCAGCTCGCTCATTCCTGGGGGATGTTTTTGGGTTGAGTCTCTTTGTATTCGTGTGTATTTATGCGAGTATGTATTTGTATAAGCGTGTGTGTGTGTGTGTGTGTGTGTGTGTACTGTACCTTGTGCTCCCAGACACAGCGGCCTTATGTTCTGTCTAATTGGCAAGAATTGCTCCACATGGAACTAATTAATTCCAGACTGCCGGCTCATTAGTGACTTAATCGACTTGTGCTCCTCCCTCCACACCCCCCCCCCCCCTCCCGCCTTGCCCCTCGCTTCACTCTGCTTTTTCCCCCACTTTTTTTTCTGTAGGAGCATTTTCACATATGTTGTCCACTTCTCTGAAATAACACACGTGTGTTCTCTATCTCTTTCCCTCTCTCTCAGTCGTCTTTTTCTTCCTCTTTCTTGGTATGGTTCCGAAATACCCCCCCCCCCCCCGTTCCCTTTACCCCTTACACAGGCTCTTTGAACCCCAGGCCCCTGTACTGACCCTGACCTGGCAAACCTTAACAAAATAAGACCCCTTTTAGAGGCCCTTTCAGATGCCTGCAGTTAGTCAAGACCCCAGTCAACCTCTCCCACTGCCGGCCCATAAAGAAGCTTCCTCCCTGGGCACCACGGAGAGGGCAGAAAAACCGCCATGCTGATCTGAGAGAGGCTTTTATTACCTGTCACCTTTTCTCACGTGTAATAAAGTGTTGGACCTGGAAATATATGTATATATATACTGATGGTGTTACCTGAAGAGCTACATTTAAAGATGAACGAAACATCATGTTGAGAAGCTGTGATCGGAATGGTAATAATAGTGTTAAATTATTGTTATATCAAAACTTTATCCTAATTTTTTCATACGGTTTTATTTTGTCAATATTCAAGGTCGGGTCATGAGCCCATCAGGCTTAACAGAGTATTACAGACGTCCCTCTCCATAGAAACACTTTCCAGCTCTAACACAGGGATCTAGTGACTCTATATAAACTATAATGTCTGAATGTTTATTCTCTCAAAATGAGTTTGCTCATACTAGCTCACACATTTAGTGATTGTGTTACACTGTTTCACCCTTAAATTGAACGCTAATGTAGTCGTTTCTAAATTGATCTTTGTCATGCAGCCAGGGGAAACGAGGAACTCACACATACTCAAACATAACATACATAAAACATATTAAAATACAGTTTGTTGCTTGTCCAGTCTTCTCATTATGTCCATGTGTCTCCTCCTCTTTCAGACCAGCGCGTGGGGACCTGTTTCTCTGCTCTGGCTAACGGCCGCTGCGCTGCCGAGGTGAATGGTCAGTTCACCAAGATGCAGTGCTGCTGTGACACAGGACGCTGCTGGGCGTTGGGACTGGTCCCTGAGATGTGCCCCGTCAGAGGTTCTGGTGAGAGCATGAAAACAACACACTCTGAGTTAGATAAATGGAAATCCCATGTTTCAGTTGTTGACAACATCACACAGGCTCATACCAACATCTGTGGGGCTGAAAGTAAAGTGATGTGAGCGAGCGATCCATCACTCTCTTCCTGTGGGGACAAACACTGGCACTCCCCAACAATGGATTGTCTATAATATGGCACGAACAGAGGCAATAAATAAAGCCATGATTGTGTAAATGGTCCACAAGCCAATTGAATTCAACACTGTAAAGTTAACCAGACAAGACTGACTTTGTTGGAGAGAGGCTGCTTTGAGTTTGTGTGTGTGTGTGTGTTTTTGTGTGTGTGTGTGTGTGTGTGTGTGTGTGTGTGTGTGTGTGTGTGTGTGTGTGTGTGTGTGAGAGACAGGAGGGGCCAAAGCATTTGCTCAAACTGATGTGCATGATGTCATGAAGACAAAATAAAGAGAGAAAGATGGAAAAGATTTGTTTGACGATAATGACCCATCATCTTTTTCAGTCAGGCTGGAATTCAGAAAAGTCTTCCCCCTGCGTGAGACAATGTGATCCATAACTGATCTGTAACAGAATGTTCTCTTTCTCTTACTGGCACCACAGTAAGAGACCTGTGTGTTTGATTTAGTGACAAACGAAGAGCAAAACATGCAAACACACATACTAAACATAGACACATACATGCACAAGTACATCAATTGTGTACAGAGTAACTGTAAGTTCATGCTAAGGTGGAGCTGAACAGATCATCAAGTGCAGTGTGCATACATTTTGTTTTATTGGTTGGTCAGGCTTCGCTCCAGTTAAAGTATATGTGAATCTAGTAAAACTCTTACAGGAGACGATCAGCTCTGTAACAACTGAACTAAAGAACATCAACATTAACTGTAAAGTGCAGCAGCCTTTCTGGAGTTATTTAGCAAACGTACACCATAGTCCATAGACCAGTGCACTAACCCTGTTATCTCTGTTTCTCTTGTAGACGAGTACAGGCGTCTGTGTATTGTGGGCGTGCCCGTGGGACATGGTCCGCCTATTGGTTACCCCAATGGACACTTCCCCAACAATGGCCATGGTTTCAACTATGGCAACAAGTTCCCCAGTGTACCTAATGGTAATGGCAACGGAGGTATAGGTGTTAACGGTGGAGGAGGTTTCGGAGGGAACGGTGGGAGCTTCGGAGGAAATGGAGGAAGCTTCGGGGGCAATGGAGGAGGACGTCTGGGCAATCAACACATAGGTGAGTCTATGAGGATTGTGGTAGAGTTGAAAACTTGATTCAATTAACATAATATGTAGTGTTGTCCCATGTAGGCCGTGTTTTGGTAAATCCTCCTGTGTGTGTTTTTTCAGGCTCTGTCTCTGTGAACGACTCCATCGACGTGTGCAAACATTTTACCAACCTCTGTCTTAATGGACGATGCAATCCCACACCCACAAGCTACCGCTGTGAATGCAACATGGGCTACAGACAGGACGGCCGCGGGGAGTGTATCGGTAAAAACACACTCATACACACTGTATAAGAGTAGATGTAATGTTCAGGTGTCACTAACCTCTCAGACATAAAGGAGGGACATGCTTAAACTGTGCACTGCACTGCCATCTTCTGCTGATGTAGGGAACTTAATACAAGTGGAGGAGAAATCTGCCTTGTTTTTGTTTTTTTGATTTATATTCTTTTTCTCTCTCCAGATGTGGACGAGTGTGTGAGTAATCCTTGTATCAATGGAGACTGTGTCAACACACCTGGATCGTACCACTGCAAGTGCCACGACGGCTACCAAGGAACACCAACCAAACAAGCCTGTATCGGTGGGTCACACTTTCAACCTGTTATTACCATTATTAAGATTATTTAATACTAATCTAGTACACACATATAACTGAGGTGTTATAAACACATTTAACTAAAGTTTTGGTGCACAGTAGAGAATGATCTATTTATCGGCTGGCTGATATGAGAATTTTACAGACATATCTGTCCATATGTTTATTGATATGCACTGATATGAAAAGTTGTATTTTAAAGCATGAACAGTGCTAAAGAGATGTTCATTTGAGTCAATATTTTACATTAAAACCTTGAGTTGTAAATACAGTATTTGTTCTATTTGTGTTCTCTATTTTTATATAGTTATTTATAATAAAGTTACTGGAATTAAATGCATTACTTGTGATTATATTACTCCCTAATATTAGTATAGGCATCGCCCCCAGAAAATCTGTATCAGTCAGGCTGTAGTGAACGATATACTATGATTTATGTTTAAAGGACAGTTAATCAAACCTTTCTCTCCTCTCTTTAGATATCGATGAGTGCATAATGAACGGAGTGATGTGTCGCAACGGCCGCTGTGTCAACACCGAGGGAAGTTTCCAGTGTATCTGTAATGCCGGATTTGAGCTGACTCCAGATGGAAAGAACTGCATTGGTAATAAACCAGCTCCAAAAAACAGGTTTAACCTCATATGACAATAATGACAACAAACTTGATGTAATTCCTGTGGTCTTGACTCTCCAGATCACGATGAATGTGCCACCACCAACATGTGTCTCAACGGCATGTGCATCAACGAGGACGGCAGCTTCAAGTGCATCTGCAAGCCCGGCTTTGCGCTGGCACCCAACGGACGCTACTGTACCGGTGAGTGTGATTTATGAAGTACAACACGGGACTCGAACAAGAGTGTTGACAGATTTGGTGTTCTTTGAAATCCCACAGATTGCGGTTTGAACCCATAGGAGCTCAGTTTTGTTTCAGAAGTCGAAGAGTTTTAGAAGTGGAGTTCAGAAAAAAACAAAGACGGATAGATTAGATAGATAAACGTGGATACATTTATGAGTCCCTGTTGAGAGATGTTGTCTGGAAGCTTCTAGAGTGGCTGTCATTCCATCGCGGTCACACCATAACACAGCGCAGGTGCAAACCCCAAATATAACACACGCCAGTCTAGATAATGCTAACTCCCCATGACCTGATTTTCTCATTACAGAGTCTGTTATTCAAATCTTTTGATCCCTGAGTGTAGTATGTTTATTATCTTTCAAATAGAGTATTAAATATACCCAGGGGCCAATTCACAGATGGTCTTATTTTAAGGGAGACATTTTATTTATGACTTTTGTTCTGAAAAAGTGTGAGCCTCTTTCCCCTTTTATTTTGTAATGTAGCCGAAAGGAAAATACAAACCAATGAAGACAAAGATTTACAAAATCCAATATGGGTGTTTTACAGTCACTCTCTTGTTATCTACTTTACAAAATGTTAAACACCTGGAATTATAAGAACCTCCTCATCTTGTTTGTATATGAAGGAATTCTACTCCAACCTACTAATATACTGTATATAAACTATATATATTAATATATGTAAACTCATGTTCCTCAGCCCATGAAGTCAAATGGTATATTAACAATCTGCCCTCTCCTCATCAGATATCGATGAGTGTCAGACATCCGGCATTTGTATGAACGGCCGCTGCATCAACTCTGAGGGCTCCTTCCGCTGCGAGTGCCCACCAGGCCTGGCTATAGACGTGGACGGCCGAGTGTGTGTGGACACACACATGAGGACCACCTGCTACGGTGCCATAAAGATGGGCACGTGCTCGCGTCCGTTCCCCGGAGCGGTGACCAAGTCTGAGTGCTGCTGTGCCAACCCCGAACATGGCTTTGGAGAGCCGTGCTATCCCTGCCCCTCCAGAAACTCAGGTAACATTGTTCATTTAGACTTATTGTAGATTTATACTTACATTTTTCATTTTTTTAAGGTAAAATAAACAGAAACACGTTTATCCAGCTAATTAAACCTGTTTTCTCCTCACCTCTCAGCTGAGTTCCAGGCTGTGTGCAGCAGTGGCATCGGCATCACAGCTGATGGCAGAGGTGAGTGTGAACTTCCCCACAGTGATGTTAAGAGGCTCCTGTCAGTATTTGTCTGCACCTGCTAGATAACACCTCTCTTCTCCCAGACATCAACGAGTGCGCCCTTGACCCGGACATTTGTCAGAACGGCATTTGTGAGAACCTGAGAGGAAGCTACCGCTGCATCTGCAACATCGGCTACGAGTCCGACACCAGCGGCAAGAACTGCGTCGGTGAGTAGATTGTGTTTCTGATGTCAAAGGGGAAACTCCAGTATTTCTCAACCTGGGCCCTGTGTTTATAAATGTGGGTGTGTAAACAAACAAAAAGTACACAATCAGACCAGTAGAACATCTCCACCGGTGGGGATGGCTACAATGTAATCTTATGGGGCAACTGCGGCAGTCCATGCAATGTGTTATTCTGGGTCTTTGTTGGAGTCTGGAAACAAATCTTAACAAGAAGTCTCGATCGCTGCAGCTGCAGCTTGTTCCCGTCCCTCACCCCTTGTTCACTCTTTCATTTGAAGGAGCTCTTCGCCCGTGTGCTTCAGCTCAAACAGGTAGGGACCGCCAGCAAAGCAAAAATGCTTCATCCACATTATCCACATCAGAAAAAGATTCTTAATAGAACTCCTTGACACTCTGGGCACGGCCACACATACACAAGTGTAGCAGCGGTGAACCTTCTCTTCCAATCTGTGCGAGCGAGGAGGCGCATAAAAGGTTTCCTGTGGGGAAGCAAATTACCTGGTGGCTTCACGTGGAGTTCAACTGTCGTGAACTTTGACCAGCAATATTCACAGCAACTATAGGCACTTAAGAATGTGACCATGTGACCATGCCCTCACTGTAAACTACTGAGACCCCCTTTAAGAAAAACACTGGAATTCCCCTTTAATGGCAAAAAAAAAGAAACTATATTATATTATATTATATTATATTTTATTGTATTATATTATATTATATTATATTATATCATATTAGATTGTATTAGAATATGTTAACTTTATTAACAAAATCATATGTTATTTTCAGATTTGTCCCTCTAATTAGAAACTACACGAATGAACATGACTCTGATCATCTTTTCTTTCCTCAGACATCAACGAGTGTCTGGTGAACCGTCTGCTCTGTGATAACGGCCTCTGCAGAAACACTCCTGGCTCCTACACCTGCTCCTGTCCGAAAGGATTCGTCTTCAAACCGGACTCAGAGACCTGCGAAGGTGAGCCTGCACACACAAACACACAAACACACACACACACACACACACACACACACACACATTTACTCCCTGAATAACAAACTCACACATGTTTGCTCTGTTTCCCATCCACATGTTGTGCCTCCCTTTTTTCCCCCTACAAACAGTCAAGGTCATTTCAAGGTGACATTAATACCAGATGTGTTGCATTCAGTTTCAAGCAAACATGTGACTTGTGGAAAGCAGACACAGGGTTGCACATTGTTTTTCTGATCGCTAAATAGTGATCCGTTTGAATTCGCCTGTGAGCCCTGACCTCAGGTGTTTGTTGTCACGTGTGTTTCAGATATCAACGAATGCGAGTCCAGCCCGTGCATCAACGGAGCGTGTCGCAACGTGGCCGGATCCTTCAACTGCGAGTGCACCCATGGCAGCAAGCTGGACTCCACCAACACCATCTGCGTGGGTAAGACGTCCCGAGTGCTTGACACAGATCACAGCGGCACCACATGGTCCGAGCATCGGCTTGTGTGAGACGATGATTGCACACAGAGTGTCACGGGGAAATAATTGTTGCAAGAGCCTCTTTGCCTAATCACTTTTAATCGCGGCTTACGCTCCACTTTTGTAAACAAACAGCGAGTTGGTTCACGTTTCCAGGATCCGTCCAGAGATATTATCAACCTCAGATGTTGGGCAAAATGGCACACGAGCGTGATTTATTAGATAAATACTTGCATGCATGGCCTTGGGTCCCATGGAGATTGTTTTACTTCATCGAGGTCCACCGCAGATTCAGGATGACGTGTGGTATGTGCGACTCGGCTGAGGTTAAATATTCCACTTGTTGGGAGGCTTGTTATTTTTTGTGGGGGGGGTAATTATTCTGAGAAAACCCGCACGCTAATAACGACCGCAGATGTTTTTGTAATTGAAAGAGAAAGTGAGTCATTAAGAAATAATCCCACTCGTATTATTGCGTGAGCTGGATCTGTTTTATGGTTTTAGAGTCCATCACTCAGCTGCGGAGGAAAGGGAAAGTGAATTGTGGTTTTGTGTGTGGGTGGCCTAGTGGTTTTGGAGGAAAGGTGCCACTTTTATAACGTTACACTATTTCAGCTCATTAGGAATCCTGCAGCATAGGATTCGATGTAATGACGCGTGGGGTTGACTCTGCCCAGCCGGCAGACTTGAACTTCTAGTGGTGCTACAAAGCAATACCATGAGGATTTCTCTTTTTTTCATGCCTTGTACTCCACTGGGCACATGCAGAAGGAAAATTATTCTCAATGCACTCAATGAATCAATAGAGACTCACACAACCTGTCATAGTGGGCCACAGGGAAAGGAAAGTCCACAGCACTTGATATTAAAGTCTTCTCTGCTGTTTCTTTGGCTCCACAGACAGCATGAAGAGCACCTGCTGGCTGACCATACAGGACAACCGCTGTGAAGTCAACATCAACGGAGCCACGCTGAAGTCCGAGTGCTGCTCCACCCTGGGAGCCGCCTGGGGCAGCCCCTGTGAACCCTGCGAGATCGGTCAGTTCAGATACAAATACAGTCATAAAATATGCGTCCTTTAGATGAAATGTTTTAAGGATAATTTCTGTATAATAGAAGGTATTCAATCATTGCTGCTTTTAAATCATGACCCCATTTAGCAATGATCCATGAGATCTGGAATGAAGATGCAAATTGAACATTGTGTTCACGTTCTTTATTGTCAGTTTCAAAATGCCACCATCCTGAGAACAATACTGGAAAACTATCAAATATTAACTAAAGGCCAATATTGTTGTTATTTAGTTGCAATACATACTCTACATGCATTTCTGATACAAAAGTTAACTTCCCTTTTCTCATGTTCCCCAGACACTGCTTGTTCTCGAGGATTTGCTCGTATGAAGGGCGTTGTATGTGAAGGTAAGAATTTCGGATAATTTAATGAACTCTGCTTCTCTCCAGCATCATTTAATCTTTTTGTCCTTCTAATGTACCGTAATTTTTCCCCTGCAGAATAAGAGCCAGTGAATGTGTGTTTCACCTTGTAGTGATCCTTCTTCTAATTGTCCCTCTAATTGTCCCTCTCCCTGTAGACATTAATGAGTGTGAGGTTTTCCCTGGAGTTTGCACCAACGGCCGCTGTATGAACACCCAGGGCTCGTTCCGCTGCGAGTGCGCCGAGGGTCTCAGCTTGGACAGCACGGGGCGAACCTGTGTGGGTGAGTAAACAAAGAAAATATACATCACATCACCGGATGAAACTGTTCTTTCCTCTGGCTATGAAATGTACTTCAGTAGAAAGCCCAAAACGTAGCCAGGAATCCAGGGTGACTTTGTGTTTGAACTTTCCAGATACGCGCAGCGAGCAGTGCTTCTTGAAGTGGCACGAGGACGAGTGTGGCGAGCCGCTGCCGGGGAGATATCGTTTGGACATGTGCTGCTGCTCGGTGGGAGCGGCCTGGGGCATTGACTGTGAGGAATGTCCCAAACCAGACATGCCTGAGTACAAAGCCATCTGTCCCAGAGGGCCCGGCTTCGCCAACAGAGGAGACATTCTGACCGGCAGGCCTTTCTACAAAGGTACCAGAACTCTCAGCTTAATGAACATGGTCACACCAGTGTAGTTTAACCTTATAGAGCCAGAAGCAGTGTGGTCCAGATGCAGAGAGGGTTGGAAGCTGCATCAGCGAAAAAGTTCAGGTCGGAATGATGCATTATTCAGTGACTGTGTGCAAAGGGTTGAAAAAACATCTAAAAGGAATAAAGTCCCTTAGCAGCTGAACACTCATGTCAGCATTATTACGACCACATCATGTTATGTGTGGATGAAGCCATCCATATAAACACATTGAAACTGCATTTAAATCATGAACATTTTCTAATTCTAGTTAATCTTGGTGGATTTAGACAGTGCTGTCAAAAGGATGTTTGTAGATATACTCTCTAAGGCTTTTGAGACAATAGCACCAAAGTTAAAGGTTTGCTGATTCTTTGGAGCCATTAAAAACAGTTAATAACCTGTTTAACCTTTCTCTCTATGTACTTTACTGGACTATATAGTTTTCTATTTAGTTTGTTTTCCGTTTTTAAATTTTTAACTTATTTGGCCTTAAAGCACTAAAGAACTCTGTGATTCTTGTCTATGAAAAGTGCTAAACAAATACATTTTATTCACTTATTCTAATATTTCAGTATCTGTGCATGTGAGAGAATTACTTTCTTTTCTCTTCTTTTTCTTTTTGTCCCTACTGACACATGTGAAACGCCCTTTGGGTCTCGTGAAAGGTGCTATATAAATTCAAGTTATTACTATTATTATTATGTGAGTATTAATTCCCATTGTCTTTCTCTCAGATGTGAACGAGTGTAAGGTGTTCAACGGCCTGTGTACTTACGGAAACTGCAGAAACACCATCGGCAGTTTCAAGTGTCGCTGCAACAACGGCTTCGCTCTGACAGCTGAAGAGAGGAACTGCACAGGTATGACAGAGAGAGAGAGAAATGGATCTAATATTCATTTTACAAAAAGTGAATAATAAGAGAGCTTTCGTTTCTTAACATCTTTTGTGTTTTCAGACATCGACGAGTGCCGCATCTCCCCCGACCTGTGTGGTCACGGTGCCTGCGTCAACACACCAGGCAGCTTCGAGTGCGAGTGCTTTGAGGGCTACGAGAGCGGCTTCATGATGATGAAGAACTGCATGGGTAAGCTGGATTCACATTCACACACACAAATAAACTATTTCAAATATAAAGCACAAATTAAGATTCATGTCATAATGTGAAATCACAGTTCAAACTGTTTTAAGTTCATATTTTCCTCCTCTTGATCCTCTTGCTCCTCTTGCTCCTCTTGCTCCTCTTGCTCCTCTTGCTCCTCTTTTCCTTGTCCTCCCTCTCTTCGATGGCAGACATCGACGAGTGTGAGACCAACCCCCTGCTCTGCCGTGGAGGAACCTGCCTGAACACCGAGGGAAGTTACGAGTGTGAATGTCCCCCCGGACACGCGCTCACCGCAGACGG
This sequence comes from Pleuronectes platessa, assembly GCF_947347685.1. Taxonomy (NCBI): domain Eukaryota; kingdom Metazoa; phylum Chordata; class Actinopteri; order Pleuronectiformes; family Pleuronectidae; genus Pleuronectes; species Pleuronectes platessa. The sequence goes on from NC_070634.1 coordinate 15,929,981, forward strand.
CTCTGCCTGTGAAGGTTGGTCATATATCATGTAGCAAACAAACACACACACAAACACACACACACACACACACACACACACACACACATATATATCAATCACATCCTTAAAAGTTGTCTCATACACTCATTGTAGATTTTCTTGTTTATTTCTTCTCTTTGACTCAAGTAACGTCTCAGGAAACCCATTCGTTAGCAAAGCAGGGAACGTAAAATGTCTCTGTTAAGCTCATGTACACTTGTCTTTTTGCCTCAGATGTGAATGAGTGCCAGCTGAGTGAAAACCTGTGCAAGAACGGACAGTGTGTGAACCTGCCAGGGACGTACCAGTGCACCTGTGACACTGGTTACCAGGCCACACCGGACCGTCAGGGCTGCGTCGGTGAGTGGAGACATTTTCTTTCTTTTTTTTAGACTATGTAAATGTTAGATCATTGGGAAATGTGCTTATGATGAATCTTTCAGTATATTTAACTATTATGAGTCTGTCACTCAAATTTAAACTTGAACTGACACGGAGATCTAAACTGTCCCTGTGCCCTCCTCTTTGCAGATATTGATGAGTGCACCATTATGAACGGAGGCTGTGAGACCCACTGCACCAACTCAGAGGGCAGCTACGAGTGCAGCTGCAGTGAGGGCTACGCTCTCATGCCTGATCTCAGGACCTGCGCAGGTAAAACAAATCAAAATACAACACATGAGCGGTCATGTCATTTCAGTCAGTTCTTTACTCAGAAGAAAGTTTTGTAAAGTGTTAAAACCAACCAACCAAATCACATAATGATGGTCTCGGATAGGAAAATTAGGTTTTAAATCATTGATGATATTGTACTGCCGCCGAAATCACAGTGAGTTTCTGCTGTTTCACTCAGACATTGATGAGTGTGAGGAGACGCCAGACATCTGCGACGGAGGCCAGTGCACCAACATCCCCGGGGAATACCGCTGTCTGTGCTACGATGGCTTCATGGCCTCCATGGACATGAAGACCTGTATCGGTGAGAGGAGAAAAACAATCCGGCCTCTTTGTCTCTTTCATTTTGTCCAGCATTGCATTTTCTTCCCTTTTCTTCTATCTCTATAATTAATTCAGTCATCCCGTCTATGACCTGATGTTTCCCTGCTTGTCTGGCTCCCCTGTGGGACCTCCCCTGTCAGCCTCACTATCTCTCACTCGGACCTCCTAAGGCCACAACGCTCACATAGTATCTGTGTCTGTTCCATCCCCGTCCGACCCAGATGTGAACGAGTGTGATCTGAACCCAAACATCTGTCTCCACGGCGACTGCGAGAACACCAAGGGGTCGTTCATCTGCCACTGTCAGCTGGGATACTTTGTCAAGAAGGGATCCACGGGCTGCACAGGTGAGTGCATGCTCTCTCTCTCACACACACACGGACGCACACACACACACAGATACAAATATACAAATATCAGGGGCTGTCACTGAGAGATCTTGAATGTTGAGACAGCTCATCCATGCATACAGTAGTTCCAGGTCTATGTTTTAGTCATTAATTATTTATTTGTACCAAATTATATATAGACACCCGGAACAGAAGTAAAACTGCTGTGGTTAGTAAAAAGTTAAACTCAGGCTAAAACATCCTTTAGTTATTTGTTTAATTTTGATCCAGACTTCTGCAAGAAAATGTCCAGAGCACAAATCATTTTATTGTGTGTTTATTTGTGAATTTATTTGCGTGTCCTTCCAGATGTGGACGAATGTGAGATCGGGGCTCATAACTGTGACATGCACTCTGCCTGCATCAACGTCCCCGGAAGCTTTAAGTGTCGTTGTCGAGACGGCTGGACGGGAGACGGCATCAAGTGTGTGGGTGAGTGCACAGAGAACGCTTTGAGATGTTTGGTTTGACAGATACAAAATAAAAGGAGCAACACCGTCTCCTGTAGTATATTTGACCTTTGTGTCCGTGTCCCTCCGTCTGTAGATCAGGACGAGTGCTCTGCCGAGGACCACAACTGTAACCCCAACGCAGACTGTAACAACACACCGGGGTCCTACAGGTGCACGTGCAAGGAGGGCTTCAACGGAGACGGCTTCTCGTGCTCGGGTGAGGCTCTCACAACTTTCTGTTTGGTAAAGTGGTGTGGGAACAGCGAATTTCAAGTCCAGTTTATTTGATGCATTGATCTGATGTGTTGTTTCAGACATGGATGAGTGTGCGGACAACGTGAACCTGTGTGAGAACGGCCAGTGTCTGAACGCTCCGGGTGGCTACCGCTGCGAGTGTGAGATGGGCTTCATACCAACGGAGGACAGCAAGGCGTGTCAAGGTGCCGCTCTCATTCTGTCCCAGTTTGTTTTCTGCTTTTTTTCATTTAGGTACCATTGCTAAAAGAAATGTTTCCCTCCCTCTCTCTCTCTTTCTCTGTCGCCTTTTGCCACAGACATCGACGAGTGTAACTTCCAGAACATCTGTGTGTTTGGAACGTGCCAGAACCTCCCGGGGATGTTCCGCTGTGTGTGCGACGACGGTTACGAGCTGGACCGCAGTGGAGCGAACTGCACCGGTCAGTGGGACGCCACAGTAACTGCATCTGTAAAATCACGACAACAGCCGAGTGTCTTTGTCAATCATAGTGTCATTATTACAAGAGTCACATTACCATTGAACATTTTCAGACCAAAGATGTCAAAACTCTGCAAAGGCCAAAGATGGATCTGCTTTAGTCGTCTGTTCAATCCCTTCAAAAAAGATTTAGCATCAGTTTCTGCATCAGTACTAATCCCTGTGCATGCTAGCACACATGGAAAAACATATATCACATACTCATGGGTGTACGTAAACATTGTTTATGGTTTCTACCCTTTCAACATCAGTATGTAAACGAATAGGTTCATACATTCAGGAAGTTGTCCGTTATCCGGTGTGTTTCCCTGAACTTGTGTGTGTCACTTTTATACCACAGACATCAACGAGTGTGCGGACCCTGTCAACTGCATCAACGGACTGTGTGTGAACACTCCAGGAAGTTACATGTGTAACTGCCCGGCTGACTTTGAGCTCAACCCCACTGGAGTGGGCTGCGTGGGTGAGTCACACCGAGAGCAGACAAACAAACAAACAAACAAACAGAAGAAGCTCTTAATACAGAAACACCTATTGCCCTCCATGAGTGATACAGTGTGGGATAAGGGATGGATGAATAGAATATAAACACATTAAAATGTTCATTTCAGTTGAGGACTCACACAACAACATATATGTCTTCCTCAGACACGCGTGTTGGTAACTGCTTCCTGGATATCCTGGCACGCGGCGATGGAGGAATCTCCTGCAGTGCTGAGATTGGAGTGGGAGTGACCCGAGCCTCCTGCTGCTGCTCCCTGGGCGGAGCCTGGGGAAACCCCTGTGAACTGTGCCCCGCCTCCAACTCCAGTATGTGCCACCTCGACCGACACTTACATTTATTCCAAAATGCACATCCACGTGTGATAGCGTAATAGTCAGATTTGTTGTAACACTTACATCTTCTGTGAAAAGTCGAGCTAACTGGCTGTAACTGCTCTGTCTTCCCTCTAGCGGAGTATAAGACTCTTTGTCCAGGGGGAGAGGGATTCAGGCCCAACCCCATCACTGTGATCCTGGAAGGTAAACCACCTTGTGAATCAATATACCATACAAGCCAGTGTAAAATCAATTTCGTGTGTGACATCTATCGCTCTAACAACTTGTTTTACTAGACATCGATGAGTGCCAGGAGCTGCCTGGGCTCTGCCAGGGTGGAAACTGTGTCAACACGTTTGGCAGTTTCCAGTGTGAGTGTCCAGCGGGCTACTATCTCAATGAGGAGACTCGCATCTGTGAGGGTGAGGAACGCAATCACACCGACTGACTTACTCTGTGCAAGTCAAACTGTATCAACTCACCACTTCTATTTTCTAATGCTGTGTCATCATGTCCCGATGTGCAGATATTGACGAGTGCACCGCTCACATCGGGATCTGTGGACCTGGTACCTGCTACAACACGTTGGGCAACTACACGTGCGTGTGTCCACCTGAATACATGCAAGTCAATGGAGGAAACAACTGCATGGGTGAGTGGGAGAGAGAAAAAACACGTATTCTCACTGTCTCGTCTAAAGGGGCACAGAAAAAAGGATTTCAAATATGTCTAAGTCAATTAGTTCATTGGTCATTCTTGTCGCACAGACATGAGGAAGAGCGTGTGCTACCGCAACTACAACGACACGTGTGAGAACGAGCTGTCATTCAACATGACCAAGAAGATGTGCTGCTGTGCCTACAACGTGGGAAAGGCCTGGAACAAGCCGTGCGAGCCCTGTCCTACTCCTGCTACCAGTGAGTGTCGATGAAAAAACCAAGCAAACACAACTTCAGACCAACGCACAATCACACAAATGTTTTTTACATGATTGCATAGCTTATTTCAGACATGCACTGATCCTGGGAGGATTCCCTGTGCGCAGTTGGGCGTGTTGTTGACCTTCCTAATTTGCGAGAGATGCCAAAAAAAAACGGCATTAAAAAAAACAATAACACAAACATCTCAGGATGAAAAAGAGGTGCCAATCATGTAGACAACGTGATCCAACAAGATTTGCTGATGTTCTGTAAACAAAAACACGCTTGAGACTGTTTTGCTCCGTTCACTGAGTCTCTTGTGTCCCGACTCTTTCAGACGAGTACCAGATACTGTGCGGTAACATGGCTCCTGGTTTCATCATCGACATCCACACTGGCAAACCGATTGGTAAGTGCAACACAGGCTGTTGAAACGTCAGATCTGCACATTATTCAGCGAGCATCATTTGAATGTTCTTTGTTGTTGTTTTTGTCGCAGACATTGACGAATGCAGGGAGATCCCAGGTATCTGCGCCAGTGGAGTGTGTATAAACCAGATCGGGAGCTTTCGCTGCGAGTGTCCTATGGGCTTCAGCTACAACAACATACTGCTCATATGTGAAGGTAAAACTCAGGCGCATGTTTTCTGCTGTCTCACTTTTCCAGTTTGTTCCCTGCATGTCCTGTAACAACTGGAAAATCATCAACTCTGAACAGATCAGTCATTTTTTCCATACACACAGTTAGTATGAGATAAGACATGTATGGTGGTGTGTCACAAAGTTTACTTGTTACCATTTGAACATTGTTCCTTTACTTCACAACATTTTTACAAAACGTATATGTGAAGACTACTGACAGGACAGGGGTTCTTCAGGAGCCAATCAGATTTCAGCTAGGGCCAGTGCCCCCCTGGCCCTGCCCCTGGATATGCCCCTGCTTTTACGTCATCACACTGTATCTCCCCTTTTGAAAGAAGTCTTACCTGCCATTACTACATGGGACCAACACACACTCACACACATTGATGCATGCACACACACACATAAATACTGATATGCTCTCTCACTGGCTGAGCGAGAGTCACTTTTACAAGCTGGCCACTCAGCGAGCAACCGGCTGCTTCTTCCCTCATGAATGATGTCCTTGTTAGGACGAGTGTAGTGGCTCTGCATGGGAGCACCTGCCAGGATCCTTAAATCACGAGGAACCTGCCAGCGACTGTCTAAACTCTACCGGAGCCAAAATGGCGCCGCTGTGTGTTCTCTCCTGCTGTCCACAAGCTCTGACCAGACAGTTATAGAGCGGTTGATTGATGACCGCTGTCTCTCTCTCTCTTCCTCCTGCGTAGATATTGATGAGTGTAACAGTGGGGACAACCTGTGCCAGCGGAACGCCAACTGCATCAACATTCCAGGAAGTTACCGCTGCGAGTGCTCGCCAGGCTTCAAACTGTCCCCCAGCGGGGCGTGCACGGGTGAGTCCAGCCTACCTGACAGGCCTGATGGAGGTTTAATGTCTTTACATACTAAGGAGGAGGAAAGGTTGTGTTGGTGGGGGGGAAATCATCAGCATTTACAGTTACTCAACAGTGAGAAAGATGCTGAGATAAGTTCATAATTAAGAGTTTTCAATGAGGTTTTGTGGAGGGGTGGTGCATGACCCAATACATTTAGGTATGGATCCAGATCAGGGAAGGGGGGGTGGGCTACAGGAATTTTCTAACATTTTCAACATTTTGGTTGATTTCACAGAGAATATTAAGTGGATCTTGATCAGTGTTGTAGGTTTTGGGGACTGATATTTATAATCATGTTTTTAAGTACTTTTAATGGTGGTTTTATAAGGGGACTGTTGGGTTTTGCTTTAATGTATGTTCTCTACTGAGTGTCAGTTCTAGTTTATCTGTTAAGTGGGGTTAAAATAACGGGTATATTGATACTTATAGAAGTTTTTTGACATCTTGAGAAATAATCGTTCATTGCAGCTCTGTTAATTATGTGAATCTATTTTCAATAATCTTTCTGTCTTTCAGACCGTAATGAATGTCAGGAGATTCCTAATGTGTGCAGCCATGGAGAGTGTATCGACACACAGGGCAGTTATCGCTGTCTCTGCCACAACGGTTTCAAGGCTACAGCTGACCAGACCATGTGCATGGGTGAGGAGGACACTCCACACAGAAACACAACTTTTAATTTTGCTTTATAATACTGTATAATCTTTTAGCAAATGTAGTATCTATCTGTGAACCATTTAAATTATCATTTTCTTCTCATGTTGTTTCAGACATTGATGAGTGTGACCGACAGCCGTGCGGCAACGGCACCTGCAAGAACACAGTGGGATCCTACAACTGTCTCTGCTTCCCCGGCTTCGAGCTGACACACAACAACGACTGCATGGGTGTGTATTGTTTATTGTTCTCCGTCTTTAAAGGTCACCAGCATTTAGTGCTTTCTCCTAAAGGTCAACAAGTGCTGTCATGTTGTTAAAGATTACACCTTTAACATCCAATAAAAACATGCTGCCCTTGGAGACAATATGGAGACAGAAAAATGTATCTGGGTTTTGACTTTTCTTTGGCTTTATGAGGAAAACATTTTACAGATGCATTTCACAGTGTATATTTTATATCTAGTTGTGTAACAAAGACAATAAGACACAGGAAATGCATGAATTTCTCAGAGTCCTAACTTCTTCAATGTTCATGTTCCTACAGACATAGACGAGTGCAGCACCCTCCAGGGACAAGTGTGCAGGAATGGACAGTGTATCAATGGACTCGGGTCCTTCCAGTGTCTCTGCCACGAGGGCTATGAGAATACTCAAGATGGGAAGAACTGTGTTGGTAAGCGGCTAAATGAAAACGTGCGGTTTGTCAGACTAAAACACAAACAAGCATTTTCTCATGTGAACTTTGTTTTTTCGCAGACATCAACGAGTGTGTGAGTCTGCCCGGTACCTGCTCCCCAGGAACTTGTCAGAATCTCGACGGGTCCTTCAGATGTATCTGCCCTCCTGGATATGAAGTGCAAAACGACCAGTGTATAGGTAAAAAAAATAAAGGCACTTCCTAACTCTGACCTAAGCCCAACTTAAACTCTAACTCTCAAACTTAGTCTTAAACCTTATGAAAATTCAGTTTACATAGCTACATCCAATTATTATTTGTCTCGGAGCTGCACCTTTGTCGGCAAGTTCCCTAAAGGTCATAAAGTGAGGACCGACCTAAACCTTCTCGCTTTCTAAAAAACAGAGCTCACTGTGAAGGAACAGCCAGTCCTGATAACACCTACAGTTCAACATCAGGGAGTCAGAGACATTAGTGATCTGACCATCTGCTCCAGCACACACGTGCTCACGAAGAACACATAGAGAACACACATCTCTATTCTCACCTCCCTGCCCTCGTTTCCGCTCCCTCCCCAGATATCAACGAGTGCGAGGAGACCAACATCTGCCAGTTCGGCACCTGCGCCAACACCCCCGGCAGCTTCCAGTGCTCGTGCCAGCCGGGCTTCGTGCTCTCCGACAACAAGCGGCGCTGCTACGGTGAGTGAAGCTGTTAGTTAACATCACGGCGCAGCAGAGAGCGTTGAAGATGGATCACAGACACAGCCACGGGAAAACAAGAGATTCCTGGATTTGCTTTGAACTCTTACTTTGTATTGTTTCAGACACCAGAGAGAGCTTCTGTTTCACCAAATTCGACGCCGGCAAATGCTCCATCCCCAAAGCTTTCAACACCACCAAGGCCAAGTGCTGCTGCAGCAATATGCCCGGAGAGGGCTGGGGCCTTCCGTGTGAGCTGTGCCCCCGAGAGAGGGATGGTGTGTAGCACTGACACACACATGTCGTCATTACAATATACACAATCATATTGTAAAATAACGAAGCTGACCTTTGTGTGTGTGCGTGTGTGTTTGTGTTTGTCTCCAGCTGCTTTCAACACTCTGTGTCCTTTCGGCCATGGAGCTCTGCCTGGACCGAATAATGCTCGTGAAGGTGAGCGGCTGCCACAGTAACAATCCTTGATTCTAAAAAAGAAGTGGCGATATCGGTGGTCTTATATATATATATATTTTGAAATATGCATATGATTTTACTCTCCATAGATATGAATGAGTGTCATGATAACCCAGGCATCTGCGAGAACGGTATCTGCATCAACACCGATGGTTCCTTCCGCTGCGAATGTCCCTTTGGATACAACCTGGATTACACTGGAGTCAACTGTATAGGTGAGATGTGCTCTGCAACTGAAGAACACCGTCTGCAGACTTATCAATCTATACTTTGTCACCAACAGATCCAATGCATCAGTTTTACTAACCGGTGATTCATACAAGAAGAATCATGTTTATGTGTTTATCATAAAACTGCAGCAGATGAGCAGAAAAAAAATCGATGGCTCAGTGGCTCCTTTTTAGAAACTATGATCTCTTGGGGCTTTATGGCCACAGAATGTATCACTGAAATCAATATTAGCAGCCAGGTCTGATATTATTTTCCCAACACCAGAATTGCATTATAGCCCGATCAATTTTCATGGCTCCGACAGCAAGTAGCAGGAGGCATTATGTTTTTGGGATTGTCTGTTCTTGTGAAATCCGATAACTCAATAATCCATCGAGGGAGTTTCTTTTAAATTGTTCTAATGCTCAGTTGGAATCAAGTATAAACATATTAGATTCTATTTTCTGATTATGTTTTGTTGGTCAATGGTCCAGATCCCTGTGGCATCTTGGCCTCTTGTACATGATTTCACAAGTTTGCTTTCAGCTTTTAACTCTTTAAACTGCTAGCAACTGTCTGTCAAATCAAATGTACATCATAAATGTTTGCTTGCTTTTAATTGCCTTCTGTTCTAACCTTGCTCTCCATCTTTTCCAGACACTGATGAGTGCTCCATAGGAAACCCATGTGGAAACGGCACCTGCACCAATGTGGTGGGAGGTTTCGAGTGCTTGTGTCAGGACGGATTCGAACCGGGACCCATGATGACTTGCGAAGGTCAGACATTTACAAAGCAAGACACTCAACACATTTGCCCAAGGCCGTTCTGCATCATAAACTTAAATGACACAACCCTGTTGCTCTCTCCCTATATTTCAGATATCAACGAGTGCTCCCAGAATCCTCTGCTCTGTGCCTTCCGCTGTGTCAACACCTTCGGGTCCTACGAGTGCATGTGTCCTGCCGGCTATGTGCTGAGAGATGATCTGCGCATGTGCAGAGGTGAGAGGACGAGGCAGATTACCTGTTTGCAAAGTGTAACGTAGCTGGAGGTTTGCTCACCGGCTATCTCTCCCTGTCTCCTCCCAGACCAGGACGAGTGTTCTGAGGGTCTGGACGACTGTGACTCCAAGGGTATGACCTGCAAGAACCTGATCGGGAACTTCATGTGCATCTGTCCTCCTGGCATGCAGCGCAGACCAGACGGAGAGGGGTGCATGGGTGAGAGAAAATGTTCAACCTTATACGAGGTGTTCACCTCAGTCGACACACGACACTCGCTAACCCTTTGTTCTTCCCACTGGCAGACCTGAACGAGTGCCGTGCCAAGCCTGGCATCTGCAAGAACGGGCGCTGCGTCAACACGGTGGGAAGCTACCGCTGCGAGTGCAACGACGGCTTCGAGCCAAGCTCCACTGGAACTGATTGTATCGGTAAGATCATTACTGCTGGAGAACATGTTGTCAGACTGCGGGGGTAAAGATTTACTTACCACAAGCTACGAGATGGTGAAAAGATGTTATATGCAGAAATCCGTATGGTATCAGATGTGCTTAAGGAAAACTTGTTTTATTTGTGATGTCACAGAGAACTTCTACATTACCCACAATCCTCAAGTGAAATAGTGATGTCTTTGATTCGTGGAGCTCGCTGTTTGGCAATGTTCAATGTGAAAATCATGTCGGCTACGATCGAGTGCTTCTGGGTTACGTTTACCACAGAGCAAACTGGATTTCCCTTCCCTCTCTAACATGCTGAGTTTGTTTAAAGATGAGGAAACAAGTCCAAATTCAAGAAGAAACACTACAAGTCATTGGAAATGGTTAACATTGCAGTGGTTAATGGGATACGTAGATTCCTTCACTCTTTAAATTATCATGAACACAGTCCGGTACCTTTGACTTTTTTCCATTTTCCATTTACTATTTTTTTGCGCCCCAAAAAAGTTTTATGATCACCATTCATCTTGTTGGTGGTCGCACTGGTTCCAGGCGTAAAACTCTTTTATGAGGATTTTTCTGAAACATCAACCTAGAGAGCGAAGGGGAAATTGACTTCTGGAAGGTCATGAAGGAGAGCCGTTTCTAAAAGTGGGTGGCCATTTTTCCGCTCTATTTTTACACTCATTTGTCCTTACTTTTCCCTTCAGACAACCGAAAGGGCTTCTGCTACAGCGAGGTTCTGCAGACCATGTGCCAGCAGTCGTCCACCAACAGGAACAGTGTGACCAAGTCTGAGTGCTGCTGCAACACGGGCCGAGGCTGGGGCTCTCAGTGTGAGCTCTGCCCGCTGCCCGGCACCGTACAGTACAAAAGGATGTGTCCACTCGGACCCGGCTACACCACCGATGGAAGAGGTGAGGAGCGCTAAAACAGGCCCATACAGTTCTATTATATAAAGATCATAACACTTCACTGAATTATGTGTTTGTTAGTGTGAGCTCGTGTCTGATTTGGATCGTTGTCTAAAACGTTTCTGTACTTCAAGATATCAACGAGTGCCACGTGATGCCGGATCTGTGTCACAACGGTCAGTGCATCAACACCATCGGCTCCTTCCGCTGTCACTGCAACGTGGGATATAAAGCGGACTTCACTGCGGTCTCCTGCGTCGGTAAGTCCTGTTTCCTCTCTCAGTTTAGTTTGACACTGGTATCGATTTACAATCATTTTCCACAGCACCTTTGCCCAAATTTCCTAATTTTCTTGGGTGCAAATTTCAGATTTGGACGAGTGCGGCCTGTCTCCAAAGCCCTGCAACTTCCTGTGTAAAAACACAGAGGGCAGCTACCTGTGCTCCTGCCCCAGAGGATACAGCTTACAGCCCGATGGAAAGACCTGCAAAGGTACATGCACTCTGAATTTACTTCTTTGTGTGTATCAGGGCCGGGTCTAGGCAGGGGCAAGAGGGGGCCTGGCCCCCTCAAATAAATGTTGTGCCCCCTCAAACTAAATCCCCCAAAATATATTAAATTTCATATATTTTTTATTATCTCATGCTTCTCTCTTCCGCTCCACTTCTTAATGTCTTAATGTCTTGCTTGCCCCCTCAAATATAAAATATATCAAGTTGTTTCTCATGTCATGTTTCTCACCTCCGCTCCATCTCCCCTTTTCGCTCTGCTCAGTGTATCGGCCTGCTGCCGGTTCACTGTGAGGGATAGCTGTCTGCCCAACTTCCAATCACCCTTTAGTATGCAAATGAGCTAGTGTGTATAACGATTAATGTGCTGTTCATGAATAAATAGCACCATAAAGCATATGAAATATTATTGAAAGATCTTTTTCATAAGAAGGAGAATTATATACTATATTGATAAGTATGATAAATACTTAATCACCAATGCTTTAGTGTGTTGCAAATGAAATATTGAAACAATGATTTTTTAGCAGCTCTATGGTTTCATGTATTTATTTAATATGGTGTTTGTGCTTCCTTCTCTCCAGACCTGGATGAATGTTCAACCAAGCAGCATAACTGTCAGTTCCTCTGTGTCAACACCATTGGAGGCTTCACCTGCAAGTGCCCCCCCGGCTTCACCCAGCACCAGACTGCCTGCATCGGTGAGCACGAGACAGGAGTCGATCAGTGCTCCTCTGCAACCAAATAAAATGGTTTTGTCTTAAGGAGGAAAGTTTATTAAAAAAAATGCCTTTTGTCTTTCCAGACAACAACGAGTGCTCGGCTCAGAGCAGTGCGTGTGGCTCCCGGGCCGCTTGCGTCAACACGCCCGGCAGCTTCAACTGTGAATGCTCCAAAGGTTTCTCCTTGGACGGTGCAGGGACGGAGTGCGAGGGTGAGCAGGTTCATTAACTCTAATGTCGGGTGTGGTTCCCCGAGAGCTCAGCTGAGGGGTTTGTACGTCTGTTTGCACTTAGTTGTGTAACTGAAAAGTCTTTATTTCGCTTCCCCTCCTCAGATGTGGATGAATGTGGCAGCAACCACCGCTGTCAGCACGGCTGTCAGAACATGCTGGGAGGTTTCCGCTGCGGCTGTCCTCAGGGCTATGTGCAGCACTACCAGTGGAACCAGTGTGTCGGTGAGTTACTCTGACTCTGAGCCTCTGAGATTGTTGTCATGTCAATAAGGAACAAATATGTTTTTTTCGGTGATGTACTTTTTATGCAATTGCAACTACATGATTGTCTCTAGTATTCAATCTTTAGTATACCACCTTGTTTACGATGCCCTGTTCATATACATATGGTGGAAATTGGAGTTTTTCTTCATGTTAGAGTCTGCCCTATGGACTGAATGTAAAAGATGGATGACGTGACTCCAATTCCTCCAACTATCCCAAAATTTATTAGAAATAGAAACATACCAACACTGCTAAATGCTTGGTCCCATCTGTTAACATGGAGGAAGCAGTCATGCCATCCTTCTTTATTTACAGGCTGTGGTCTGCACAGTCTATTTCATTTACAGTAAAGGTTTTATATAGACTGTGCAATTAAATTAAATCCTTCTCCCAATATATACAAATCTGAAAGTATGCAACTGTGCATGAAATAGACACATGGTATAAACTCTTATGGATTTTTTTTTTCAGATGTGATTTGTCTTGATTTAGCATTTTATCGTCTGACTCTGTGCTTTCTTCTCTTTCCGCCGCAGATGAGAACGAGTGTCAGGGAGGAACCGTGTGCGGCTCGGCCTCCTGCTACAACACACTGGGCAGCTTCAAGTGTGTGTGTCCCTCTGGCTTTGACTTTGAGCAGGGCGGCAGCGGATGCCAAGATGTGAATGAATGTTCCACAGGCAGCAACCCCTGTGTCTACGGCTGCTCCAACACCGATGGAGGCTACCAGTGTGGCTGCCCCGGAGGTTTCTTCAGAGCTGGACAGGGGTGAGGGAACAAGGAATTCAAGGAATAGTGGTGTCGGTGGACATTTTTCGACTAATCCCTGGTTTTGACAGTGTTTCACGGGTGGGGAGCATTAAATTTGAGATAATTTTCACTCCTCATGCTGAGCACACTGACCTCTCTTCCTCTGTCGCCCTCCAGTCACTGCATCACAGGCTCAGGTTTCCAAGGCCAGTTCGGGGAGGGTGAGGAGGACGACAGTTTGTCTCACGAGGCCTGTTATGAGTGTAAGATCAACGGAGGAGGAAAGAACGGACGACACAAGAGAAACACTGATGGAAATGAGCTCAACCAGGTACATGTGTTAAAGATATAATAGTTATTCTTCAAAATGTCTAAAAAGGAACAGACCTGTGTTATAATTTTGTTCACTTATGTACTTTCCAACAACAATTTTTCTGGAGAAATCCTTAATTTTATTCAAATAAATGAGCAATTCATTTTGGTTGCCTTTTAAATGCGTCATATCCACTTTATATTTATCCACTGGCTTTGCACGTCTGGGGCAAATGATATATAAGATGAAGAAAAAAGCTGCTAGTTGTTTGTATTGGTCACACTTATTTGATCATGATTATTCATTTCACTTTAAGGCATCACCTTTTCCGTGAACGTGATTTGCACTTGAGTCGGGGTCAGGAGAGGTCCGCCTCTGATCCCTCTGTCTTTGTCCCCGCTATAGGAGCCGGCTGTGAGCATGGCCAGCGTGGACACCCAGGAATCCATCCCCATGAACATCTCTCTGGCCTCGCTGGGCAACAAGGACCCTCTGCTTGAGCTCCTGCCCGCCCTGCAGCCGCTGGAGCACCACGTCCGCTACGTCATCACGCATGGCAACGCAAACGAACACTTCCGCCTGATGGAGCGCCGCGACGGGAAGAGCGTGCTCCGACTCGGAAAGAGGCCGCCCCCACGAGGATCCTACCGGCTGGAGATCGCCAGCCTGCCGCTGTTTGGGCCCCGAAGACTACACCAGCTGGAGGAGCAGCATGACAGTGACTACCTACAAGGAGAAATAGGAGACGCCCTGCGCATCAAGCTCCACATCCACCTGCACTGAGCTCAGAGAGTGCCTCGCCCTGGACTGATTCCTAAAGCCTGAGAGTTTTAACCTGCCCCCCCCCCCCTCCCCTTTATCCAGTAACTCTTCCTCCCAGCTCCCCCCTGCAGGACCATCACCACCATCAGGGGGTTCATCAAGGGCTATGAAAAACTGAGTCAATCAGCCCAACTCTACCACCACTTTGTTACTGTTCATGCTATAATATGTTCATGTTTTTTTTTACCCTCTAGCGCCCCCTCCACCTCTTCCCGATCTAGCACTCATTCTCCACGGAGAGATCCAGTGGAGGAGATGGCAGAGAGGTGTGTTTGTGCTCGGACCACGCGACACAGCAGACAGGTGGCCCACGAGTCCATGAAGCACTTTTAGTAGACGATCAAAAAATAATAAAAGCGGTGCTGAGAGTGGCCAAAACTGTCTTTATGCAGCATGTAGGGTGGTATTTGAATCACTGAGCAGGAGCTAAAGTGATGTCATTTTTGTAAAACTATTATAAAGACTAGAATATTACGGCTAAAGATCGGGGGTCAGGTGCCATCATGGTGGTCCGAGGACTCTCTCACCTCTCTGTCATCTTGCAAAGAAAATCACAAAAAAATCACAACACTGGGGAACAAGGATTAACACGTCTGCCCCGCTCAGTATTGTAGTGTGTCATTTAATGTATTGGTGCTGTTTGAAAAATGTTAACACGAAGGACTGCAACATTTACACAGCATTTCAGGTTCTTACGTCCATAGCTGGATGCCACACCCATTTTCAGATGAGAGAGGACTGACTATTGTCCTGCCTGCAGGCAGGGGCAAGCAGGGATCAGCATGTTTGCGCATGTTTGTGTGTGTGTGTGTGTGTGTGTGCGTGCCGTCATGTGTTGTTACCTCAGCACCTCTCGCCGAGTGTGGAAACCATGCTGTGATGCTGGAGTTAAAACAAAAGAGGGTGCTAGTGTCCCTCAGCATCCATCATGAGCAGGGATTACATCAGTTAGTAGCCTGTAGACTTAAAAGAAGATAGATCAGGTCACATTTGTATTTCTCCTTTAAGGGATGTAAGACTTCAGGTGCACTGGTCTTGGACCTGATAGCAGCTTTTTCTCATGAAGTCTTCTTTCCCCCCCCGTCAGCTGTTAGTCGCTTGTAGCTTCTCCAGAACACAAACGCTGCAGGAGAACGGTGCTGTCGCTGACGGCCGGTGCTGGGTGGCTGAACTTGACAATAAGCTGACTTTATCTGACTTCTTTGACTTTACCACGAGCTTGATGTCTGAGGTCTGAGCCTCGTTTACAACACGGTAACGGTCTCACAGGTACATGACATGTCAACATTGCCTAAGCTGTAATTAAAGGTAGTGCTTTACGGTGTAAGGGCACGCACAGGTGAACACAAAACCTCACAAATAAATTAAAAAAACACATTCGTCAGGTCATCTCTCATTTCTCACTATTTGTTTTTCTCTCACAGAGGAAAAAGGTGCTAGATAAGACCATCCCCTACGCTGTACAACGGAAGTGCAGTCTTGAATCTGGATTGCAAAAGTGACATTTCTTTTTGCTAGGTTTTGTTGTTGTCGTTCGTCTGTCTTTCGTATTGTCTCATTGCTGAAAAAAACAATATTATCAAACTTGCTTTTAAAATTAAATTGTATATTTTTAAGTGAAATGTTGACTTATTTTTTTCTTTTTTCTTTTTGGAAATGTCAAGGCTGCCAAACCAAATACTCACAGTGAAGCCAAGACTGAAAGCCTTTAGTGCTGGTGACTTTGTTTTGTTGAGGGGGGAAAAAAGATGTAAAACAGCAAATAAGCAAATGGGGCATCACTGACTGGGTCGTTTGAAACCACAGGTATCAGTCAAGTCAAAAAAGAAAGAAATTATAAACACAGACTTTAAGATAAGTAACATTCCCTCTGTCTATTACCGTACACTGTCTGTACAACCTCATCAAAACCGTCTCCATGTTGGATGTCTCGTGCTTAAACGCAATTTTTTTCTTTCTCTTAACAGTCGAGGTCGCTGCACTGTCCCACAGTCGAGGCGATGTTTATAACTCATAACCATTTTCTAACCTGGGAACCTTTGTATACTTTGTATCTTTATTGTCAGTTTGTAATTTTTCTTTTATTTGCCACTATGTTTTTTAAAAAAGAAAGAAAAAGGCAGTGTGCTGCGTGTGCTTACTGTATCTCAGCGTCAGTGTCAAACTTGAAACAATGCTGTCGTCATCTGCTTGCATCGAAGTATCGTGTGCTTTTGAGAACAAGGAGCCTGAAGTTTCAGTAGTTGGAATGTTCAGCACAAGCCTGAATCATGTTCACACCAAAGTCTGCTACGACAATCATCACAGTCGCACATCGACTGCTCCAGGATTAATAAATCAGTCAGCCTTCATGAGATATCTTTTAATATGATCAGGATTTGTGCAAAATAAAAACCAAAGAAACCAAACGGCAGTCTGTAAGATCAGAGTGATTCATATCATATTGTACACTTTTTGTCCACTGACATAAATGGCAATAAAGTATTGTGGGTTATATTTTTAAGACTTGTGTGCCTGAGTTTTTCTTTCCTTTCCTCACCGTGTTTGTGGCTGACAAATGTGACACATGATGAAGAAGTAGTAATCGTTTTTTTATTTCATTCTCAACTTCCACACATTCGATCTATCAGTAGAAATTAAAGAAGAGTAATTGAAGGAGGAATTCTTATCATTTCACCGATTTCTTCACAGTGTATCAAAAACAAAGCAGATAGTCAGAAAAATCTGTAGTTACAAAACACAAAGGAGCAAAGCTACCTGCTTTGCAACTACCTCTGGAAACTCACAGTCTAAGGATCAATATGGTGAGAGGAGAAGGACAGAAAGATAGCAAAAAGGACACTCTCAAACTTGAGTCAGGAATAGAAAAATAAAGCTTTTTTTCCCTAAAAGTCGCTGTTTGCTTCATCACCACACTTGGCAGGCCGACTAAGCAAAGGACACAAGCAATGAACATAAATTCTACTTGCAGTGTAAGAGATTATATAGTTTCAATATGGCTTCTCAGTTATAGTGACCGTAACACACAAAACATACACGGACAAAGTTTTATGGACACATAAACTACGTGCTCGGGCTCTAAAAAAGCATCTGGAGCTCGTCTGGTGCTGCTCCAGGATCGGTGTCCGAGATCAAAACACACGTGAGGTTTGTGCTGCAGGATCAGCACGTCGACATATGGAGGCTTTTTAATGGACCTTGGTTCCTTTAAAGGGGCGTCTGCTCGAGTGTGAACCGTGTCCTTCCTGCGTGTTCTCACCACAAATACAGCTTTGAGGCTCCAAGCTATGTCGTGATCTGACAAGTCGAATTTGGAATAACTAGCCCTAAAGGTGATGTCGTTATGTGGCGGCATGGTCGCATCATACATTAGTTCAGGTTAAGGCAGCTGTGCAGCTTATTATTTCCGGGTATGGGTGAGTTTTTATCTTGCAGGGTGAGGCTCTTGTTGGACCAATCTCGTTGTGGTAGGATAAGGTTCAGCAGCTTCATATTTACACCAGTGCGCAGACTGCAGTAACATCAGGTAAACCTACAGCTTACGGAGCATTTTGAATACCCTGCATTGACGCCGTCTATCACCATCTCTGAATTAGACTAGGCCGTGAAAGATTGTGTCTGTGTACATTGAAATATTCCCTCCTCTACACCTCGTTGACACACCACCCTACACCAGTGCATAATCAAACTGACCCCTCTCCAGCCCCTCCTTGTGGTCAGTCCAGGATGATGCAGGCATGCGACTGTAGGGGTCAAGCAGGATCCTGAAGCACCTGACCAGCAGGAAGACCAGGAAAAGCATGAGTAGACCTACGAAGGCCAAGGCGGTGCGCTGCTCATTGTCTACCCCGACCATGGTCAGAGGGGGGCTGCTGCTGCCACCGCCAGGACTGCCGGGGAGGGAGGAGCTGGCCGGGGACAGCAGCAACTCGTAGTCAATGGTTGGCACATCGTTCATCCTCCACGGGACCCAAAGGCAGGGTTTACACACTGATTGGATGGTTGGTGTGTTGGGAGGAGTTGCGGAGAAGAAAGGGAACGTGCTCATGAGTGGCAGCGCGGTAAGAGAGGCCAAAATGGAGATCTTAATATGAGAGTTAACAAACACAAAGAATGCTATTCAGGTTTTATACTGAAGACCCTGTTTTCTGGGTGATGGAGTTAGGTAGCCCAAGTTAGCAGGTTGTCAACAAGTAAGACGACTCCAGTAATAGAAGTGTGTGTGTGTGTGTTCTGATCACATGTTCCTCTGGTGGCCAGTTTCTTCAATTAAATCCAGGTCAGTCAGAGCGACATGACCCAGACAGGCCCAGCCTTAATCTGTGACAGACACACATCAATATGCACACAAGCACTTTTCAATTAACATGGACTACTTTTTTACTGTCGCACATTTCGAGGAAGCGATTTAATCAAGCTCTGTGGCGCACGGCTTTAGTGGCCCACTCTCGGGCAGGTATAGTTTTTCTTGTTTTTTTATCAGGGTCACGTCAGCTATCACCCTCACTCGATGTAGACAGGATGTGACATTGCCTTCTGCTAATCCAAACACAGCGTCTGATCGCACTCTCTGAGGGAGTTAATGACGCACAGATGGACTTTTATCACCCAGTTGCATATAGCTGTCTGTGTGTGTGTGTTATGTCACTGAACTAAGAGCCAGAGACAAGTGTTCACGATGCTATTTAAAGCGTCTGCAGGGTCCGGCAACACCAGGTGTTCATCCGCTTGGGCGTTTGTTTATGGCTAATTAGATCAGGAGGTCAGTGGATCAATAGCCCTGAATATAAAACAGTGCACCACCTTCCCTGGTGGCAACTGCTAAATGCAAAGTTTTTTCCGTCAGCCCAGCTCGCTGAAGCATGATAAGTAGGTCAGAGAGCTGTCAGGTGTTGTAATAAGTTACTCTCACTGTTTCCCTTTGGGATGATCTCCTCAGAAAACTGCCTCTCCTGACAAGACAAGCAGCAAGAGGTAGAAAAAATGACTCAGGAGGTACGTTTTTATCAGTCACACAGTAAAAGCTTCATTGGCTTCATCCAGTTCAGTCCTCAGTCCGCTGAATGCAGAGTGTGTTCACCGAGCTCATCCAGTTGTGCTGATATCACAGACAGATGTTCCTGGTCGAGACGAAGAATCACTGGAGCTCCCTCTAAACCACCACCTGCAAACATAAGAGCCACCTGGTTAGAAAAGCGGTCAATAGATGCAATGGCTGCTGTCAAATATCCATAATCTATAATTCCTCTTTTACACCAAAAATAGAAGGTATATGGGAGTGTTTTAAGTGGTCAAATTTAGCATGACAGGTGGTTGACTCCTTTCCCATCACCAGAAGTTTGCCTTCCTTTCTTTTTTTCCGCTAGGGCTTCATCTTCAACACCTTGAACACAACCAAACTGAGGTGCTCTCTCTCGCCAAAGAAATGTTTCACTAACTGCCAAACCGCTGAATCATTGGACCGAAAGCCAATTTAATTCATTCCAATTGTAGACAAAAGCCAGATTTTAGTGAGTGCTAGTCCCTACAGGAACCAAAACTTTGTGTTCTCAACTGTAAATAAAGTATCTGTATGTCTATTATACAAAGTTGTGTTTTTAATATCTATGAAATGCAATGTTGTAACCTTAGGGAGGGAGAGGGGGATTTTACGTTATATTTTGCTTGAATGTATTTCCAAGTGTTGAATTAACATTTTATGAAATGCATCTAAAAAAAGACAAGCACGGAGAGAACTGTCCAAAAACTCCAGGAAGTCATACTACAGGACTGATGGTTTCTAATGTCGACCATAAGGACAAGATGAAGTCACCCCTTCCACGTTGCATCATTTGATCTGATTTTATGACCCTCTGCTCAATAAGTGACAGCGACATTAGCCATGTGCAGGGAGAACACTGCACCAGCATCCCCCTGTAATGACACTCAATTAGTCAGCTGATTATGGCGTCATTACAGCCACTTTAGCAATAATGAATGCATGATTAAAAACACTGATACCACATTAAATCAGCCTCATTTGTCAGTGCAGTGTTACAGTGGACCATTTGTTTACTCGCTGACCCCCTCTTTTTTTTTGTTCACGTGACGGAGGGAGAGACAAAGTGTTGTGGAGCCTCATCTATAAATCTTAATCACACCTCCTGTGGCAGACGGGGTTTCAAATCATCCAGGTAACACGATATGCAAACCATTTCACCTGCTCACCCATCTGAATGCAGCCGCGGCTGGGCTAAACAAACATGATATGGAGAGAGAGCCCTGTGTGTTTGTGTGTGGTGGTGAAGAGAAAAACACAAAGGTAAGAGGATGCAAAACAAGGGAGGGGAAAGGGAGATAAATGGAGGAGCCATTAATAGTAAGTGTTTTTAATTTTTCAGGAAGGAGGGATAATGAATAGAGGTGCCGAGATGAATGCAGATTGAATTTATAATTAGTAATCGTCTGTATGAAGAGAGAACATATATGATGATGCAGGTGAAAAGAAAGACGGACAAGTAAATCAAAATATTGAGATGACAATAAGCAAGATAAAAAAGAGGATAGAGGAGGTAAAGATGAATGGATTAAGCAGTGGTCCCTGTGGTAAACAGGCAGCAGTACAGAGGAGAGAGAGAAGAGGTTTGCTGGCACGAACTGGACCGACTATCCTCTGCATGACCGTGGCAAAATGTCTTTTCAATACTTCCTCTCTCTCTCTCTCTCTCTCTCTCTCTCTCTCTCTCTCTCTCTCTCTCTCTCTCTGTCATGTTCAGTTCAGAGGTTTTCTATCTGCTACTTCATCAGCTAGTGTCTCCGGGGTGCAGCAGACTCAGGCTGGCAGCAGGATGACACACCTGGGAGGTTCCACTCACACTGTGGATGAATATGCACTTCTGCATGTGTACATACAGACCTGCCGTGTGTGTGTGTGTGTGTGTGTGTGTGTGTTAGTGTGTTTCTAGCTCGTCTTTGCCTCTGAGTGATGTGAGTTGCAAAACCCCAAATAGGAACCTTGAAACTGTTTTCAAGGACATTGGTACAAAGTGAGGACCGGCTAAAAGGTCCTCACTTTCCCAAAATGTCCTCTCTCCGTTGGTTGTAGGTCCTCACAAAGACAGCTGCACAAGAACACACACACCCACGTGTTTGTACAGCTTCTTAGTGAGGACACTCATTGGCATAATGCATTCCCTCGCCCCTTACTCTAACTCTATCCATCCAAACTAAAGGCCTAACCCTTAACCTCACCTAAACCTAATTCTAATATTCACCCCCAACCAGTCCATCAAAGGGGGCCACAAAGGGCGATGCGACCAAAAGGTCCTCACTTTCCCAAAATGTCCGCACTCTGTAGGTTGTAGGTCCTCACAAAGAGCTATACAAGAACACACACACCCATGTGTTTGTTCAGCTTCTTAGTGAGGACACTCATTGGCAAAATCCCTCCCCCTACAATAACCTTAACCATCCAAATTCAATGACTAACCCTGACAGTAACCTAATTATAACCTTAACGCCAAAACTGAAACCTCAAACAGCCCATAGCAAAAGTGAGGACCAGTCCAAATGTCCTTACTTTCCAAAAATGTCCTCACTCTGTAGGGTCAATGCTTAGAGTGGTCCTCACAGAGATATAAGTACAGGAACACACACACACATGTATTTCCGGTCACAATGAGGACCGGTACCAAACTACTCACAACTGATGGTCACTGCAGAGGGAAAACTCTATAGACAGAAGTAAAAGCAATCGTACATATGCAGATAGACCAGTCTAATCCTGTTGAGACTGAACTGCCCACTCTCTCTGTCTCTCTCCGTGTCTCTCTATGTCTTTCACACACACACACACACACACACACACACTTGAAACAGAAGTGGGAGCGAGAGCAAAAGCAGAGCAAAAACAACATTGCTGCTAAAACCCACGCACTGGGATAATTTCCATTTTGAATGTGGGATGAGCGGCTAAAAGGCACCAACACAACCTCCTCTTGTCATCCTGTCTTACCTATAATCATTAACAGCATAATTTCTCCATTGTCTTTCACTAACTTGTCATCACAGAGAGAGAGACAGACATGATAACTGAGACGGGGGACTGACTCAGTGGTCAGGTAGTTCAGTCGTGGGCTCCCAAGATGTTTGTGTGTGTGTGGGTGTGTATATGTGAATAAGTCATTGGGAGGTAGAGGGAGGACGGACAGAGATTGCTCAGCTTATTTTCCTCCTCGTTAAGTCTCACTCCCACCATCACCCTCCATCAGTCTCACACACTCATGCACAAGCACAAACACACTGACACACACACACACACCCACACACACACAGGGACATTCTGTCGTCCATCAGCCTTGTCTCGCTCGACTCGCATTGGTTCTCGCCCACTCCATTTCCCCACCAGAACATTTCCTCAATGTACCGACGAGACCCCTGAGATGAAGGGAAGCGAAGCAGACGCTCGTCAGTCTTCATCAAAAAGCCCTTAAGTGGACACCTCTCTCACACATGCACACACACACAGAAGTGCAACAGTAGCAGCTCATTCACATGCAAATCATGGCATGGACACACACACACACACACATTGAAGTAGGCATTGCCACATGTAGTTAAGTGTATCACATACAAAAACAGTGCATATATGCTAGAAAAGAAATGTTCCAATACCATTTTCCCTTGCCGATTCTGACTTAGACTTTGTGTGTCAAGTATAGATCTGATACCAGTACATTAAAAAAATCTACTAATACAGCTTTATTTAACAAATATGTACTACTAACCCTGTATGGAGGGTATGGTTGCTGTCATTATTTAACGGTCTCGCTCTGGTTAAACCATTTGAAAAACAAATACATACAGAGAATGAAAGACATGGAACTTTTATATCTAGTTTGAAAGTCTAAACTGAAAAAGAGGACAAACTAACAATTACTTCCTTCAAGTAGCTCATAACTGAAAGTCTTGCACACGGTACATATTGCCATTTTACTTGAGGGACCTTCCAGCAAGAAATTATGCCAAATTGTTGACATTTTACCTTTTCTTCCGGCTAACGCAACACTACAGGAAAAAAATTTATTTCACTGCTCCAAAAACATTGCTTGCCAGTGACAGGTTTGGAGCGGCGAAGATGTGATTTCCAGGAAGGGAAAGTTGCAGTTTTATCGAGGTGGAACTAATAACACGACGTGGTATCTGATCGGTACATAGATTCCCATACTCGTAGATGGCCGACCCAGCATTTTCGGCAGAATTTGACCAATGCTGGTATCGGTATTAGAACATCTCTACATATAGATGGAGAGATGCACTGAAACACACAGGCACACACTCTGCCCCACTGCCCTCTCCTCGTCACACAGCCATCGGTCAAGCCATGTTGACAGAACTCATCAGGGTAAATGAAATGAAGCTGGAAGTAATTTAGTTACCTCTCCGGTGACCAGTCTCACTCTTCCCCCTCTTCTATCCACCTATCATTATCTCTCACAGGAATCCACACACCCACACACACCCACACACAATGTACATCTACATCACGTGTTATGGTTTAGAGGCAAAATATAAGAGAAAGAAAATCCCAATGCCAATTTTATGATATTTCCAGATGTCTAAAATACCCACAGTCTCACAGATTTCTCACTAACGCAAGGCTGCGCACAATCTTTTCAAAAAGGAAAACCACAGACCCCCACTGTCCTCAACCACACCCAGCCTCTGCAAGGTTCGATGCAGAGACAGGCTTGATTTGTCATTATTTATGGCCTGAGTAAAGCCACTCTCTAAAAGTAATTAGACTTCAGAAACAAAGAGAAGGGGAGAAAAGAGCAAGAGAGGGCAAGTGGCAAAAGCAAAAGGGAGAGAGAGAGGGATACAGTTAATGTTCCCAGTCTCAGCCACGGCCTGCTGGGAATTGAATTAACCCTTTTCAATTTGCTCCTTATAAAGATAAAGTGGACCTGAAGCAAAATGCAAAGGGTAGCTGCTGCATGGGAGGCACGAGCTCAGGTGGGTGTCCCCCTTCACATCAGAAGTAATATTGTTTACAAAACAAACATGCAGCTTTCATACAGTACACGTGAGCTGCACACAAACTACCACACATATCGGTGGATAGTGGGAGGCCACACATTGAAACCATCCATCTCTGAGCCTTATTGATACGTTTGATTTTCTATTAGTGGTGACTCCTGGGTGTTTATCTGGAATCATTCGTCACCTCTGGGAGTTGCCATCTTCAGAGTGTCTGTGGCAAATGAGAACAATGGACCGGGTCACCTTGAGCTGTGCACGACAACGAATGTTGTCCAAATAGCAAACCTTATCTAACTTTAACATGTGCCCATTAACCTGCGGTTCACGAGTGCGCAGCTATCAGCTGAGGGAAGCACACACCCGCACGTGTTTGTACGTATGCACGTGAGCAAATATGCAGACCAATACATTACAGGTATTCTTAGCATCCGAGAGAGACAAAGTGTCTGTGGAGTCGTTTCACGACCAGCCGGCTCCTTGGATAGCCCCGGTCATAATTAGTCTGGCAGACAGTGAGTAGCTACAATAATGGTGATAAAGTTGGGTAATTAAATATTATGCTGTACCGACAGAGCCTACCGTCTGGCCACATACACACTTGCTCGTGCACAAAATGGTGTGTATTTGTATGTGAGCGACAGACATAAAGACACATTGAGAGAGAGAGAGAGAGAGCGAGAGAGAGCACCCTGTTCTTTTACTGAGCGAACATGCAAATGAGGATGCAGTGCTGCGAGAGTGGCAAACAAACAAGACTGCTGACCTTTTAAAACAAAAAGATACAGTGACACAACCGGGAGGACAATACGTCTTGTATCGATGCATGCTTCAAGCGCCTGTCCACCATCATGAACACACATACTTCCCCCACTGCTCACTCCTCATCAGCTTGAAGTATGGATCCCTCTGTCAGGCGTTCCTAAAGAGGAAAAAGTGGCCCGCTGCTGTTAGAAAGTGTGGAGAATCAGCAGGAATGAACAGGGGATGGAGATATTGAGGAAGAAGACAAATGGGAGTTGTGCACAGATGAAGGGTGAAAGAAGCAAAAGGGACTAAAACAAGTCCTTTGTGATTCTCAACAGCAGCTGAACAAATTCCATCATCCAGTTTGCCTGCAATCTATCACTTTATCACCGGCCCAGATGAACATGCAGTCTATTTTCTCTATCAGCATATTTAGAGTTCTTCAAGGTCACTCCTGCATTAATATTCAAAGTATTCAAGATTCCAGATCAGCATTCATTTTTGTACAAGACGAGCTTTCGGGTTTTAACAAGGCCTGATTTAGATACTGCTGAAATTCTCCCCCTGACAGGGTCACCCGTTCCGAGGCGGACCGAAATAAAACCCATGCAAGATCCGATCAAAAGACATCAGAGGGTGTGGGGGGGGGGGGGGGGGGGGGGGGGGGACTCGCTCCTATTTAGTCTCCAATCTGGTTCGTCTTCTCCGCTGGTTGTTTGTGTCACTCTGCCTGACAGCCCCCGAAGCACAAAGATGTCTGACTGCTGCAGGGAGAACATTCACTGGGAGTCAATCCTGTGTCCCTGTGCAGAAACTGGATCTTCTGCTAATCATCAAACATATTAAAAGTGTCTACAATATTGGGATGACAGCACGAAACAGTATATGAACACTGAAAAGTTATTTGCTGAATTTTTTGAAAGCGACTTAGTTTTTGTACATATTAATTAATTATCTTCCACATATAGGGCCCGGCTAGTCTCTCCCTTACTGCAGGCTCACCTCTCACCAAATTTTGTAATTCATTTATAATAATGATCAGTACACATATACAGCAGGTTGTGTACGGGGACACCTCACTCTAGAGACCTAAAACAAGGACGTGATGTGGAAATCTATAGACTCAGATATTAGATGTGAGGGTTGGTTTTTACAAGTATTTTTCTCTCTGTTCAATAAAGTGGCCATGCCACAGAAAATATTGTCAGCCATAAAAACACAATAAAAAAGACTACTACCGAATGCATTCTCTCAGAGTGAACCTATTTTCGATTTTTATTATGTCATGAGTCATGATAAATATGATTTTTCTGGTCATGAGGCCCTTGGGGGCTGACTCAAAGGCGACCGAGTCCTGGAACACATTTTGCTTCCAGCCGTCTATACCTCACTGATGCTGGCAGCAAAAGAAACGACCTTTTTCTCCTTTTCACCAACTTAATCAATTCTGTCGTATCTGACCATTACTTCCAAAGATCTCTCACAATACTCCCCCTGCCTCCCTTTTTAAAACTGCCATCCCCACACCTCCATACTTTATCTAACCACCAGTCAGGTTCACTAAATATCAGCACAATAATATCCACCTACATCCTGTCATTCTCAAATCCCGGGCATTAATAGGATAAGTGTGAAAAGACACGAGTCCACGCTTGGCAGCAGGTCACCAGAGAGTGGATATAAGTATGGATGAGTGGGTAATATCATAAATGGATTCATTTGATTTATTTGAAATAAAAAGGGCAACCATGCACAGAAAGAGGGCATCCAATCAATCCATATAGTTCAACCTTGTAAGACCCTGTGCTGCTGTCCCATCAGCTAACGACGCACCACCATGGAAAAACCTGGTGGCAAGGTGCGAGGTGGTCAGATGAAAGATGAGGTAAGAGGAGCAGAAGGGCAGAGAGGAAGTGGAGGCAGAGCCACGATGGAAACATGGAGGAAAGGTGCAGAGCAGAAATATAATCCCTATGATTTACACCAGCATTCAGACAGGGCAGAGGTCTGCGACTACCCAGGAAACGTAGACGGTCGGGGGGGCATAAATTAGACCAGCTGGGGGCAAGAGCAAGAGACAAAGAGAAAGTCAGGAGGGCGAGAGAAAGAAAAAGAGAGACAAGATTTGGAGAGGATAGAAATAGGAGGTGTATGGTCGGTTAAGGCAATATGGAGATGTCCGCACTCTTATGCCAGAAAACAGCACTTTCGTTCCGTCAGGAAGTTGTTCTGTCACGTCCACTGGGACAGAACAGAGCCTTTGCCAGCCAGTCAACCAGCCCATGATGAAGGCCACATATATATTACATGCCCTGCCCACACAACACCTGCTCGAAGCCAAGGTGGCAGGGCTTTGAGTCAGCGTTAAGGGGAGAAAAGGCAGACACTTTGCTGTAGAGGGTAAACGAAAATGACCTGAGATGTCATGAGTCAGGATGTAAAACAATGCTTTTCACTCAGCAATACAAAAAAAAAGACTTATGCTAACAGCCATGAATGTGAAAACACAATATCAGGGTGCAGTGCTCAGTGAATCTGAAAGAAACAGAGGAGTGTTAAATACTCGACAAAGTGCTGATTCAAACAGTGAAGCATAAAGGGCCGCTCGGCAGGAAGCTGCTGACTGCTCTGATCCCCGCTGAAATAGAAGCCACCAGTTGAACCATTAAGCACGGATTACACACAAAGGAAAAGTCATCTCAGAGACACCGACGTACCACCGGTCCTCGCTGGAGTGAAGGAAGTCTGTCCGTCTGATCTGATTACTGAGTTTACAGTGGGGTGCAAAGAGAGGGAAGCTGCCGGGCTCCCGAAAGCCTCACAGACCCAAAAGAAAAAGGCAAGGCCAAACACATTTAGGACAAAAAGAAAAGGAAAGCTTATCTGTGCACTTTATTTCATGGTCCATCAGCAGATTTCATTCCAAAGAGTGAATGGGCCTCATCTCTTTCCCTCTTTAGTGTTTCCAGATGAGTTAATGGACTCCGGCTTGGAGCTGCTCTGGGGTCTAAGGTTCTATTTCTTTAGGTGGGATGGAGCAGAGAGTCGATTAATCCTGTGCCCCGTGTCAGTTATCAAAGGGCCAATGGATTACGGGGTTGATGAATATTTGTTGAGCGATCTTCAGTGGAAATCAAAACCACACGTCTTGGAGTGTCACCTCTCTCTTTCTTGTCAAGGATAAAGATCCACGAGGACGTCTCCACAGCTGCTGTTCCACCTCGAGTCGTGCATCGTTTGGGTTGTTTTGGATAACGGTGCCGGGGCTAAATAAATAGGATTAAAATAGTATCAGTGCATGAAGTTGAAATTCAACATATTTGCTATTAACAGTTTAGCTCAGGCACCGACATGAGCCACTGCAATCTGTGTTAGGATTTGGTCTGGTAGATAGCAGCCATGTAGGATTTCAGTACCCTGCTGCTTTGGTGTTGACGTGAGCAGGAGGTGGCTCTTCAAGCGACAGAAAATGGGACTTTTACGACCCCGTGTGCCGTGTTGCCACATCATTTAGAGCCAAATTGAATCATGCTCTATGTGACATTGTTAATATCTCAGGGGCAATACACTGAAGTACCAGAAAAATGAACAGGTGATTTCTTGTCCCCATGGTTCCACATGAAAAAGCCATTTCAGAGCAGAGCCGTGCCACAGTATGAAATTTCAATTATAGGTATCAGAGCGACGCCGCAAAGACACTTCAGTGCCTGTAGCTCCTCACTCAGCTGCTTTTAAATGTCGGCCGAACAATGTGATAGAACGAGAACCTTGGTGAGCAGCGGAGAGTAAATGATATAAGATATCGAACGTAACCACAGAGATTGTCAGTGACACGGTGAGACAGCTGTGTGCTTGGAGAACCTGATTCACTAATGTGCTTCATGACGAGAGTGTGAGCACGGCTTTGTTGCTCAACCCACCGGGGGTTTCTCTTTCCTCCACAACTCTCCTCTCATTACAGGTCCTAAACAAACATCAAGATTCCCTCACCGCGAGTATTTCTGTAATGAATTATTTTAGATTTTTATTTTAATTTAGCCTGACATCTGGAATCTGAATGACACGCTCTGTTGTTTGTAAAGGTTCGAATCAATATCAGGCCAAAATAAATGCAAAAAAAGTTCAGAAACTTTACCAAGATAATACAACTATATTTGCTGTTGTGTTGAATAAATAAAACAATGTAAATTAGAGCATTCAACCGTTTGAAGATGCTTAATCTAAGTTTGGACATTCAAAGGAAGATATTGCTTATTGTTTTGGTACCAAAAGGGATCTTAGTATAGTTTTATATTAGAGCTCAAGATCGAGGCCTTTTGTGTCCAATTAATTCGCCTCTATTCTGATAAACTGTCTGACAAATTTTCAGAGTAAATAAGCTTAAGCCACTGGTTCATACAAACACAGGACACCAGGGATTCTGCAGTGATTTCTGACATTTTGTCTGACTCGTCGTTTGCAAGCTCAGCAACTGAACGACCACTTCGTGTTGTTAATAAAGTTAAACCAACAACATCAGACGACGTTGATTGACGGGTCCGGGTCAGGGCTGAGGGCGGTGACTGTGGAGCTGTGACATACAGAAGCCCTGACGGCTCATTTTAAGGCAAAGCTTCTGGGCGCTTTTCTGTTCCGATACAGAAAGTGTTCCGATACTTTCACAGCATTGAAACAGTACATAGCGCTGCTGTATAAACAAAAAACACATCTCTCTTTCGACAATATGGGACCTTAAAGCTGAGAGTGTTCAGCTTCTCTTTCACTTTGGCTTTCCTTTACATTATTATCTGAAAGCTCCGGGTGCTTTTTTGCGCTGTCCTCTGCTCATTGACCTCCATCGGATTCAGGATAAGAAGAAACTCTGACTCCTCATTAACAACAACAAGACAGTTAATTATTCAGCCGTTGTCACCGTAACGTGAGACAAAACAGATTGAGGAGTCCAGCAAGGCAGTTGTGCATCCAACGCCTGGCACAGATTTCAGATTCCAGCGTTGGGTAAACGATACAGAGCAGCACAGACCTGGACCTGCACCTCTATTCAGAAACTGGATCAAATTACACACAACTGATGAGAGTCAGAGATTCAGATCAATGAGCTGACGACACAGCGCTTACAGAGTTTGTGGATTTGAGCGAGCAAATGAAATTCAAAGGACATTATGGGGGGAAATTAGATTTTTACTCTGAGTGACAGTTCTAAATTAAATTCAGTTGCGTACTGCTAGCTGTTCAGGATGTATGCATCTGACCTACCCTGATGAGCTGTGAGGCGCTCGGGGGGAAAGCATGGTAATTCAGGGCACTTTTACTGAAGGGATTCCGTCTTGTTACACAGATACTGAAGAGCTCATGACTAATGCCGTCCCAACACGTTGATAAAAAATACGTTTGGGACCAGCAGGGGTGTCCTTCTTAAGACCCTTATGGGATGGAAGAGATTTTAATGCAGTTTTTAGCCCGGCCAAGGAGGTTATGTTTTCTTGCGTTTGTTTGTTTGTTTGTGTGTAAGCAAGATTACAAAAAACTCAACGTAATTCCATGAAACTTGGTGTTAAGATGCAGTATGGGTAAGAGAAGAAACCATCAGATTTTGGTGCAGATCCAGTTCAGGGGACGGACCCTTTTTTCACTTTCTTTAACATTGCGAGAAAGAACGTTTTGCAACATTTACGCTGATTTCCCAGAAAACATTTTATGTAACTTCATGAAATAAATCAGGCACATTTACAGAGGCCATCTCTATGAGTTTGTGAAAATTGGCGTAGCTTGATTGAATTTAAAGAGACTGTTGGGTTTGCCTGAGTTCTGATTAGTGACAGCAACGCAGCACATCTTCACATGCTGTCAAGAAAGTTGCTATAAATCAAAACACGAAGCGAACAATATGGGCACATACTTTCTTATCAGTCATTGACTTTAAACACCAACTTCCTGCTGGCTAGCTTTACAAGTGCTACACTGGGAGTAAGAGGTTCTATTAGCTAAAGCAAACATTTATACGATTTCAGTGTATCCATGTGCAGGTTTTTTTTTGTTATCATCTAAGCCTTAAACACTGAATGTAAAAGGATAGTAGTGATTTCAGTTATATCTAACCCAAGCACCATGGCTAATCCCTGAAACATCAAATCTAACTATACAACAATTATCTATCTCTGTCCTTTGCATTTCTCAGGAAACATCCTATCAACTTGGCAGTTGAGTCACTAAGGAATTAAAATTGGTTTATAATTTGGAACAAATTGGACATGAGACACGTTTAAAATCAATAAACTTTGAATATAGTATAAATCTGCTCAGCTCTGCAGCAACCTGGCGGCGTCTCATGTATTTCATAAGCACAGCTACGATCAGAGCTGTACAGCCGTCGCAGAAATGTAACTACATGTCTTTGTCTAAAAACTAAATAAACATAAAACTGTATAGCAAAGTTCATCCTGAAAGATTTCCAAGTAGTCAAAGCAGCATTATAAATCTTTACAGATAACTTTCCTGAATTTATTTAAACCTATTTCTTTCAAATAAGCAAAATACATAAAATTATCTCTTTCCTCCACATTGTAATTGTGTATTATAATGCCATGATTGACTTTAGATGGTAATCGCAAAGTACAGACAACACATTATCTTCTGGAAGGTTAAAATTGTTTTTAGGAGCAGTCCAAGGATGGTATAGTCTGGAGTTGCATTGTCATAATGTCTTTCGTCAGTTGTGTGCTAACCTGGTGCTTTTGGGATTTAAAATACAGTATATCAAAATAAGGTTTGGTTAAAAAGCCACACCGTCACTTTATTCTCTGCTTTTGATCCAATATTATTTGATTAATAGTTGCATTTGTCAGAAGAGATAAAATGGCCGTGATATATATAATATAATAACTATAATAATTCGGTGGAAATAGCACAAGAGGAATAGTTGATTAGGCAACAACCTAATCGTTGTAGTAATTTTTCTTGTCTTTGGTGTTTGCTCTGACATCTTTATGTGTTCCTCAGCAATCCAACATCTCTAGCATTAGTCTTGTTTATTTCCAAACCTACAGAAGCATTTACTGCAGCTTGTTGGCAGTACGACTCTTGTGATCAGCTAATAGAGGTTTGGCACATTAGACTGGGCAGTAAGAGAATAGAGCATCGGTACTTAAAGGACAACTTCCAAAGTTTGACATCACAAAAAGAACAGGAATTAACGACGCAGTCCAAAACTTTTCAATGCACTTAAATACACATGAAGGACACGCAAGCATAGTGTACAACATTTCAGCCACATAAACACGTGTCCAGTACAGATGACTAACTTAAACTGGGTAGATTTGTATAATGCATGCACTATAAGCAATGTGTTTGCAAACAGAAATAAGAATATTCTACAAACCTGAGTCCTCGTAGCCTGGTCCTTTTGCGAATTGAGCCCTAACAGCTGCAGACTCAAACTTTGGGATGCTCTCGGCTCTTCGTCCCTCTCTCCTCCAGCTCCAGTTCCTGCTGCTGCTGCTGCTGCTGCTGCTGCTCAGAGTGGCTTCAGCCGGAGACACAACGGGAAACAGGCAGAGGCTCTCAAAGCTCCCCACCCACTCCGGCCTCCTCCACAGCACACAGCCAATCACAAAGGCAGCCTCATCCCAATGATAAATAATCGATGCATAGCACAATTACAGTCACACCTGCACTGGACCACATGTGTCCTGATGGGGAACAATATGAAATTATGCAGGATTTTAAACAAATATTTGCACAATTAATCTGCACTTAGAAGACCAGCCTGTGAACACAATCAGGTTCACCTTAGGGTGCCGTTGACCAACAAATAATTTACCTTACATAATTTTGCACTTAATGAGCCACTTGCATGTCTTTGTTTTATTTCTCTAGACCCACAGACTTTGATAAAATGCCAAAATACCAAATGTAAAATACCTCTAGTTAAAATTAATGAATATTAATAATGAGCACCTATTTAATATGAGACTCTTTCACACAGTGTAGTGCAGGATTAGCCAAACTCCCCACTTTGTCTATTCTCCTCTTCAAACGATTTGTTCTTGAAAACAGCTTGTTCCATCTCTTCATATCAATTAAATAAAAACAACACAAACACGTGCACCTCAAAACTACGGTTGTATGACTTATTAAGAAAAACAGATGCAGAGTTTAAATAAGACTATAAATTGAGTGTAAATGATTGCTAGTCTTTGCATCCTCTGTTACGTCAAGAGTGTATCCCGGCTCTTATCCAATATCGGCTGGGACTGGCTCCAAATCCCACGATGATCCTCAAGTGGTGAGCAGTATAGAAAATGGACGGACAGAGGAATAAACAGACAAAAGTTTAAAAAGCATATTGATGTTTTTCATAAGCAAAAAAAAAACTCAAAAATCTCAATCTAAATTTTCTAAATTATGCAGATTCACTTCACCATATGGTTCCCCTCCATCTATTCATATTGCCCTATAGTTTCATTCTGTCCCAAGTATGCAACTCTTCCAATTTTTTCCACCATTTCCAATCCTGTGCATAATCCAACCTGCTCTCCTCATCCTTCTCTACCCTCTCATTCGGTCAGAGGTTTCCTCAAGGGAGGATGTGGTGACATCCGGGCCATCTGCTGCCATCCCTCCATCTCGCTGCCAGGTGCTGCTGTTGCCAGTCACCTGGGCCCCCATGGTCAGGGCACAAGTGTTGTGGCACGTGGGAGATGGGAGCAAGAAAGCAGCGGCCGATGGGTCCAGTGTAGTAAGGGGCCTTAATTTGATTTATTAGTGAGGTTCTTATGGTCCTCAGAGACTCATCTTCATAGTACTTATATAATTGGTGGGGGAATTGGTCACTCTGCTTCAGAGAACTTTTTTTTTATCTAGGAGCTTATTTGATACTCCATTCGGAAATATTTGATTAACATGTTATCTTGGGGTGGCTGTGTCTGAGGGGGCTGAGCAGTCATCCCCTAACCAGATGGTCCAAGGTTCAATCACAGTCTTCCCTATTTGCATGTTGAAGTATCCTTGGGCAAGATACTGAACCCCGAATTGCCCCGAAAAGAAAAAAATTGATGAATGGGTCAGTGCCATGAAACCACTTAAAACCAAAATATAGATGCAAATACCAAATATTCAATAAATGACCAACTAGTCAATGATTGAAATCACATTTAAATGCCATCAGGAGTTATTGCCTGAAATTGAAAGCAATTGAAATAGTTCATTGTGTTTTACATTGAATAAATAAGCCAAGTGCTTCTAACATGGAAGTAAAGTGATTTGAACCAACTTAAAACCAACAAATAGACCCAAACATCCAATGACAAAATGACTATACAAACACAGATAGCACACTCAGATCGAACCAAACTTGAAATCTCGTCAGGCAGAACTCTTAAATGAATGTGAAAGTGTTAATTATGTTTTGTGTTAAAATAAACTCTCTACACTTATTTACCAGTTATCTAAAAAAAAAACAATTCCTAGCATGGAAATTTGATTATGATGTTAAGCAATAACTACCATAAACCATTTAAAACTTCTATATGAATACAGACCCATTTTTGTAGTAATAATGACAAAACACAGTCCTTTGTGTTCAAATGTAACTCTTTATTCAGTTTGATAGTTTGTTTTGTAGTTTGGGTTCAAACAATGGAATTAACATTCTGTCACATGGTCTTTTGAGCTGTTGCTGACACTAACAATTTTGCTTGCAGAACATAGAGCATATGCACTAGTTCTATCAAACCGAATTATACAGTTATGTACAATTTATGTGCCATTAAAGATAAAAGATCAAAAATGTCATCTTTCTCCACAAGCCGCTGAGAGTTGATGAGATCAGTTGGTAGATGGAACCAGATGCATATAGGGTTTTTGTCGGGGGAGACGTCGATTCCTTCTCGCAGTTGACAGATTGAAGAAGCTGTAGCCTACGCTGATCGAGTTAGACCTTCATGCATTGCGGCCTGTATCAGGTTAAACGTTTGGACACAATCGAATTAAGAGTCATTTCATTTTTCTTTCACATTAACTTAACTCCAATATGCGACAACTGGGAGCCACAAGCTGAGCTGCCAGGGCTGAGTCACATGGTAAGTGGGAAACATGCTGATTGGCTTACAGGCTCAGGTGCAAACACAGGGTGAAACTTTATGCTTGTCGCTCCTAATTTCAGTGTCACAGGCACAGATCAGAGGTTTGTGTGTCTGTCCACCAGACTTTGTGAAACCTCAACGTTGAATATATTCCGGCACAAATTTTACACATACACACGCTTTTTCACGAACTATAAAAAAAACTTTTTTAAATGTTGCAAATGATAGCTATATGCATTAAATGTTTTCACACAACCACACAGATTTGCAGAAGCTGCAAACTTTATATCACATTAGATAACTATAATATATTTTTGTTTCATAAATTCACACATTCAGGGATACAACTACAGGATATACAAATTATCTGTGAACATTATATCTTAACTCAAACATATTTGAATCTATATGCTGCTTCATCCCTTGTTCACATTTCCAACTCTTCATACTAGTGCAAATTCTCACATGCAGCTGCTTCTTTATACAAATTCCAAACAGCAGTTCAGTTCAGTTTAGACCATCCCACCACAATCTCTTTAGAAAATGTGTTTTCTCTTGATTAAAGCAATTTTCTCTTGGAACAAAATGGCAGCAACACAAAAGATTCTGTTCTATGTATTATAAAGTGTGTGTGTGTGTGTGTGTGTGTGTGTGTGTGTGTGTGTGTGTGTGTGTGTGTGTGTGTGTGTGTGTGTGTGTGTTCATACCCTGTTAAGTGGCTGTGTAGGTGTGTATAAGTACTCTACAGATGTGGAGAGTCACGCTCTCAGGTGTTTTTCTCAGTGTGTGTGTGTGTGTGTGTGTGTGTGTGTGTGTATGTTTGTGTGTGAAGGAGGCTTTGAATGGAGCTTGAAAGCACATATCAGGCGTGTTGACTCTCTGCATGTTCACCTGAATACATTAGTATAAATCTGTCTGTGTGTGTAATCCTCTCGTATGCGAGCGAAAAATTCATCTTTTCTGCTTTTGTGTTTGGTGTTTGTTTCTGGTTCGTTGTGTGTGGGTGGAGGAGCAGGCGGCCATGACCAATCAATAATCCTGATAATGAGATCTGAGGGGTGTCATTATGGTGGCCCCTCGGGCGTGCAGCGCCTCCTCTTCCGTAAAGAGCATCATTGTCTTCTGTTCTCCGAGTGAACACATTCCTCATTAACCTTTTTAGCCACCACAACACCAGGCTCCATTTACTTTCCCCAACATGTTTTGTTATTTGCTTTCATTATTAATTTAAGAAACCTTTCTTCCCCCTAATTTTTGGAGTATATACTGGAATTTTTCTGTCTGGATCTATATATACACTCCTGATCAAAATCTTAAGACCAGTTAAAAAATTGCATGAATTTGCATTTTGCACTGTTGGATCTTAGGAAGGTTCTAAGAAGAGCTTCAAAATGCAAAAAGAAGAAATGGGAACAAGAGCCCAAAAGTTGTGAGCAGGCAATTTATTGAAAACAACAATTTAACTCAAATAGACTGTTCATCAGCTGATCAAAAGTTTAAGACCACAGCCTTTAAAAGCCTAAATCTGTGCAAAAATTTGGATTCCATGTCATTTCCTGTCAAGTAATCACACTGTGAAGATCTCTTGATGGCAAAGGCAAAAAAGCTCACCGTCTTTGAACGTGGTAGGATTGTTGAACTGCATAAACAAGGCCTCTCACAACGTGCCATCGCTGCTGAGGTTGGACGCAGTAAGAAAGTCATTTTGCATTTCTCAAAAGATCCTCAGGGTTATGGAACAAAAAAATCAAGTGGTAGACCCAAAAAAATCTCACCGGCGCTGAGCCGGAGGATCCGAATGGCTGTCCGTCAAGACACGGGACGATCCTCGTCCCAAATTAAGGCCATCACTGGTGCTGACTGCAGCCCAATAACCATCAGACGGCATCTGCGAAGGAAGGGCTTCAAAAACAAGAAACGTCTTCAAAGGCCACGTCTCCTTCAACGCCACAAAATTGCCCGTTTAGACTTTGCAAGGGAGCACCAAACATGGGACATTCAAAGGTGGAAGAAAGTTTTATTCTCTGACGAGAAAAAATTTAACCTTGATGGTCCTGATGGCTTCCAACGTTACTGGCATGACAAGGAGATGCCACCTGAGATGTTTTCTACGCGGCACAGTGGAGGGGGCGCCATCGTGCTTTTTCCTTCAATGGAACAATGGAGCTCCAGGTTGTGCAGGGGCGTCAAACAGCAGCTGGCTATGTGGAGATGTTGCAGCGGGCATCCCTCATGACTGAGGGCCCTCGTCTGTGTGGTAACGACTGGGTTTTTCAGCAGGACAACGCTCCAATTCACAATGCCCGTCTGACTAAGACTTTTTTCCAGGAGAATAACATCACTCTTTTGGACCATCCTGCGTGTTCCCCTGATCTTAATCCAATTGAGAACATTTGGGGATGGATGGCAAGGGAAGTTTACAAAAACGGACTTCAGTTCCAGACAGTGGATGCCCTTCGTGAAGCCATCTTCACCACTTGGCGCAACATTCGCACTAGCCTTTTGGAAACACTTGCATCAAGCATGCCAAAACGAATTTTTGAAGTGATCAACAATAATGGTGGAGCTACTCATTACTGAGTCAGTTTTTGACACTTTAATTTCTGTTTTAGGAGTTTTTTTGTTTTTTTTTAGCTGTGGTCTTAAACTTTTGATCAGCTGATGAACAGCCTACTTCAGTTAAATTGTTGTTTTCAATAAATTGCCTGCTCACAACTTTTGGGCTCTTGTTCCCATTTCTTCTTTTTGCATTTTGAAACTCTACCTAGAACCTCCCTAAAATTCAACAGTGCAAAATGCAAATTCATGCAATTTTTTAACTGGTCTTAAGATTTTGATCAGGAGTGTATATGAGCCTGATGGTTTATTGAGCTTTTTCCTCAATTTTGTATTGTTGTATGAAATGATAAAATAAACCATCAACCATAGTAAATGATACAACTTGACTGCAAATTACTGCCAGAGCAACATAATGTTTTCATCTGAGATTAGAAGGATTATGCAAAAACTACTTTACCGTGAAACTTGGTGGATGAATGCGATTTGGTTTAGGTTCAACTTTGGCGAGGATTCAGATCAGGGGCTGGGTCTAGACGAGTGAATTTAAAAGTGTTTGGACTATAAAAACTTTGTCTAAAGTCACATTTACTGTCACTCTCATAATATAAACTCAATATACATAGGAGTGAAACACCATTCTCCACAGATCAGTCACACATCTACAAATTCCGAAGACAGTAACTGGGAGAGGCCACTCCAACCAGGTGCACCACCATGTTGTTCACTATCACGATATCATACAAATTACCTTCAATGATTGAAGAATTCTGCTGGTCCATCTCACATTAATATAACTTTATATCTAGTGCTAAAACTTAGAAATTGGATTTTTTTTACTGTGAGTAAACTCTGCAGCTGAGATGATTATCTGTGTTGATGCTGGTGGTGTGTGTGTGTGTGGGGGGGGGGGGGGGTTCTTGCCAAGAGTGACTATT
Organism: Pleuronectes platessa; assembly: GCF_947347685.1. Classification (NCBI taxonomy): domain Eukaryota; kingdom Metazoa; phylum Chordata; class Actinopteri; order Pleuronectiformes; family Pleuronectidae; genus Pleuronectes; species Pleuronectes platessa. The sequence goes on from NC_070634.1 coordinate 15,968,863, forward strand.
TTCTCCCCCTCCCTGAAGCCTGATGCTGTCCCTCATGGCGATAATCCCTCGCAGGCTGGACACCAGCACAAGTATTATCACAATTATATGCAAGAAAAAACCCATTGGGTGCTGCTGCTGTGTTCAGAGTGAAAGTAGGAAAGTGAGCAGGGTGTGTGAAAGTCATTCAAACCCCTGGGAATCAGAGCTGGGTTGTAGCCGGTGACCTTCAGAGGCCCGAGCATGTCAGTTCCCTGTGGTGTGTTTGATTTAGTGTAATTTGGCTGATGAAGAGGTACAGAGGAGCCTTGCTTAACTGAGTTCAGTCGGTAGTTGCTGTGGGTCTATACTTTGGCAGTCGTGTGCGGTACTAAAGTGCTTTTGAGCAAGATGCTCGAGCTCCTTCTTGCTCATCCATCACGAGCTGTTGAATAAGTCAACTAAATGCATAGATATAAATGAAATTCAGCAAAGATGCTTCTCTGGCTGAAACACGGTGCTGCGTCAGCACATTTCTCCTTGCATGCATGGACACATCTTCTAAACAAGCGAAGGATTAGATATTTAATTACATGTGGCTGTCAACGCAGAATTTCAAACACTTCAACACAGTGAAGTCAGAGTGGTTTACAGAATTAAAAAATGTCCTTTGCTTATTTGGATCACAAATATTAGCAAATGTTTGATGTTTAAACTGAGAGCTATCAGCAGTTTGAAAAATGACTTTTTGATTGTGTGTTTGTGTGTTCATGTGTGTGTGTCCTCTGCTGTCGGGGCGGCAGCGAGCAGAGGTTGTGTTTCCCCGATGGTTTCATTTGCTGCAGGGGAGGTGATCGGTGAAAAGGTTCAATTTCATCTTAGTTGTTGTTTTGGAGCAACATTCATCATAGAGCTTCACAACCTCACACCCTGGATTGTTCTAGTGCCACCGCTGTGCAAGCTGACACACACACACACACACACACAACACACACACACACACACACACACACACACACACACACACACACATACACACACACACACCACCACCTTCACTGATCAATCTGCAGCTTTTCTTCCCCACTTCATGGTTCATGGTTCATTTGATATTTAATTTTTGTCGAAATAGTTTAGTGTCTGTCAAAGATACTCCAAGTCCTAGTTCCCTGTGTTGGTATGTTTGCTTTGAGTGGTCATAAAGACTGATAAAGTGCTGTATAAATACAGACCATTTAGCATTTTTGTGTGTAGTTCAATGCATGGCAACAGTGTGGCTAAAACTAACAAGCAACTGAAATTTAAACACAACAAAACACATCATTGTGTCATGTAAGGCAGCGTTGGGTTATGGTTGCATGTGTGTGTGAGTGTGTGTCATTTTATTCATGTCCACCGACCTCCATCTTCTGTCTTTTTTTCCTTTTTTTTTAAAGCCTGACAAACAACTGTTGATCAAAACCTTCAGGCAGTCTATCACTCTCCAATTACTCATAAAGGAATGATGGTAAAAATAGTTCTAATGAGGCATGAGCTCAACCTCTGACCTTGGTAAGAGCATTCTGGAGATTTGTTTTCTGTCCTGAGGCAGAATGTGACACATTTAAATGCATGGTCATAGTTATTATTCATAAGACTTTTAATTATGCATAGCCACTGAACAGTAGTAAACAATCCCTGTGTAAACAAGCTCTCTGCAAAAGTCCTTTTATTATTGTATTGCCTCAAAACATTTTAAAAAAAAGACTGATGACCATTTGGTATCAGCTTTGGAAATGAAGTGTGAAGCACTAGAGGTGTGATCATGCTGGAGAACAATGAGAGTGATTGGATGAGTTTTTTAGGAGATGCCAGCCAAAATAGTTCCCCTCCTCATGAAGTCATTTTCATTCCTGGAGAACAACAGCGAGAGAGAGGGAGAGGGAGAGGTAGAGAGGGAGAGAGGGAGAGAGGGAGAGCGAGAGAGAGAGAGAGAGAGAGAGAGAGAGAGAGAGAGAGAGAGAGGGAGAGGGCTTGAATTAAATTAAAACCAGAGGACACTTGGTTCAGATAACAGACTCTGATGGAGCCAGTTGACTGATGATTCTCAGTTTCAAATTTTCTCCACACGATTAGCATCGCTGGAGGATTAATTCTGCCTGCCTTTAAAGTGATTGATCATTTCTATAAATTAATGAAACAAATAATAAATATATTAATAATGAATGAAGGATAAGCCTTGCCAGAGGAGCAACCAGCCATGCTGCTGCCATGCATCACATTCAAATTTGGTATTTGCATTTCTTTACAAGGTATCATAGGACAAGGCTATTGAACAAACACACACACACACACACTGCACACTCATGACTCTACGCTGGGGTCGATGCGGCTGCTTTAACCCTTCACTTCCAGGTCAGGGATCGATCTCCTCTGATCCACAGAGAGCTGTAAATATCCGGTTTTGATCAGTTGATTGACTGACACATTGAGCTGTTGAGATCTCCTGCCGATCACTCGATGGATCCCCCACATGCACCTGGGCGGAGGACCAGCTTCTCCGGCCACAGAGAGAGCAGCTCGACACTAAATTACATTATCACTGTCAGCACTCCTCTGCATCTGGGCAACATGGAACCCGTCCACTCATCCCACTGACATCCCATCTGCACCGTGAAAAGCAATTACTGCAATAGATCTGTGTTGACAGCTAAATGATGAAAATTGAAATGTCCATGTAATTATGACTATTTTTTACAAATTATGTAATGGTGGGTGGAGAGCATGAATAATGACAAAATTAGGTTTTAATGGATTTGGGTGCTGTGGTAATTATGGAATAAATTAATGGACCCTTCTTGAATTAGTAATCATATTTTACAAATCTTTTTTTCATATATATTTCATTTTTTCAAACTGTTTTGCAGCTGTTCAAGTGTTTGTGCAGTGTGACTTATTTGTAACTCTAGTGATTCATGTCAGGAGGGAACTCACGACGAGGAAAGCAAATACTTAATCTCGTAAAGGCCTTTGAATTAATCCCAACTCATATCCACTAACTCAGAATGGAGTGCAGACAAAATGTCACAGAGCAAGTCTAATCTGAATTCAGGAGGATGATTTATCCGTTTATCCATAATGTACTTTAAGATCCTCTCTGACCCCAGAGAGGCACAGTGGCCCAGTGGTTGGCCACTTTATCTTTTATTAGTTGAGATGTGTAAGACTGTTGTTAAATGGTAATTGAATTATAGCCTGTTTCTAGTGTTATCGACCAGTCAGAGCTTCACAGTGCAAGTCACATTCACTTATTGATGCTCACATTCACACAGTGTTTTTGTACACAGGGATTTCTTTCCATATAAACACCATTTATACACCTACAGAGAAATGATGGGTTCAGCGTCTTGCCCAAGGAGAACTTAGGAATGCAGACTGGAGGTACGGGAGATCAAACCACCGACCAGTGTCACAGCCGCTCTCCCGTAGCTTAGGTCATTTGTACTCATTACGTACACGTTTGTCTAAATATTAATCACAACTGCCTCAGATTTCAGATCAATGTTGATATCTTGACTTAATTAATCACACAAGTACTTATTTTGTGCATATGCTGTGTAAACATGTAGTACAGATTAGGTGTAGCTGAAGTATTTTACAAAATAAGCAAAGACTGTATAAAAATGTGAAGTTTTCCTGGAGTATACTTCACTCAATGCTTGGTCCATGGCTCCCTGCCAAATTTGGCTGCCCTGCAGATGAGGTGCAGTTATTCAGAGAACTGTGGGTCATGGGTAAAATCTGAATATTACCTCCGGTAGCACACCTGATCCGTGTGACATGAAGCAAGAGCACGACAACCTTTGTGTTGAGGGTAAGAGGCGTATAAAGACTAGACATTGCACCGGGGCCTAAAGGGGGCTCATTAAAAATTCAAAATTGCCTCTGCTCTCTTCATCAGTTTTGATATTTTAGCCCTGGATTTAATTTCCTCCTTCTGCATATTTGATTCAAAATCCCCCACTTCCTTAACCCTCCCCCGTTCTACCTTCCTCTCCTCCTCTCCTGGTGTCTCCTGCCTGCTATCCATCACACAATCGGACTTTAATATGCTTTGTGGAGAAATATAAGACATTCATCACAGTGTGGCAAGGCCCAGGACAGAGCTGCACATTTCATAGGCCAGTAAGCCTCAGCAGTACTGGGCCAGCTGTAGAGATGCTAATGCCTCTATTTATCCCAGCAGGCAGGCCTGCGACAATCCGTCAATCCAGGCTTGACGACTCTGACTCTGTGTCACACCCCTCATGAAGAAATGAGCTGCTTCTTTGTAAACATCTCTGCAGTTACCTGATTGGCCTTTTGTAAGGATGGATGGATAGATGGATGCAGAGACAGAAGAACATTATGTTCAGGAGGTGTGATGCAAAGTGGAGGAGAAACAAACAAACATATGCAGTCTCTAACCCCTCTCATGCAGGGCTGGGAACAAAGTTAATGTACAGCCGCTTCAGAAGGTTCTCTTCACTCAATGTGTTCTATATATATTTGAGTTCAATTGGATAAAATTGTAATTTTTTGCCCAACTGTCCAAAAAAAATTGAAAATCTGTTCATACTACCCTAATAATACTAAAGATAGGTCCAGAACTAACCCTACACTTGTGGTCATTTGAATTGATTGGACATATAAGGCATGAACCTTTGTGTTATAATGTCCCACCAATCACATGTGTTTGAGGAGAGAAACCTCCAGCCATTGAGTGACATGCTACAACACGTACAGTCTGAGTCACTTTGTGGACCAGTGCATGGCCTATCTGATGAAGTACCACTCTCCTGGAGGTGAAGGCCTGTTGACCCCTGGTGAGGGTAAATAAAGGCAAGTTTATAGTCGGGTCTACAACAGAAATGTGGATTTATTACAATAGTGAATGAGCCAGCCCTGTGGTGGAAATATTCACTCTTGGGGAGCTTTCATGGTATCTGTCTCACAGTCTTTACCACACAGCAACTTACAGTTTTTCAGCATCTTACATAGGAAGTTCAACATTTTGGGAAATTTTCATATACATTTTCTTTCTGCAAGTGAAATGAAAAGACAGACAGAGCCTGCACACAAAACATTATGTGTGGGGAGCTCAAGATTCTTATATAAGTACAGTAAGTAAATGAAGCCGCAAGTCTTGGTACAAATATTCCCTCAGAATCAACTGTACTAACTTTGCGATATACTTTTTAATGACAAAATGCTTCAGTTTTATTCGTGTTTATTGATCTTAATTCTTTTCTCCAGCTTGTGTCTCCGCTGTTACTTTGCAGTGTTCTGTCATTCACATACAAACATGCAAATAGCTGACCAGAAATCGGTCCCATGGCAGATAAATCAGTATTGTCCAGTACAAATCTATCGTGTTTAAAGTTTCTATTATCCCCTATACACCCAGGTATAAATGTAGTATGAGGTTCTCATCCATCTATAGTTACAAACAATCAGGAGCAAACAAAAGACCCCACAGAGCCTTTGCCACTGGCAGAAAGTCGGGTGGGGAGGATCACTGGGAAAGATGAGTGTGTGGGGAGAATGAACTTGTATTATCAAATACCATTCACGCATTGCTTTTAAATGGCTGCAATTATTCTTTGAAGCATGATTAGCCTGTGGAGGATTCTCGTGAGAACAGTGCAGTGGATTAACCCTGTCAGCCTGACGCTTGTGTAATTTGGCAGGGGACAGCGAGTCAAGAGCTGGACCCCAGGAAACATACAAGTTACGCCATTACAATGTGACTTGATTCAAAAGGCTCTTCAGGCTAATTATAAATCCTCGATCCATGAATCCAGTGATTAAAGTTAATTACAAACAGTCATGCAACAAAGAAGGCCACAAGAAAGTAACAGACCTTTGAGCCAATAAGCGGCGCTGAACCGTGTCTTATCACAGGTCATCCGAGTCCCAAGTCCTCACACAATCTAACATCACTAATCCTTAATGAAGAGATTTGTACTGTTTAATAATTACTGATAACTTGAGCACATGTTGAACAGCTTTAATTATGAGACTCGCAATTATCTAAACAAGTGACCTCTATCTCTCCCTGTGTGAACATCTGACTTACAGCCAAATATGTAAGTATACTTTACTTAAATAAAACCATAGGTAAAGTACCACATTGGATTGTCTACTTGAGCAAAATAAAGCAAGTTCTTGCTTTTCAATATCGAGATGTTTGTTTTGCACACACTAACCCTAAACATGCCCCAATGTTTATTTTCTCCTAATATTCAATAAAACATCAGTCGCAAAAAATGTCCCAGTGTAGGGTACTTGTCATTGTGTCTATTTTCACAATTTTGATGTCTAAAATTTCACTATGGGCTCTTTATTCTTTCCTGTTGCTTGTCCTCACCTTTCCCCACTTTCAAGCTCTACCTTCTGCCTCCAGCGATAAATCACCTCACCTGTCTGTCTCTCTGACCCTGACCTTGATAACTATTGATGAGAGGACGGAACTCTTTATTCACGGCCTCATCTACCTGTCATGCTGATGGAGGGAGAGGAGCAAACCAACCATAGAGTGCTGTGGGCTGGACACACACACACACAGACACACACACACAGACACACAGAGGGAGAGAGAGAGAGAGAGAGAGAGAGAGAGAGAGAGAGAGAGAAAGAGAGAGAGAGAGAGAGAGAGAGAGAGAGAGAGAGAGATGCTTTAGAAGCAGAGAAACATACTGAGACACTACGTAGAACTCCCACCTTCACTCCTGTGGATCAGGCCTGTGTGACGTCTGATCGCTCTGTGACAAGCCTGTAGTTTCTCTCAAAGCTAAAGAAAACCTTTAAAAGCTGACACTAGTTTCCCTAGGCCGCTGGCACCGCATGACTGATAGGACATGGTAGCAGTGAGGAGTGTTCATCTGACCAGACCTCAGTCTTCATTAGACTTATTGATAGGTATGAACAGCGAGGGCAAGCAGACCAGCAGGGCAGCACCTGTAACCCCCCCCCCCCCCCCCCCCCCCCCAGCTCTCCTTTAACCAGAGCACCGTTCTGATTTACTCCTATAGATTAGCTGTCACTCGGGGTGAGGCGACGTGTCACAGCTTCTGCCCACAGGGCCTGTGAAACAGAGGAACATATACACTCTGTAATTTCATTATGTTGAACTCTAACATACTGCTCCTCCTCTCCTCTCCTTAGACATACTCTGCTATTTGACCTACAAGCACCTGTTCCTTCTCCATCTTTAAAAAATGAGTGGTGACCATCTTCTACCGGCCCTCTTGTCTGCACTGTATGGGCCAGAAGTTAATGTCCGTGTTCGAGGCTTCTCCAGACAGCTTATAGGAAGCCGCACACGTCTGGCTGGGAGAGCAGCCTGTATTTACCACCGCACTTCCCTCGACTCGCCCGAAGAAATACTTCCTGCAGAGTGAACACGGGCGTCTAGGACACTAACTCTTGTGACGTATCAGACATCTGGACGGGAACGGTAAACACAGCTGGCTGCAGGGAGGACAGAGACACCGGCTGATCAATAGAAACAGCATTTGCTTCCATTGTTTTCCCTCCTCTCAGCAGAATCAACCATTCTCATAAAGAATCTGCTCCGAGCAATTAGAGCGAGGCCTGCTGATGGTGTCTCGGGTGGACAGGGGATTAGATTTAGAAGAGAGAGGGGGCTGCGGGTGGGGGGTGGGGGGGGGGGGGGGGGGGGGGGAGAGGGTGATAATGGAATTGATATTGTTGGAAACTGACTAATGCATGTGATTTAAAATCCCATGAAAAACACAAAAAAGGGTATTGGTGGTAAGGAAACATGCACTGTGAAGAAGCAGCAGTCAAATCACGGTTGCCAAAGATATATTTATTTATGCAGTGGATATAAAAAGTCTACACACCCCTGTTATAATGCAAGGTTTTTGTGATGTAAACAAATGAGACAAAGATAAATCCTGTCCGAACTTTCCCACCTTTAATGTGACCTTTAACATGAACAATTCAGTTGAAAAAAAAATATTTGAAATTTTTAAGGGGGAAAAATAGAAAATAGAAAACTTACAATAACCTGGTTGCATAAGTGTGCACACCCTTAACCTAATACTTTGTTGAAGAACCTTTTGATTCTATTACAGCACTCAGTCTTTTGGGGTAGGAATATATTAGTATGGCACATCTTGACCTTGTCAATATTTGCCACTTTTCTTTGCAAAAGGGCTCCAAATCTTTCATATTGCGAGGGCATCTCCTGTGCACAGCCCTCTTCAGATCACCCCACAGGTGTTCAATTGGAATCAGGTCTGGGGTCTGGCTGGGCCATTCAAAAACATTAATCTTCTTCTGGTGAAGCCATGTTTTTGTTGATTTGGATGTGTGCTTTGGGTCATTGTCGTGCTGATAGGTGAAATTCCTCTTCATCTTCATCTTTCGAATGGAAGCCTGATGGTTTTCTGCCAAAACTGACTGTTCATAATTCCCTCCACCTTGACTAAGGCCCCTGTTCCAGCTGAAGTAAAACAGCCCCAAAGCATGATGCTGCCACCACCATGCTTCACCGTGGGTAGGGTGTTCTTTGGGTGAATGTGCAGTGTTGTTTTTGCGCCAAACATACCTTTTGGAATTATGGCCAAAAAGTTCAACCATGGTTTCATCAGAGCATAGCAGATTTTCCCACATGCTTTTTGGAGACTTCATGTATGATTTTAAAAGGTTTAGCCGGGCATGGATGTTTTCTTGGTAAGAAAAGGCTTCTGTCTTGCCACCCAGCCCTTGCCAGAAATTCCTGCAGCTCCTTTAATGTTGCTGTCGGCCTCTTGGACGCCTCCCTTACCAGTTTTCTTGTTGTCTTTTCATAAATTTTGGAGGGATGTCCAGTACTTGGCAATGTCACCGTTGTGCCATATTTTCTCCACTTGATGATGGCTGTCTTCACTGTGTTCCATGGTATATCTAATGCCTTGGAAATTATTTTGTACCCTTCTCCTGACTGATACCTTTCAACAATGAGATCCCTCTGATGCTTTGGAAGCTTTCTGTGGAACATGGCTCTTGCTGTAAGATGCAACTAAGAGAATGTCAGGAAAATCCTACTAGAACAGTTGAACTTTATTTGGGATTAATCAGAGTCACTGTAAATGATGGCAGGTGTGTACTCACTACTATTTAACATGAGTTTGAATGTGATTGTTTAATTTTGAATACAGCCACATCCCCAGTTATAAGAGAGTGTGCACACTTATGCAACCACATCTTTTAATTTTTTTATTTTTAGTTTGTTTTTTTAACTGAATTGTTCATGTTAAAGGTCACATTAAAGGTGGAAAACGTTCAGACAGGATTTATCTTTGTCTCATTTGTTTACATCACAAAAACCTTGCATTTTAACAGGGGTGTGTAGACTTTTTATATCCACTGTATATGGACCTCTTTATTTCCAAATCCTACACATGTTGCAACAGGGTCAACAGAATCGCTGATTAGGTTTGTTCATAGTAGCCATCATTGTCTGAGAGCTCCCTTAAATTCTATGATCAGCTGTGGGGTTTGTTTTGGAAATTCTATGATCAGCTGTGGGGTTTGTTTTGGCTCATTGTAGGGGCCCCTGGGAGCCTTTTACCTGGGGCACCAGAAATCCCTTTAAACACCCCTGCAAACACAGATAACTCTCCTTGCATTATTATTATCCCGCTTCTGCTGACACGCAGCGAGCTGGAGCCAATCCCAGCAGACATTAGGCGAAGGGCAGGATACACTCCGGACGTATCGTGGGGCCAACATATAGAGACAAACCACCATTCATTCTCACATTCATTCATCCTATGCCCATTCAACCTACAACACAGACACAGGGAAGACCCCAAGCTTAGATTTTTTTTAAACACAAAAATTGTAAAATTCAATTTCAGAGTAAATTATTAAGATACACTATTTGTCCCAAACACATGCACAGGCACACTCATGCAGGTAGGGAAATTTAACCTCTGCTTTTAACCCATCTGGTGCAGGACACACAGAGCAGTGAGCAGCCCTGTACGGCGCACGGGGAGCAAGGTGCCTTGCTCAGGGGCACTAGATAGGGTAAGGAGAATCCTCTTGGATTTTTGGACAGATCAATCAAGGTTCGTCTTTTTGTTGTTTCTCCGTGGAGTCGAACCAGAGACGAACCAGAGACCTTTTCTGCCCATAGTCCAAGTTTCTGCCACTAGTCCACCGCCTCTCCATATGCACATAACATTTACAGTAAGAAACATGGTGTCCAATATGTCATGGGAAAAGGAAGACTAGGTTTTTATCAGATGTTATTGCTTCATTATGACGATAATGTGGTCTGCATCGTGATGTTAGTGGTTGGTTTGACACTGATGATTAGTGACATCAACATCAGAAACTGCTTTCTGTGCACTACACATGCAGGTAATTGGATTTATAAAGACAATGCTGATTTGTGATAAAGTTCCCTGATTGGACTTGAATTTTAAATATGTGTAAGAGCAGGAGCCAAGATGTGCTCTCCCCTAATAAACTTTGGCTAAGCTTTACTTTAATACACTTTCATGCCAAAGGCAGATCTCAATGTAATTGATCTGAACCGAGAGAGACAGAGAAATAATAAGTTGTGTCAATATGGTATCATACTGCAGATATTTGCAGAGTCGGCAGGTTAGATGATTTTTTAGATCGATTTAAACTTAGTCAAATGGTTCAGCAAGATGTATTTTAATCTGCCACACCAATCAGCCAGCTTGAACACTGAAGAGACAGAGACAGACGGAGCGAGGGAGGAGAGGAGGACAATATCCGAGAGAGACGTGTCCATCTTCATGACCTGAGGTGACCTGTGTGTGCCAACACGCTGAGTGACATCCAGCCTGAGTGAGTATTTATCAGCACCAACGCATGCAGACACACAGAGCATGAGTCTGACAGCCAGACCGCACGTATCTGCATTAATGTTGGTTCTGGGAGTTCCAGCACGTCCTGCTGCTCTCTGGACGTGCACGCTTGGATCAGATGTGGCTGGTTAGAGCACTCTCACTGCCTATTACTGCTGAACAGGCACACCTGACCTTCTGCAAATGTGCTGCTTGCTCTGCCGCTCATTTACAATGCTAAACAAGCCGGGGCCTGTCACTCCCTCTACCTCGTCTTCCTGTCTGTCTCTCTCTCATTGACCATGATCCTCTATCTCCTTCCCTCTCCCTTTTATTAAAAGGTAAATTGATTCCTTCATAACACGTGTCCAAACTTGGCTCCACGTCTACGCTTGATATTGCTGTCTGTTCTTATGGGACCGGAGCGATATATGAAAATGAGATAAGGATATATCGACTGCTGGCTTTCATGGCAAGACCCACGGCTGCTCTATATTAGATCCTGAATAGTGTTGGAGCTGTAATAACAAGTTGGGCTTTATGAAAAGATGAAGAGGATAACCTTTCAAACAGAAATGTAATTTTAATGTGAGGTAATATCCCAAAACAGAAGCCTCAAAGATCTTTCAGTGTCGTCAGCCACAGGTACAAAAGCTGATCAACCTCTTTGTTGTGCTATTCTTGAAAAAAATTAAGGAAATTGTCAGTTCTTAGTCATTGCAAAATACTGTAGATGCTTCAGCAGCCACTAAAAATGGTCAGTTCATCCTTAATAGTCTTTCTTATTCAGAACATGTTCCCCATTCTGAGCACATTCAAGTGAGGTTTTGTAACAAATATTTAGAGAAATGGTTGAAAATCGTTGTGCTCCCTTACACACCAAAAAGCTCTGAAATGTATACAGGGAGTTTAGGCAGTACATTTGTTCTTAGCCTTAGAGAAATCTTCTGGAACCTGTGCATCTCAGTAGTGTCTGTTATTGGCAGTAGTTGTGTGCTATAATTGATCAAGCGTGTGTATTCGACCTGGATGCCTCGGCTTCATTGCAGACTATGGCTCTAAATGTGGAAGGTGGCATCGATTGTATCTGGGATATGTCGACGTCATTACTGGACAGTGGGAGGTAGTGAAGACGCATCGTCCATCCATGTTCTCAATATACAAAAGGTTAATTTGAAATATCAATTAGGGATTAAAGAGGCAAGGAAAATAAAACCTTTTAAACAAAACTACTTCTCTTTTTTTCTCCTTTCTTTCCTTTAAAATATTACGTACTTAGAACAATTCTGGGCTCTAAAATACCTTCATTAAAACTGCTCTAAAACCTCTAAGGGGGTAATATGCAAAGAAGGTTGGTCACTGAAATTGTTTACGTCGATTTCAACAATTAACGATTGGTGTTTCTGTAACAGTAGAGGCTGTGGAGAAGGCAGCAGTGTCAGAGAGAAGGGATGGAAACATGACTGTGAGTGGAAGTGGGACAAGGCCAGACTAGCTAGGAGTAACACACGTGTCTCACACACAAAACAGGAGTGTTTTTTTTTTAACAATAATTAAAACCCCTGGGCCCACAGTGTGTATACAAGAGGAGAAGTGCTCCCACCTGTCCTGTGCTCAAAACACCATGTCCCAGAAGCTCTCTGACACACACACACACACACACACACACACACACACACACACACCTCCTGCGTGATTCCTCTTTCCCTGGGACACCCTGCTTATACCTTTGCTCAAACCTCTGTCTAGCCAACTGTATAACTGTGTGTGTGTGTGTGTGTGTGTGTGTGTATGTTTATGCGTGTGTGTGTGTTTGCCCAGGAATTGACATGCTGGCCCAGTGCTCCATTGCACCGGTGAATCTGGGTCAGAGTGAGCACCCATACTTCAACATACGACACAGGCAGTGGGTCCCGGGCACATCGGAGAACTGTTGCAGCATCGATGCCCAACTCCAGATGAAGTAAAGAATGATAAATGGTGAATGGTTTGTATTCATAAAGCGCTTTTCTTGTGTTGATGACCGCTTTACAGTTTATTGCCATTCACACACCCACATTCATACAGCACAGGTTGTCTTTTCTTTGCCGCTCTGAGGAGTAAATTGGGTATTGTAGCCCCTATATTCCTCTGTATACATCTATTTATTTGATATAATCAGATACAGGAGAATGCAATATGCTTAACCTGTATATTTTTGCCTGAGCAGCAACTCTATTATAATAGATAATTAGATGCAAGGAGGACTGGGGGGGGGAAATGACACGGCTGGTTAAATTGTCCTTAAGAACGCTCGGTGCCAGGGGAGCTCAAGGACAGCATAGTTAATGGAGCAGTGGATGAGAGGGAAGAAAGGAAATGGGCAGGATGTTAAATAAAAGGATGTCTGACAGGCGAGAAACACTTGACATGTGTTGGAAGATTTCCATCCGTGATATAAGGATGAATATTTAATGCTATGCTCATAGAATAATGCAGCATGTACCATTAGTGGCGGGGAGGTGAAGACGGAGTCAGTTCCTGCGATGGCACCACGTGATATTTACTCTTTTGCTCTTTTGCTTGTGTGTTTGGTTCATATTTTAATTAGTTTTTTGATTTAATTTTGAAAAACAAGTAAAATACTGTTTAATAGATAATTTGTAAACATGGGAAACATTTTAGCTTGATCTAACAGACTTAAAGATGATTTCACAATAGCTGCTTCCATATTCATGTTCTATGACCTGTGATTTCTTATGTAAGTTAAGCTGTTGTCACCCTGCTTGTTAGTCCTGCTGCAGCTGCCAGCCAAGATCCCAGGCCACAGTGGGATGTCAGCACTCACCCATCAAGTGGGAGAGTCTACGTGACACTTCTGCCCTACTTCCTTGGGACTTGACCTCGCACCACTGTGTGTGCGTGTGTGTGTGTGTGTGTGTGTTTGCGTGTGTGTGTGTGTGTGTGTCTGGAGAAAGACAGGCATGTGAGACCACCCGCGGTCGGCAGGATACACTGCCGATGCTGTCTTTTGCTCTTCGGGGGCATTGACGTTTGTATTCTGTGTATATGTGTGAGTCGGAGCAAGATATCCCCGTTGAGTTCACGTCACAAAGTTGCGAGCTACTCGTGTGTACATCCCACTCAAGCACTGTGTGTACAAGTGTGTAAGTGTGTGTCTGTGCACTGGAGCTAGAGCCAAATGCCCTGAGTCAGTCAAATCAGGAAAACCCCTGAAAGGGAGAGCGGTTCTCTAAGAACTCCTTCTGAAAAATTTATTTGTGGTTATTTCCAGGATTTTTTTGAGAGCTTTTCAAGGCAGGGTCAATATGTCAGAATCTATATATAGATTAGGTATTAAAAGGATTCTTAAAGTCCCCCACTGGTGAAAATCAAGTTTTTAAACATGACAAATGTTTCCCTTGTGTCTTGTAAATGACAAAAGACATATGCGAATGTAGCAGTGGTTCATCTTAACCTCCAGTTGCCCTCAGATCTGTGAGAGTTAGGGGACAAAAAAAGCACTTGCTTCCTGTGGTTTCAGCAAATCCGCCGTGAGGCTTTATATGGAGTTCAACCTTGAACTTCCTCTTGTATTCATGTATGTGTGACCGTGTCTGAACACTGCAGTAAACAAGTGGAATCAAACAGCCAATCCTGTGTGGATAAAACACTCAGTAACTTGCAGGTGAGCTGTTAGGGTGCAGCTACATTAGCATATTCACTGATGAATTGAGGATCTATATTAGGTTGTTTTAAAAGCATGATACATTACTGCTAACTTTTATTTTTAAGTTTGGTGCACCAACAAGGAATAATTCTCATTAACCTTGTCATAATTTCTACAATACAGTGATAATAAAGGCTTTTTATCTCTCTTGTATTTTATATGGTATTCCTGTCCAGTGCACAAAGACGTTATCTCTTGTACACCATTTTTATTTTTTTACGGTATCCAGGTTCGATTCCCTGACAGCACATCCACGTGATGATTTGTGAAAGCACCAGCGAGGAATAGTTTTCAGAACAGCCAGGCAAAAATAAAGTTAAACAATGATTTAAAAAAACGATGTCTAAATATTAAGTGTGATGTATTACCTTCATAGAACAAATTTAAAGCCTTTGCGAGCTCATTATGATACAGCTTTCGGGTCGTATGTTAATCAATCTAGAATCAAATTAGTGTGAAAGGATGTGGTGACAGATGTTCTCTTGGTCAGTAGGTGTCTGACAGGATCCGTCTGACCAGCACGCCCAGCTGTGAGACGGCTCCTCGGGATAACAGGGTGTAGAACGGTGTGTGTTGCATCATGAGCAATGAGCGCAACATCGGGGAGCTGCACACTCAGCACAGCTCAGCAACAGAGAGGATCCATCATCCAGGACAGCGCTGGAACAGTGGAGCTGCTGGTGCACGTGTTCAGACAGTATAGACAGACAGACAGACAGTACAGTATGCAAGTATACTCAACAACAGGCTTGTTTATAAACCACCCATTACTTTCTCAACCAAGGCCACTGTAATCACTCCTGCTGTACGAGAGCAGGCCAGAACAAACTCATATGACAATGAACGCTGCTCTGAATCCCACCATCTGTACTCAGCTGCCTGACGGCTGCCACGGATGATGAACAGTGTGATCGCAACGTTTTATCTGCAGCCTCATCTGAGACGCCTTGTACACACAACCTTGGGATATTAAAGGTAGTGTATGAGGGTATGGAGATGACATAAGAGTACAGTGAGTGCAGAGAGTTATTGAGCTTATTGCATTTCAGACATTTTAATTGAGCGATGACATCGTAAAGTGGAAATTTGCTAAAATTGCCAACTATATAATTTCTTGTTGGCTTGACGAGAGAGGACTGCTCAGTGTGATGCACCATAGTGTCCAATCTACAGTTTTCTATCTTATGTAAACTACTGTGTGCAACATGAGAAACCAACAACAAATTACTTAGTCTGTATAAATTAAAGTGTTGGGATGAGTTCCGGTTGTCTGTGTTAACAATCCCAAATAGTTCATATTCGCATTAAATGTGCTTCGGTGAGACGTGGACACGTTGGTGGATATTTGCCCACACAGCCATCATCAGAGGCTTTTCTTAAAGGATTTTGCTGACAGTGTCGAAACACCACTCGCCCTCATCCTGGACATGCGATGACAAATGTGTCACGTCTGAAAGATTAGTGGTGAGAAGTGTTTTCCGTTTAGCCTTTGTGACCCCAATCATTTTACATGTTCAAGAGATGAGGCATGATTGTAGACCATGTGACTATGGGGTGTATAGCAATGACATGGCACATTGAACACATGTAGTATTAGGGACATAGGACCATTCAAAACAGTAAAGGTCAAAGCATATGGTATGAAATAACTAACAAAATAAAATATAGCTGATGTTGAGGACTTGAAGCTCCATTTGTGTCTTAAGATCAAAAATATCTTTCTTATTGACACAGCGCATCCCGTAGACTGTATATAAAGATTGGAAACTTACGCCACTATCCAGATATGAAGCTAAAACTCCTCAGATGCGAACTCAGCCATCTTGAGCATTTGGAGCAAGAATTTGCGCATTAGCATCAGGAATGAAGCTGGGGTAGAGAAGTGCATCCGATACACATGCTTGGCCAATTGTGATCGTATTTCAGTCTCAACAGTCAATTGTTAGGTTTCACCCTGTTGCTCTAGCATCAAATAACTAATGAAACCAAAGCTTCTGAAGTAATGGACACTTAAACGTCAGTGCAACAAGAACAACCTAAAATGACAGAAACCATCTTTGACACAAATTAATTAGTTGTACTTTGTTTTCTGAGTTTGGTTCATGTGCCATTCACTAACATGGAGGATGTAGGAGTTATAATCTACTATATACTGAGGCTAGCCAACAGGTGGTGATCAAGACACTTTGACTTCTATTTTTGTGGAGCAGTCATGTCATCCATCTTTATACAGTCTAAGGTGCGCCCTGTAAAGCAAGACGGCCACCATAAGGATCAGATTCCAACTCGGTGATTGTACCTCACCTCAATCAGGTCAACTTCACACTGCAGGCAGCTTCATTTTACTCAAAGCAACTCTACTGAGAAGTAGAATTTTTCCCAAAGGAAATATGTCAAACCCTGAAATCCCATCAGAGAATTTCATTAAAAAAAAACATAATTAGCAAATAACCCAGAAAGAATCGCATTATATCCCCCAGGTCTGAGGCAAGTTTAACCATATGTAGGGTAGAGACAAAAATACTTTGAAAAGATTTTATTATTAAAAAATGTCTTGTTATAGTGGAAAAATGGGGGCATTTTTATTTTTCATAATAAATATAGACATTCTCACATGTTTAACAATTACATTGGACAATTATCAGCACTGATTGGCCACATTACCACCAAGGAGAACGACTCCTCAGTGAAGAAGTGAGCGAGTGAAGAAAGTGGCACCGACATCTGAGATCTCCAAACACTTGTGAGCACAAGCTCAATAACTTAATTCATCCAACAGAAATTTCCCTGCACTAAACAGATACAATACATGAACAGCCATGCAGGCTTTGCAGAAAGTACAGCTGATGACAGTTGTTGATAGTCTACCGCCCCCTAGTGTGAGCTCGAGGAATGGTGTCAAAGCATCCTGAGTGAAAAAAGTAAAGGGGACTGAGACAGTGAAGCACAAGCAGTAAGCAGCACCTCTCTTTAATGTTTCTGTTGGGAAGTGAGCCTGTGCCCCAACAGTCTGTCTCTCATCTCCACGCACCCTTCTCTCATCTCCACGCACCCTCCTCTCCCCTCCCGCCCTTTTCTTCCCAGCCAGCTACAAGCTCTGTTCAGGTACAGTATGTTCTCTTCCTGCGTGACTGTGTCTTCTGTGCATCAAAGAGTCTTAGAGGATCTGTTCAGTGCTCGATGCAGAGATGTCAAGTAGTCTCCAGGCAGCGTACGGGTTGAGCTCCTCCTGGTCTCGACACAGAGCCCACACATACATCATCCTGAGCACTTTGTCCTGGAAAAATATAAACTTTGAGTGATGCACACATTTTTAACACTTCAACTCTTATATTGTATTTATAATTCTTATATCTTATTGTATATATTAGATTTCTTTAAATTAAACCAGGAAAAGGGAAACATTGAAATCTCTGACAAAATAAAACAGTTAGAAAAAGGGAAGCTAAGTCCTATGTCCCATGAGGACAGAGTCTTTTAATGTCCACACATAAGGCTTCAGCTTAAAAACTTCAGTGGAACATTATATCCACCATTAATCCTCTGGCAGAAGTCTTTTACTCTGAACGGTACTGAGTTGACACTTTTTACCAGGTGTCCCTGAGGATCTGATTTACAGCCCATAAAGCTGTGGTCTGGCTCCGGGAGGCCAAGTTCAAATGGTCACATGTGGCTCCACTGTCTCATAACATTCTCCTGGTGCCTTGTTCACTAACACACCAGGGAAATTAAACAAACGGAAGTTGCCTTACTTCTGTAACATAATACAACGAAATACTTTTATTGTGTTTTACATTGAACTTTACTTTTATCACGTGGCAGTTCCAGTGAATCAAAGACTGTTTTCTTAGTGTCATGTGTTTTTGTGTTGTCATTTTACTTACAGGGTCTCCCTCTATAACATCTCCTTTAGTGTTTCGGATCACCATGACTAACTGAGCCTGGAAGGTGATAATCAATACTGGGCCCTGGTCCATCATCTTCCCCATGGCCAACTGCAGAAGAAGACACATGTATTATTTACTGAATCAAAAAAACATGTAGGTCAAACAAGAATTGGCTCATTATTGGCTATCATATCTGCCTGAGTGCATTTGTTTATGTGGGAAAACAAATCCATGGATATTCGTTGTTTATGAATTATGTTTATGAACTTGGCTTGAAAAATGTCTACTTGCATTAAGCAAAGGTTAAATTTCAGCTATTTTGAAGATTGTGGTGTATTATTGTGTTGTTCGACTTACATCAATGTTGTCAATATCCAGGATCTTGGAGTGGAAATGAAGCCCCATGGCCTTGGCTTGTTGGATTGGGTGTGCCAGCTGACTGTATGTCTACACACCCAATAAATAAATGAGAACAAGCAGATAAGATTAAAGTATGACTACACATTAAATGACCAACCCAACTGAACCAACATGTGCACTACTGATAATCAAGTTACTACACAGAAGAGTGTAGCATCTGTGAGCCAACATGTCATGCTCTGACTCTCACAGACTGTGTGAGCGAGGTCGTACCGCTTCATAACACCAGTCCTTCAGTACCTCCAGCTCCCCTCTGATCATCGCCTGCAGGAAGACACAACGCACACAAAAATAAATTCCTGAATCAATTGTAAACATACACGTACTCAAGCACAGTAGTGTAAGTCAGCTTGTGTTTTAAGAAGCTGGTTTTCAGTCCAACAAACCTCCAGTATATTGGGGATGATATCTCGTTCACACTGCTTGAGGAAGGAATCTTTGTCAAATGAAGGATCCGCCTTCAAAATCTCTGTTAGAACCTCAGACATCTCGGTCTTAGAAAATAGTCCGCCTGTGCACACATGGACAGCAAACAAAACATGAATACATAAATAAATGATAGTGAGAGCAAACAGATACTGAAGAGAGAAGAGACTGTTGGAAATAAATAGCTGAGGAACATAACCTGGCTAAATAAAGTACATTTGTTTGCTTGTTTAAACACTCTATGACCAGCTGATTTAAATTACTTCAACTGTAACTATTTTACCAATAATTTAAACAAACAACATGCAACTCTTTATATGATGACGCACATATACCAGTAGTATCTGACAACTCAGTTCTATTAGTTAGGAAAGCAGAAGTCTCTCACCTATGAGGTCGGTCATTTTGTCGGTGACAGCACGAGAAGCTCTGATTAAGGCGTTGTCGCTCTCATCGTACTTCATCTTCATCTCAAAGTACCCTGCGGGGAGCATGTGAGTGTCAGTCACATTTTAGGTTTCACAACTTTGCACTTACTAAAACCTTAAATCATCGCTTCACCTTTAGAATGTAAGGAGAACAAACCCAGACATGACAGAGTCAACACATGTAGTTCTCAGAAACAGGAATTATATCTGCACCTATTAATACTATAGTTCCATTAGAGCTACAGAGGATCATTATTTTGGTCTTACAACATCGAACCTCAATCAATTGACTCTTTCAGTAGATTATCATAAGCTTTAAGATCAATGAAGTGGTCATTAACCTCTGCACAGACATTTGTTGAATGTGTTTCCAAAGCTGTGCAATCTCCAATGAAAGACCACATGCAGAAGAAAGTTCAATGATATGCATCCTTTCAAATACTTGCAAACTTGTTAACTTTATCCCCACTCTAGTATTACATAGACTGGTTCATCATTCAATTTGTGACTTCACACACAAAACTGCATATGTCAAGACTTTAATTTGACACAACTTGACTAATGACTCCATAACGCATATCAGCTCTCTGTTTAATAATCAGTCAAGGATGCAGAGATGGACAGAAAGACCCAGTGGTGAGTTTATCCTTACTGTTGAAGACCACGTTGTTGTCTTTGAATTCCTTCCATTGTTGGTACCATTTTGAGTCCTTGTGCAGCACCACTCCCATAGCTTCCCTGCAGAAAACACAGTATTAAGATTTGAACCGCAGGACGGGGGAAATGGGATTCATACTTAACCATCCTATTTAATCATATTAACAAAGAATGGTTATCAT
This sequence comes from Pleuronectes platessa, assembly GCF_947347685.1. Lineage (NCBI taxonomy): Eukaryota > Metazoa > Chordata > Actinopteri > Pleuronectiformes > Pleuronectidae > Pleuronectes > Pleuronectes platessa. The sequence continues at coordinate 15,989,386 of NC_070634.1, forward strand.
GGCTATGTACATCCAGCAATAATCTAAAAGTAAATGTAAGGTTCCTTTTTCAGAAATGTTTCCAAATCAAAGTACAAGCCCTCATCCGTTTCTCTTATAACAAAACTAGACACCAATATGCTCATCTCTGGAAAGTTGAGCAGTTCTGATGAAATTGGGTGAAATGCTGCTGCAGCAATAATACAATATGTAAATCGCCAATGGTTTAAAAGTTTGTGGAACAGATGTCATGTCAGACTGTGATGGGATGTGATGACGCAGATTAACCAGTGTCCAGATAAAGCCAAAGCTACGGAGGGATTGTCTCAGTGTGTTTGCCTCTCACTATCGGGTCAAGGCAGAGTTCACTCACGTACTCGTTGGCGTCGTAGACCTTGCTGTCGTCCCCTCCCCCCTTGGAGGAGAACTCACTTCTCTTGCGGAGTCTGGCAGGAGCCCGATAAGGGCCAGTGTGACCCAGGTCATCGATCTCTTTCTTGACACTCTCCATGCCCTGAAAGTAAATGAACAAGTAGCAGATTATATAATAACATTAAGTTTAATCATTTACTTTTTACAAGATTATATTACAGCTTTATTTACTTAGCGACAGTAGAGAGAGGCAGGAGAGGTATGGGAGAGAGAAAGGCCTGATGAGATTCCCCAGGGATTCAGCCTTAATATGTGGTATGTAATCTACCAGATGAGTGAACAAGGTGCCCCAGGTTAATCATTACTCTGTGACTTTTAATTGTACATTACTTACTTAATATTTGCCTGTTTAACAGTGAAACCCTTGTAAGTACCGGCTTACAGCCGTAGGATGAGGACTGAATTTTCATGTGTACATATACATCACAGTACTTTATTTATACAAAAAAAAAAAATATTTATCAAGTTCAAGATTCAGTTGATGGTGAAATATACTGTATCCGAGTAAATTGACCCCATACCTGAGATATGGCTCTGAATGCACTCGTCTTTCCCAACTTCTCTCCACTCTTAGAGACGGACTCTGCAGACGTCTTGGCCTGTTTGGCTGCTCCTTCCACTCCCTCCATGAATTTTTTCCCAATTTCTGTTCGACTGACCTCTTCGAACCCCTGTCGACACAGCACAAATGCACACTCCATGTCAGGGTGGGGGTATCAACTTGGAAACACATATCTAATTTATTGCATTAAAAAAAAGCTGCATCTGTTGGATTGTACATTACATTTACCTCTTTAACTGTCTCAGAGATGTTTCCCAACTTCTTCCTGAAAACCTCAGATGTTTTAACCGTTTCAGACTCAATAGTTTGCTGGGAAAGAGAAAGAAGACCAGTAAAAACACTTCTCACTTCACACAGGTAGAAGAGCTACAGCTTTGTGTCTGTAGTGTGGATGTATACTAACATATTTCCTGCGAGCTTGTTTCAATGCGTCCGACTCCTCCAGTTTTTTGGCCTCATCCCGGAACTTCTGGATGTTGTCTTTCATTTCCTTGTTCTTATTTAGCTCCTGCTTCAAGTTGTCCAGAAACCCCCCAAAAAAACCTTTTCTGCCACCACCTCTCTCCCCCGACATACATCTTACTTGCAGAGGCACCTGGGTGACATGAAACAGAAACAGAAACACCAAATTAAGACAGGCTTTTTTCAAACATGCCTGGAGTAGTTCACTTGAGTTTATGTTCATAGCCTTGAAGGTCCCTTGGCTAAGTAGAATAGCAATCAGAGGAGCACATACCTCTGCCAAGGCCCAACGGTCCGTTTAATTCAATCAACTGAATTGTACAAACTCATAAATATTAGTAAATGTTATATTGTATATATCCATGAATCATTCATGTGAAAATGGTGATAACGTAAAATGATCTAGATCCACATGAAAAAAGTAATGGGCTCTTCACAGAGCCATGCCACATCCTTCCATGAAGTTTCAGGGGCAATACTTCCAGTAGTTTATTTATGCAATGCTAAGTGTGTAAGTTTAAGTTGAAGGGGATCTATTGGCCAAAATTGAATATAAAATAATCCTAGATATTTTTTCACTCAAGTTTCATCTAAATTGTACAAATTGTCATTTTCTTTACCCTTGAATGAGCCCTTTATATTTAAATCTATTTATCAGACTGCAACGTCACCACTATATTTCACTAAATTGTACACACTCAACATTTAACAGAGAAGCAAACAAATGCCCATGAAAACATAACATACTTGGCAGAGGTACTAACATGGAAATAAAGTGGGAGCGCCTTTAAATAGCAGATATGAAGGATAGTAGACTTTAGTTCATTAGCTGATGTTTCACCGACCAGGTTGTTGTTTTCAAGCCCAAATATTTACTGAAACATCTGCTGCATATATATTACATAGTGATCTTCCTCACACTGAGGTTTAGAGAATAATCCAGACTAATATTCATAATATCGAGCACAGAGGGTTGGATATACCTGTGAGGAGTTTGTGAGGAACCCGTGTATCCTGAAGACACTGGGTATGTTGTGAAGTCGCAGGAAGGAGGAGGGTAACGCCAGCAGTCCTCTTCTGGCACACATCTGGAGACAGGGACACAAACTCAGCCTCCGAACTCCAGTGCACTCCTCAGGTGGTTAAAGGACAAACTGAGTATAGCACCGCTGGATCAGTTCTACAAACCGCTGCGGATATTGTATGGCAATGTCACGCATGGCTTTGAAGTTAGTGATAATATTAAGAAAGTGTTTATTAAAAGATATGAGACAAACTATGCAGCTATTAAGTGTAAACGTTTCCTATAATAGCGTTTCCGATGTTGTCCTGAGGGGTAGAGTCCAAACACCGGCTAGTGATCTTAACGTGCAAGGAGCTAACTCAGCTAGCTGACGCCACACTAGCAGCCTGGTTGGCTAATATCGTGTAATTCGCCGTCAGTGTTTAGATTGACGGCTCAGAAACATAGTTAGAGTTCTCTCCTCTGAGTTTCGTCCATGTTTGGGAGTCTCTGTTTAGATCAAACCATTCTGAGCACTCACCTGGTAGCACCGACACAAGGGGGTCGCCATCTTGAATGTTGTGCATGTGACCTCTTTCCGGTGGTGACCTTCCATGTCCGTGAGGGGGAGGAGATTCAGAATCACGTGACCTCTCAAACGTGTAATTTCTCCCCTTTCATTTGACTTTTTATTCATTTTTTTTAACCATTAATATATGGATTTAACTCTACAGAGTATAGTTCAACTTCGTGCTAAACGTAAGAAGCATAATAGTCTTCACATTTTCAAGAATATGACAGTATAAAACAAAAGGCTTCCAAGTCAAACTCACTGTAGTGACATGCAGTGCAAAGACACCAGGACACAAACGCATTTCAAATATTGAGGTTTATTTATCAAAACACCTTATAGCACAAAGGCAATGACAAGTTGAAACATTACAGAAAAAAAAATTAAAAGTTTGGTCACTATAAAAAATAAAGTAAAGTAAAATTTAAGAACTAAAACACATTCACCGCTACAAATTTTTAACTAAAACATTTGAAGTTAGATATATCTAAACAAACCGTGTGTTTATATAAAGTTCATGGGCGATTCAGATGATACGTTTTTAGACATGAATGACTACTTGAAATGTCAGAAGTGACCCAGACTATTAACTTATGCATTCCTATCAATCCTAACATCGATCTCCCTTCCGTTCAGCCGGTAGCCATTCATGGTTCGGCAGGCACGCTCAGCAGTTTCGGGGTTGTCAAAGCGGACCACACCACAGCCCTTGGACTTGCCATTCTCCATCTTGATATCAGCATACTGGACCATGCCTGCAGAGGGAAGAATACTAGTGTTACAAGTCATGTTGTCAAAGAGCTGTTCACCTGTTCAAAGTTTGGTGAAGCTTTATTCACTATGCAGGACCACAAATTTTGTTGTCGTTAGCGTGAATGCACCCATTATTGTGATTAACAATGACGAGTCCCAACCCCAGCTGCTATCGTGCGCCTGTTTATTTAAAGTTTATAAATATTGAGCACATCATATGTCCAAATTGCACCAAGTAGGACACTTCTCTTCCTGGATCCTAATCCACATACCAAGTGCCAAAACGAATAGTTGTACAGTTCCAGACATGAGAAGACTCCTGGAAATGGGTAGATGAACACACTTACCACATGTATTGAAGGTATCTTTCAGCATCTTCCAGGTGAAGTCAAATGGCAGCTAAAAACAAAATGAATTCAGAATTGATTAAAATCACTTGTGAGAAGATGGTTAAATAAATCCAGTAATGTAAACACATAACAACTCGAACACTTACATTTCTGACAAAGATTTGGCATCCCTTCCTGATATTGCCTCCACCAGCTCCAGCTCCTCCAGCTCCAGCTCCTCCAAAGGAATTGCCACCGAATCCACGATCCAGGTCAGCAGGACGGTCAAACTGGCCGCCAGCACCTGCGGATCCCATACGATCCATTCCAGAAGTCATGCGGTCCAGGCCACCCGAGGAGAAGCGGTCTATTCCTCCAGCAGAGCCCATGCGGTCAAAGCTAGTGGGCATCCTGTCAATGCCAGTGTTGCCCATGCGTTCCATATTCATTGGAGCGCCAAAGTCCAGGCCAGAACCCATGCGATCCATATTAGACGGGCCCAAGCGATCAAACCCTGCTGAGCCGATGCGGTCCATGCTGGAGCTCATACGGTCAAGGCCAGGTGCAAGCCTGTCCATACTGGGCCCCAGCCGGTCCATCCCAGAGCCCATTCGATCGAAACCAGAACCCAGCCTGTCCAGGTCAGCCCCACGTTCCATCCTTTCCATGCCCATGCGGTCCATCCCTGCCATGCGGTCCATGCTGGTTCCCAGCCGATCCATTCCAGAGCTCATGCGGTCCATACCCATAGAGTTACCTGTAAGGTTTAACAAAAAGAGTGGAAACATCAATTGTCTCAGCTGAAGTAGGCAATACTTCAGGCTTAGAGGAATTTCAAACAATATCCCAAAAAATACTAACCCATTCCTCTTTCAAAGGATTCTCCATAATTATTGCGAGACATTCCCATTTCATTCCGCCCAAACTCCCTGTCAAAAGCACCACCAATCCCACGGTCCATCTCTGACAATGCAAGAGACGAAACCATTAGAAGTGTCCAGCAAACGTGATCATTCACGCTTGCTGTGCTTAGCACATCTCAACTGCTCCTTACCGTTCATTCGACCCATCCCTGAGGAGGCAAAACGATCCATGTTGTTCATGCCACCAAAATTTTCCATTCCTAGAGTGATGAAATATTGTTTAATTACAAGAGGAGGCCGCAGTTGATATAAATGCAGTGGGGAACCCGGCCGTTAGTGAGGTTCTGGTACATACCACCACCACCACCTCCACCTCCTCCTCCCATACGACCTCCCACGTTGCCAAAGCCCATTCCGTCCATTCCTACAAGATAGAAAAGTAGTGATTAGCCACGGATGTCAGTTAACTTCTACTCAAGAGTTTTACACAAACAAAGGAGTTACCTCCAGGGCCCATGTTGCCCATTGCTCCGTTGCCGCCGCCGCCACCTCCTCCTCTGTTGAGTTGAGTAGCATCAATGGGCTGGCCACCAGGCCCCAGACCCAAACCGATACCACTGAGACCACCTGAGAAAAAAAGAAAATGGTACAGTATAAAGATTTTGAGTTTTAAATCAGCACATTAGTGAGGCTTCCGAGAAGCCATCACATATACAGCACATGGGGCAATATTTACACGGCTGACAAAGTATATTATTAACATTGATTCCTCTTTTACACTTTCCCCCCCATGAGAATAAAACCAAGAGATCTTACGGGGAAGAGAAGAACCTCGTTCAGGTGGTCCAAAATCTTTGGGCAGGGACTTCTCATCCTGGAAAAAATATATACAGTCAGACTAAGCTCGGAAATCATGTGAGCCAATGTAGAGAAAAGTTGGGCTACATACCAGTTTGACATGCATGACCCTGTTGAACAGCAGCTGCCCATTGAACATAGCTATGAAATCATTAAGGAAAACACACCAGAGACACCTTAAAGCAATGCAGTTGTACCAAGTTAATATTCTCTGGTTAAACAGGGTTTTCCATTAGCAAACATTTTTAAAAAGGATACAGACAGCCTGGACTGCTTCAAGGGGCATCTCGAAGGTCACTGTGCCCATGCCTCTGCTTTTCCCATCCTTGTCCTCAAGAATGTCAGCCCTCACCACCAGGCCGGCCATGTTGAACACCTCCTTCAGCTTCTTCCAGCCCACTTTGTAATCAAGCTGTACACACAAGAATCAATATGAGACATGGTGACTAATTTAACAATTGCAGACACTTGGGATGTCACGAGAACTGATACTTTGCTGCACCCACTGCTGAAAACATCCTAGAGGAAACACTGATAATGCCTGCATCTATAGTTTTAATGATCTGTCACTACTACTGCAGTGACATACTGCTTGCAGCCTTGCACTCGACTATATGCGCAAGTATATTGTATGTACAGCGTCTTTGGTCATGGAGCCGTATTTGATCAAATTCACTACTTGCCACCGTTCTGTTTTATAATGATAATAGTCTCGTTTTACTTGAAGGCTACATAACCACTGTTCTTTTTGTAGTTTTTAAATAAATGTGTGCGAGTACTCGATTTTTTGTATTGTGACAACCCTACCTAGCAACTATTGTTAGTCTGACATCTTCTACTTGACATTTACATCCAGTTAATCTATATTTGTTGCTCATATACTTGTCCCCTTCTTTTGATATCAATTAGTTCAATACATGTCTTTTTCAGATAAAACGATTTGAAAAATGTTGAAGCCTTACATTAGCAACGAAGACAGTGCTGCCAATCTTGCCAGCCTGGAGACCATGAATGACCTCATTGGGGATGTTGGGGTTGTTCATCATGCTGGGAGGAATGTTGACCATACCATTTGATCCAGGGCCCATTCGATCCATGTGCATGCGGTCCATTCCTCCCATGCGGTCCATTCCTCCCATTCCACCCATTCCTCCATGGCCTCCTGGAGGTCCTGCACCTTGAACTTTGCTCATTTCCCTCTGAGTAATCACACCATCGGGGTCCTAACAAAACACATGAAAATATGACTCAGCAAAAACTACAACTTCCATATTGATCAGAAGGGAGATGTTCACAAGTAGTTTTTTGCAATGTGGCTGTGGCTTACCTCCTTCACTTTTAGGGGTCGTCCATTGAAGTTGTGCTTGTTTACTTTCTCCACCGCTTTCTTCATTAGCTCCTCAGTCCTAAACTCAACAACACTGAAAAAACATTGAATAAGAACATTCAATTAACTGTCCTACACAGAGACTGGTACATGCGTGTCTACATTGGTAACTCAAAAAAAAGAAATCAAGGTACTGACAGAACAAATTGTGAATGATGATAAATAATTGAACAGACTACTTACGCACAACCCTTTGTTGATTGAAGAATTAAGAACAGGCCGCACCAAAAGTTGTAAAGAACAATTACAATTAGTAAAAACAAGAAGGAGGTGGTGAACAGATTGAGAGATTAAATTGTAAAACAAACTAAGCAAAAGTAGAGTTTCATGCACAACAGTTCATCACAAATACCTACAGCCTTGTCCAGAGCTCTGTGCTTCCAAATAAAATTACATTAAAGTCTCACATTTCCCCCAATTCTTTTAACACAATGCAGCGAAGTCTGGCAAATATAAAGTGATTTTTCCAACATCCAAAGGGCAGAAAATCCACAGTGAAATAGGATTCCCAACTACTAAGATATTGGAGGAGTATTTTCCAGTAGAACAGTTCTACAGAATGAGTTACATTAACAACAATCTAACCACCTTGTAACAACCTCTTGACCCCTTTAGTTCATATGAAGCAAATCCAGCAACCAAAGGGACATTGTCAGCTACTGCAATCCCACAGGATTGCCTTCGAAGAAAGCTGAAGACCTGTTGTAATAACATCAAACTCCGGGTGGCCTCAAGACAGTGCCACAGACGACACCACATAAAACACATCTCCGAGATTTCACCATCTCACACACTCCACCAGCTTTCTGAATCTGAACAATTCCCAACAATGAAAGTAAAGAAACCAAAGCTGACAAACACAGGTTTGTCTTTCATTAGTCATATTTTGTATGTATTTGCACTTACCCTCGATTTGCCTTCTGCGTCCATTAAGTGTTCCACGTACGTTACCTCACCCACTACAAATCAGATTCCAGAGACGACACACACCAAGGGAGAGAAGCCGAGAGAACAATGGGGGTTTAGAGCAGAAACACAAGTAGGGAGGCCGGTGACAGTCAGCTCGGACTGCCAGTCCTGAGCATTCCCGCAGCACCACAGCAGCACAATATGGTACAGGTCTACAAAAAGCAAGCTTTGGTCTTTTTAGAAAAAAATAAAGACTTCTTAGCCTGTCCTTGTTGGAATTCTCCCGAAACACCACAAGCAATAGATGGAGGACAACAACTATTGAAATGGCCATCAGCCTTCCTATTAGAATATAATGAAGTGCACACAACCTACTGTATGGAAATAATTAACCAATGATTTTCATAGTGTCCAAACCAGTTCAATGCCTCAGCCCATGTCATTGCAAAACCTGCGCCTATTTTGTCAAGTGTCGCTATTTTAAGCATCAGACTAATGCATCGATACATTTGCCCATCAGCTGAGTCTGAGAGGAAGCCTACAGGTAGAAAGCCAACCATAATGTTAATGGTGACAAGCTCTTAAGTGACAGAAACTTCTCACAAACATGTTGGTAAAGTAGACAGTTTCTGGATGCACATTAGCAGAATTTAGATTCAGCGTCGACCACAGCCACGCTTTCGATTCAGATCACGTTTCTGTTCCAAAGAATGGATCAGTGACAAACCCTCTACAGACAAGGACAGTGCATAAGAAGTTGCTTCATTTTGTAGACCTGTACCCCAAAATCCCCAACGCGTAGCTGTGTTCGGCACAACATGGAGATCTGCTGAGAAAACATATGCTTGTAAAGGTCACACCTAAAAAAGAAAATGCAATTTAACTCCAGTCAGTGATCATAAAACAAATACCCGGCACTCCCTCTGAAAGAGAGTTGTACCTGTCTTAACACATGCTTTTACTGTCAGTTAATGCAAATTTTTGTGCATTACTTGGGCTTCATCTAAAGCTTTCCAATAACCCATAACAAAACAACTTTCACATGAGTAACAACACAATGAAATCCATATACCTTTAAGAGAAAACTTGAAGCTAATACCTGTTGTAATTCAAGGTTGCTGCATTAAAATTATTTGTTTGACCCACTTCCAAAATTCTGAGCAGTTTATTAATCATGAGCCCAAGTTTACCATTTGTTGTATTTTGCAACAGAGAGCAACGTGTTGCTGGGAGGAATTCATAACACTACAGCAAAGTGCTGCATATTTTTTTTATAGATTTCTTGTGGAAAAAGCATCTTATTGTGTCCTTTATTCCAAACCACTGGAGTTTCTCATTAAAGCACCAGATTGACAACCTTCACTTCCAAAAAACATGTAGTCTCGATGGAGAAGAAATATTCAGTCTAACATCCAGGTTCAGAGCACTTTTGCAAGTCTGCAGCATCTCCAAAGTTCAGACAAATAAGAGGGGCCTCAATCAAAACCCGTTTATCTCCAGATAACCCCCCCAGGAAATCTCCAGCAACATTGTACAACTTTTAGCTTTCTGCACAATTTCCCCAAAAGCCATTCAAAGGCTGCAATGGTCACACAAATTGACCCTTGCGTTTTAATAATGGTCACGCTGAGTGAGTCAATCCATCTGCCGGACGCCTTACCTTTTTCTTTCATCAGGTCTTTGAGGGCTTGCCATTTGACATCATATGGGATGTTGCTGACAAAGACCCGGTATCTCTTGTTCACGTTCCCATAGGGTTCGTAGCGCCCACCTCCACCTCTCTTCTGGGGCCTCTCCTTCCTGCTTGCATTGGCCTCATGCTTGGCTTTCCCATTCACTTCTCTGTGTGAAGAGACCAGAAACATATAGGGAAAATAATGAGGATTCAAAAAACATTTATCTGTACGAACACTGTTTTTCTTTAATCAGTTGGTAAAAGCAAGAAAAGTGCAAAAAAAGAGGGAGTCAGTAAACGGGGACTCGATTAAAACATGCAATACCATTAATTTAAAGTAAGCTCCAGTAGGCTCTTATTTTTGGTCTTAGATCCTTTTCCAAGGCCAAAATAAAACCGTTGTTATGAAATCAAAAAATGGCGGTTTCCTTTGTTATTTAATAACGTTAGAAGGATCTATGAGAGACATAGAAAGTTGTCGATATCAATTAAAAACGCAGATTAAATAGCTTTATTTAGACAAAGGCCACTCTGTACGAACGTGCAACTTGCATTAAGGCTTAAGTCGCATGGCAAGGCCGCTCTTGGCGCTTCGTAGGCCTATTTACATTTTAAGCTCATATTGCAGAGCGCTACACGCTTATTATCAAGTTACTATTAACAAACACATGGGGGGGGGGGGGGGGGGGATAAGCAGGCTAACAACGTTAAACATATTCACTGGGCTACTATGTTAAGTTACGAAAAATGGGCCGATCCTCTTTGTAAGAAAACACGGGCCTCGCACACTAGAGGCGCTTAAATGTTTACAACGTCAAAATATCAACATGTATTTAAGCATTGCATTAAAACTTCTTTGGCACTAAACCTTAATAAGTACAATTTTCGATATATCGTGGTAAACGTGCGGGATTTCATGGAGCAGAGATGCGAAGGAGCTAACAAAGGAGCTTTGATGAATGGACTCACCCCTGCTGCTGCTGCTGCGGTGCCTGCGGTGGACCCGCTTTCTCGGTCGTGTTTTCGGCCTGCTGCTCGTTCGACATCTTCTTCCTCTGTTTAGCGACTCACACAGATTAAAAGTACACGATCTCAGACGGACTTCGTCGATGCGAACAGGTCTGGAGTTTTCAAACGTGAATTGGTAGCAGATAGAAGAGCGAGCTAACTGTATGACCGCACCGATCGCTCCTGCGACATCAGCTAACGAAAATGGCGGCTAACGGACCTATATCCCCGCAACGCACGATGGGAAATTTCAAAGCTGCGACCGGATTCTCCTTCTTCTTGGGTTGAGTTGTCTTAGCTGAGCTTTACCGCCATCTATATCAGAGTCGCAGTAGTGATTTCCTATATTCTTCCAATCAGTCAATTATCTTGAATGGCAAACAATGATATCAGTATAAATAAAATAGATGGGTTAGGGGTACATTTCTTTTGTTACACCTCTGGTGAAGAATGAATAAAGTAAAATGAAATCATATACTTCTTCCTCTGCTGATTTCAAATGAACAATTGTGTTTCTGGTTTACATATTGGCATTGGCAGCTCTGCTTGATTTGCCTGTAGTCTATATGTGATCATTGATCAGACTGTTTCATTTCCTGAATGTTGACGCTAACGCCTGAGCCATGATTCTGTCCAACCTTGCATCCTTTTATGGATGTACAAGCAACTGATCCAAATACAATATTCAAAGCCATAATCTTCCACTGTATAATTAAACAAATATTCCTTTATCAACTTGTGCTTTCCCCACATGTTACCTGCCAAACATCTCATAGTATGCAGGACTCTCCTACATGTATTTTTCATTTTGTCAATGTGAATTTGCACATGACCCTCTCATTTCCCCAAATCCTAATCTCAATCTCTGACTTAACCAATTTAAACAAACATCTCTACATTTTTCTTGTAAAATGTTTTTTCAACAGATAACTAATTATATGTCGATTATTTGATTTTCACTAAGAAAGAAATAAAGACACTGACTTCAAAGTGAAACAAATGTTGAGAGATACATTTGCCTGATTTCAACCATTATTTTAAAGGATGCTAGTTGTCCCGATAAAGGTATTCGCTCGCCAAACAAAGAAACTAGTAGAAACTACTTTAGTTATTAGAAATTAAAATAAATAATTTTAGCAGTGTACCGCCTGACCACACGGAGGCGACATTTTATCCATGTGGATAAGTAGCGTCACAAAGGCATCAGCGGAGCCGGAAATAGCTTTCCTCCAGCCGCTAGCTTCTCATTTAGCCTTAAAAACAGCTTTTGAATAATCTTTATTAGTGATATCTTTAGATTTTTTATATCATAGAAACTTTCAGTGTTAAATCACGAAAATAACTTTACAAAGTCGCCACTCGCCGTGGTGCGGCTATGTGTAACGTGAGCGTAGTTTAGAAATGATCATGTTAGCGTTAGCCTTTAGCCAGGAGCGTATTTGATGGACTGTACCGTGTTACTGTGAATGAATGAGCATTATTAACACTTGACCGGCTGCGAGAAGCGGTAGGTAACAACACATCCAGCCATGGGGACCGGTGCTGATGTGAGGGATATTCTGGAGCTGACCGGGGGTGATAATGACGGCCCCATCAGCAAGAAGGACCTCATCAACTCAGACAAGGTGAGAAATAATCAGAAAACACGCTTAATGATGCCTGACACCGTCTCCGCACGTTTACCCATTCATCTTACCCTCAAAATGTCATTAACTGTGTAGGTAAGTTAGTGTAAGGAAGCCCATGATGTGTTGATACGACTGTAAAGCTAATTACCGTAAAGTTATTCTTTGCCCTAAATTATATCATAACAACGGGACCTTCTTTTCTGAAACTAATATCCAGTCTTCACTGTTACACTTTGTATGAGGGATGAAAACAGAATCATACTGTTGGAAATATTGAGGTAGTTTTTATTTTTTTGTGCTTCAAAGTATTTCCCCAAATGTTTCTTTATAATAAACAATATCTCCATCATTTCAGAAAAAATCCAAGAAGACGACAGAAGCTCTGACCTTTAAGAGACCAGAGGGAATGCACAGAGAGGTCTACGCTCTGCTCTACTCGGATAAGAAGTATGGGCCCCTTGTTTAAAAATCACACGTTTGTCTTGAATTGGTGTTTGCTTTTTCATGTTTTTCTGTCATTGATCCTGGAAGAATTCAAACACAATAAGCAAATTTCTCTCATATTTATTACCCTTGCTTTAACAAATTCTGTTTTCCCTTTCATTTCCCAGAGATGCACCCCCTTTGCTTCCTAGTGATACTACTCAGGGCTACAGGACAGTGAAAGCCAAGCTAGGATGTAAAAAGGTGCGTCCCTGGAAGTGGATGCCCTTCAGTAATCCTGCTCGCAGGGATGGCGCCATATTCCATCACTGGAGACGTGTGGCAGAGGAGGGAAAGGACTACCCTTTCGCCCGTTTCAACAAGGTATGGATGCCTACATGATATTTACAGCTACTTTCCCTCTCTCATCTCCTCTATTTCAGGCATGCTCAAGTGTTTACTCTTTTGAGTTACTCGTGCTGATTCAGTGCTTCTTCTGTCCGTTTTCATAGACTGTGCTGGTGCCAGTGTATTCAGAGCAGGAGTATCAGCTGCATCTCCATGACGATGGTTGGACTAAAGCGGAGACGGACCATCTGTTCGACCTATGCAAGCGCTTTGACCTGCGCTTCGTAGTTGTCCATGATCGTTACGACCACCAACAATACAGAGTAATTACCTAGTTACTAACCCACAGTTCTTTAATTCTTTTGAGTTGCGTCTATTTATTATAACAGTCTTCCTTGTGTTTTTCAGAAACGCTCTGTGGAGGACTTGAAAGAGCGTTATTACAATATTTGTGGTAAGCTGACAAAGGTCAGAGCAGCTACAGGGACTGAGCCCAAGATCTACATCTTTGATGCAGGTCATGAAAGACGTCGCAAGGAGCAACTGGAGAAGCTCTTCAATCGCACACCTGAACAGGTTCGTAGCTCTGTTACTTGAATTGCATTTGGAAACCAATGCATTTGTTAGGCTTTCATAACATACATGTTACTCAGCCAGATTGAGAAGCATGGTGCAAAGCACAAGCCAATTCAAATGATAGCTTTACTGAAATTGGTAAAGCTGTAATCCCTGTTATATACAAAATATTCAAACTATTATTAATAAATACTACATTATATATACGTTTTTCAAACTGGTGTGACGTTTCCCAGCCTCTAAAATATTTCAATTGCACTTTTCTTGTTTTTCCTGCAGGTGGCAGAAGAGGAATATCTTATTCAGGAGCTGAGGAAGATTGAGTCAAGGAAGAAAGAGCGAGAGAAGAAGGCTCAGGATCTACAGAAACTCATTAAAGCGGCTGACACAACCACAGAGTTGAGACGAGCTGAAAAGAGGGTTTCCAAGAAGAAGCTCCCTCAGAAAAGAGAAACAGAAAAACCGGTATGATATGCTTTACACAAAAGGAGCCATTTTTATATAGAATGACATTTTAAATCATTTGAATGGAGCAGCTTTGTCTAAAAAAATTGTGGAAAGTCTTTACAGTTTATCCGTTATTTCTTCTCCAGGCTCTTCCAGAGACAGCAGGCATCAAGTTCCCTGACTTCAAATCAGCGGGAGTCACACTGCGCAGTCAAAGGGTGAGTGCGTCTAAATCAAATTGAGGCGTTAAAACAAGACAGACACAAGTATTCCAAACACATTTAATATTAAAACTACAGATACAGATATATTCCCATAGGTCTGTGTCTGGAAATAGTAGTTTCCTCCACTGTGATGTGGAATGGATGTAAAATAATTTAAAAAACTTACATTTTTTACTTTTTTTTTTTTAAGACCAACTGAGTGTGTTAACCACCATAAATATCAGAAGAATTTTAGCGAAGCCTGAACCTTCGGTTGATGTATGTGAGAAACCGCAGTGTCTGACTTCAGCTAGCTATCTCTCATTAGCACTGCGATGATAAATTCTGTTAGTGATGACCTAATATCTGTAAGATCCAGCCAGAGAACTCTTATTCATCTTCAAGACTGATGAGGACCTGCCGCTCTCTATGGAAAATGCATTAGCACGGCTAAAGAAGTTGAGTGCCCCTCTAGCTAATCAGTCAGACAGAGTTCAGTGGATAAAGACATTTTGATCTGGCCCGCTGAAGTGCATTTCATAGGAATTAAAAGCCCCGAGGTGGAGCTGTTTATCCTAATATCCCCAGCACCTTAAATCACGCCCTTGTGTGGGTGGGTGTGTGTGTGTGTGTCTATATGTCTCACTGTGTTTCTGTGTGTGTGATTTAGATGAAACTACCAAGCTCAGTTGGCCAGAAGAAGATCAAGGCCATTGAGCAGATCCTCGTAGAGCAAGGAGTGGGTGAGTCTGAATAGTGGCATCATCTAACATTTTAAAGTTTAACATTTCAAACTCGTGTTGAAATCTGATGACATAAGAGTGTCAAAGAGATATTGCCTCTGTTTTGCATTTACCATAACAAGGATACTACCCATTGTACATCTGCTGGCATTAACTGACTAGCAATGCTTGGCAAAACAGATCTAATTTCTAATCATCTGTATCTATATTTCTTTCTTATGTGGATTCAGATCTTAACCCCATGCCCACTGAAGAAATTGTACAGATGTTCAATGAGCTGCGTAGTGACCTGGTGCTGCTGTACGAGCTGAAGCAGGCCCACAGCAACTGTGAATACGAACAGCAGATGCTGCGTCACCGCTATGAGGCTCTACTGAAAGCTGGCGGTGGAGGTGGGTGTGGAACTCTAGGGTTAGGACTAATCACTGTGGCACAGGGTGGGGACCTCAATGCCTCCAACAGCACTGCGGCGTCCACACCGGGAGGTGATATCCCGTCGTGGCCAAGTGTTGACGACATCAAGGTTGAAGCCAAGGAGCAGATCATCGATGTTGTTGGAGCACCACTAACCCCCAACTCGGTGAGTGTGTACAGCTCTGACGCACATGCATTTCACAACTGATGTGGGATAAATACAGACAATCACAACAGTTATTTACAGATGACAGCCTGATCTCCAAATTCAGTCTGACAATGACCAATCATGGTATTAAATGATTCTGAGAAAAACAATGTTTCACTTAAATACAGCCCAGAGAATTCATTTTCTGCAGGTAAGTTGTTTTATGCACTTTATTGCCAGTATTATTTTAACAGCTGATGGAGGATGCCATTTTTAGAGGGTTGATGATTTACACCAAATCTGAAGCTGTGAATGCTGATGAAATTGAATAAAAATAGACTTTTGTGATTTAAAACGGAGAAGAAAACCCCCCCACTGGGTAATGTCTGTTTGGGAACCAGTCCTTATAACTGCACCATAGACTGACTTGGTTTACCGTCCTGTCTGCATCAGAATATGTGGTGTGAACCTCAGAGGACATCTTCATAATAGCGATATGTGCTCACAGAAAACAATACCAGCAGGTCACTTCAATGGCATTGGTAGGAAACTCCTGCAGAAAACAGAACACGAGGGAAATTACGGCTCCAGTACACTTGTGTGATTTTGTGTGTTACATTGCAGCGCAAACGGAGAGAATCGGCTTCCAGCTCGTCTTCGGTGAAAAAGGTGAAGAAGCCTTGATGAGGATGAGAGCACCAGCTGGTGCACAGTGGAGTTACTCTGGTCCAAGTGGAGATGCACAGGATTTATGGTTGTCCATCCATGTAAAAGCACCACTGACTAGACACACACACACACACACACACACAAACACACACAACTTCTCACCTTCTAACCAGACCTCTCCAGCCCCTCCCCATCTGACCTGCCCAGCATCTTTGTGACAAAGGCAACAACTGAGTGACATTTCATTCCATTACTGCTCGTCTCCCAGCCTCCACCATTGCTCGGCTTCAGATGAGGCAAGATCAACTGTAAATTGCCAGACTGAACTAATCGGGACATTGGGAAGATGGTGGGAGTGACTCGGTAATTGAAATGAATTGGAATGAAAGAAGAGACTATGTGAGTGGGAGGACCTCCAACCGCAGTTCTCATTTGACCCATCGGAGGGTTTTTTGTGGCCTAATCACACCATAGTGTTTACTGGAAATGTGTTTTTGTTGTAGCCTGTAGTACCGACTCCCCCTCCACCTACGAAAGAGATGCCGCTTCCATCTGCTGCTGACTTCTATGTTGGACTCGTGAGGCTGATTTGTATTGTTTGTCCTCAGGTGACCTTGGAATGATTCAATAAACCTCATTGTGTTTTTTCCTAGCTGTGTTTCATGCATGTTTGTGCTGTAGTGATTCCTTTTCTCTCTCTCAGATGGAGGTAATTAGTGCTGAATACACATTTACTGAGGAAATTGTAGGATCATGACATTCTTACTTTACCTGTCATTTAAGTCAAGTGACAACTAATGACTTCATTAATATGATAATTAAGCAGTGATCATTCTTCGGTTGGCACAGCCAAGGAAACTTCATTAGGTGGCCTTCCCATAATATTGCTAATTGCGTGTCAATTATGTAGTTTAGCCTACTTAGGCATTCATTTCTATGCAAATTTTGAATATGTTTGGCGCAAAGAGGGGAGCACAGTGATCTTGGCATAATGTGTGTATTTATGTGTGGAGTTTGCAATAACGCATAGATTTCAAGTATTGCAATCTGTATGCAAACTCATTGCAGTCTGACCATTGTTGGATCTTTTTATATACATTGCATCCTGAAAGTATTAAGGCACCACACACTACATTTAGGTTCAGCCGAATTCTACATATAAGATCATATTCCTCATATAAATCTATACTCAATACTGAAGTAAAGTGAAAAACGTATATTTAAAATATTCTAATAACTATTCAGACCTTTTTTACATGACAAAAGATGACAAAATGGTGCCTTCTTGATCATCCTTTTCACACCTCAACTGGAGTCCACCTATGGTAAATTCATTTGACTGGACACGATATGGAAATACACACACTTATACAATCAGTGGTGACAATTTGTTTCCGAGCGACATAAAAGCCCTGAAGTGGACGGAACTGCCTGCAGAGCTCAGAGACACGACTGTGTCAATGTACAGATCTGGGGAATGCTACCAAAAATCATACTGTATTGAAAGTTCCCCAGAGCACCGTGAGCTCCATTATTCTTAAATGGGAAAACTTTGTAAAATCCCAAACCCTTCCGAGAGCCGAGCCAAACTGAGCAATCGGGGGAGTAGAGCTTTAATAATAAGAACCTGGTGTTGCTAAGCTCCAGAGATCCTGTGAGGAGATGAGAGAGCAAGACCGTCCCAAAATATCTCAAGCCTTGATCAACTCAACTTCCTTACTTCCCAGGTTAAAACCCTCAAATAGCCACTGGAAGCTGCATTGTCACATAAAAGCATTGTGTTAGCAGCTCTAATTAGCGCTGCTGATGTTGGGAGCGAGCTCGTCCACCCACTGCAGGCTGTTTGATTGAGAGAGAGAGAGGAGGCAAGTAAACATGGGTAAAATGGATTCTCTGTGTCTATATTTCATGTTGAAAATTGGCTCATAAATCCGGTGGTTTGATCTATGGAACCCGTCGTTGCTTGAAAAAACCTCCGTAAATGTGTAATTTCTCCCTTGACAGAACACAGCCGAGAGGCTATCTTTCTTTTGCTTCCTCCTCCTCCCCTCTCTCTCCCCCCTTTTCTCTGTCTCTTATTCTCGTTCGCTCTCCAGCAGCCTGCTGTTGGATTAATGCTCTGCTCTCTTCCCCTCTCTCTCTCCTCTGATATCTCCTTTTCATCACTGCTCATCCATTTATCAAAACTGGGGCTTCTCTCTCCCTCTCTCAATACCCAAGCCAGTCTTAAGTTATATGGCAGGTATCTCGGTAAGATAGGTTTCAAGAAGGTGGACGTTATTAATAAATAGTAGTCTAAATTGAAAATAGGTTGGCAGGGATGCATCAGCAGCCAAGTGTGGATGATAAAGACCCTCCCCAGCAGCCACCACCGAGGTCCGTCTGCCATGAGCTCCATCCGGGCTACAGTGTACGTTCTGCAACACTGATGTGAAAAGCATGAAGCAGAACACCACAGCGGAGTGTCTTATAATGTGGTTGTGATGGCATCGAGATGGGATCTCTTTATCAAGGCCCAGGCCCAGGCTTTAATCACAGCCTAAGAGGTGCACTGGCTGTTTATCATAATTGAACTGTATCCAGGCTAATCGCTGGCATACGTCACTGTCGAGGGGCCGCTCGGCCACACCGGCAGGCGAAGCTGCTGTTGGTGATTGAACACACAGTTAAGAAAGAGATGTGTACTGAGGGACATAAGGGAGGAAGAGGCAGGTAATAGCAGATGTGATAAAGCCTCTTCAAATACATCACACCTTGAGGTAATCGCTGATGTGACAATGATTAGATTGTCGATGCCTCCGTTCTGTGGCACAGCGCTTCATACCCATCATGTCACATACAATCACTGATTACTACAAGGGGAAGAGGCAGCGATGGTGCCACAGCAGAGTAAAGACGAGGTTTGGATCATTTCCTTCCTGGGCTCAGGATGGAGAGCTTTCTATATGAACCACAACAAATGTCCAAAGCAGAGTTTCACCTCCATGGCCCTCTCATCTCCACGTCCCTCACTTTGACTTTCACCTCCTCCAGTATTTAGGTCACCTTGAGGGAGAAAACTTTTAATCATTGTTCCACATCAAATTCACCTGCGCCCTCTGGGACACCGAGCTGCAACAAAGGGGAGGGGAGTCGAAACCGAAGGTTGGAAAATCACAAATGCCCACAGGGCCGGACAGTGGAAGTCATTTCCACTGGATTTTTTTTTGCTGGTGGGGGAAGGCCTGCTACCACACCAACCCAATCACTGGTGCTAAGCAGTGCTTACAGCTAGGCATTAACCCCACTGTCCACTCTCCACATTAAAGCCCCAGGGAGGCAGAGCGGAGTGGAGTGGAGTAGAGCCGCGGAGAGAGTGGGACTAAATCTGGACTTCCTATTCCCCGAGACTGTGTTGCTCTCAGGAACATCTGCGGTCAGGTGTTGTCTTTCAAGGTGTCCTACCTTGAAGGGAAGGAAACAGGCTGGTGGCGATAGAATAGAAAAGTCATTTGAGGAGTAGAACTTCCCTTTGAGTTGTCATGTAGTCAAGATAATAAAGATTTTTACAAAACAGGCGATTGCATGTAGATGATTAGATCGGTTTTTATTTTATTGATTTAGATAAAGGCCATATTGTTGCAAACCAAATTTACATTTATTTATTTATTTTATTTACCAAGGTTGTGGTTCCACTCCTGTCTGTTCGTTGTTGTTATTGTGGTGATCTGGAAAATATTTTCTCACATTCTTTAACATTGCAATAATAATAATGAATAATTCATATCCTGATTGGTCCTGATATAAACATATTGAGGGAAGTGATATCTGTGACTGTGTGACCCTTAGGCCCAGGTCCCTAACCATGTAAAATAAAACTATTTATTCCAGTTGTTAAATTTGGACTTCATTCGAGACTGAAATAATTTTGAAAACCTTATGCAAGACTTGTATAACTGAAAACATATCTATCAAAACTCAATGAAAGCATAAAAAGACATCATGATGAGGTGATAGGCAACGAACCAAGATGATATAATAGCATTTATCTTTAATTCTTCAGTATGCACATGTACACACTTTTGAATCTTCATCTCAGACTTTTACCTTATATCTTATATCGTGGTGTTCCTGATGCAGAGGGGGACACATGGTTGGGGGTGCGGCCTGTTTAGGTCAGTGCAGTGATTGCATGTCGACAAGAGCGTTTCGGGCAGAGCAGCCTCGCTCCGTTCTGCCGTCAGCCCTCGGAAACAAACCAGTTTGATTTGATTGGCCAGTGAGAGATAGAGAAGCCTGTGAACAATATGTGACAGAGTTACCTCGCCAAACCAGTAAAGCCAATGCCCCCCCATACCCCCTCCCCCCCCTCCACTCTTTACCTGGCCAAGCACAATTCTAACAAAGAGGGAAGAAATCCAATTTACCATGCGGATCCACAGCTGTCACGGCAGGGGAATTAAACATTACCCATAACTCACTGGGGGTGCTGAGCAGGTCAGCGGATGGCAGGGATGGTAACATCACTCTGGGGTCCAATAACAAAGGATCTTAACCTCTGACTCCCTGACTTGTGCTGCCGGCGGATCGCCCTCGACAACAGCGGCTTTCACCGGCTAGTTAATAATCTCTGGATGAGTTGACGACTCAACTCCCCAGCACACACCTCGCTGCTCATCACTCACATCCTTTCCCGTAACACAAACAGGAAGACATGAGGAAATGTCAGCCTAAATGCAATCTTTTCCACCCCGCTGGGTGCTGGAGCAGTTCCTGTGATGCTCCATAGGGGGTTGCCGGGGATCCTGTAGCTGCAAGCGTCCCGGTGTCATCACCCACACGGGCTGACTGCTTGCCTGGCTGGCCTGCCACCGCCACAGCCTCAATTACCTGACTGACGTTTCATTAGCGCCTGCAGCTGATCCCGTGGCTGAGAGGCAGTGGGGCGCAGAGGAGCATGGAGCGAGTGAGAGAAGGAGGGGGGAGAAGGAGGCTTCGACGCGTTACATTCTCATGCGCTGTCAGTGTCACAGTACAGCCGCACAGCCACTCATTACATTGCAGTCATTTAGTACATGCTCTTATTGAGCTGGACTGTGTGTACTGAAATAGAGCTGGCTGGGTTTTATCTGGTGTCAACAGTTCTGAGCTGACACCCGCATACCTGCCCTGGATTGTTGGAGCGACACAGACTCAAGAAATGTTGTAGGTGTGTGTGTGTGTGTCTGTGTGTGTGCTTTGATATGATGTAGCCACGGGGTTCCATGAGACAAATCAATCTCTGATCAGTTCCATAGCTCCTTGTGTGTTTCTTTGTGTGTAAGCTCACATCCGAGGAGCTATATGTGGGGTTGTGTCTTGTATACACACTGTACCTGGGTTTGTGTGTGCTGTGTGTGGCCTCTCCATCCTTGGGGTTAGTGCAGGCCATGTCATAGCTGATCCAGGGCAGAGCTGAGGGGGCTTAGCAAGGCCCCCGACCTGAGCCTCTCCACAGAGCCCACGCTTGACTGGCCTCTCCTTCCCATTTGTCATCCTGGGCCAGTAAGACCCCCGGAGAGATTAGGGCAGAGCAGAGAGACTGGAGGAGTAGCAAGGAATAAGAGGATCAGTTAAGCTATAAACACAGACAAGTTTGTGTCTCTCACCCACTCTGGTGCAGTGACAGTTTGTAATGGCTGTCAAAAGTTTGTTCGGTGCTGTACATCTTCCTTTAAAGGACACTGCGTAGACTGAATGTGCTCATGTGACGACACACGCTCCAGGTAGAGGAATCAGTTTGATCAAATGCTGCGTCTGGTGTGAACAGCAGACTCACGTTGGACATTAAACATAAGAGTTAACTGTATCGACCCTCACTGACCCAAGCTAATGCCGTGACTCGATGCAGAACGGAAAATGCAAAGGTTTGCCTATGATTATAATTATGTGGCACAAAGACCATTAGTCAAATTCGGAGAGCTCCTTCATTTCCATATTTTTGAATATTCTACTTAATTATGCAGAGGGAAGAGTGAGGTAGCCGAGAAGTTTTAAGAAAGCCTCATAAAGTCCTTATTAAGAGCAGAGGGGATTAATGACAGTTAATATGAGGGCAATCAAACATTTAATGCAAAGGCTCTCCTGCAGGCAAACAGTATTTAAATGAGTCAATTAGACATTCATTATCTGCGAGCCTATAAGTGGAGTCAGATCTGCATAAAACGAATCACTCCATTCTAAAAGAGAGCTAATGAAATATTAAAAAAGTTAGCAACTTCGACACGTAAAATGTACAAATATCTATGGCTGGAGGGCTGGTTCCACGTTGTCGTCATTTCATGAGAACGTGTGCGATATCGGCCGGAGATTATCTCATAAATCAAAATTATTGAGTTAGCATGATCTCTCCTCCCAATTAGCCATGTAGCATTGTTGAAGAGGAGTGTGAGAGGGAAAAGAGGGAAGCCCCCCGCAAACTGCATGCCCATTATGAAATAACATCAAATCCTGCACCAGAATTCCTCCACTTTTACTCTTACTGCCTCTAAATAATTGTTATGCTAACAAAACACCGTAAAATAAGTAGACGTACACACAAAAACGTACGTATTCTGCAGAGGATAGCCGGAATAATGTACCAAACTATGCAGATATATCATTGTCAGGACCTCCTCCCGTCTCCCTCCTCCTCCTCCTATCCTTCTTTCTTTCCCTCTCTCCATGTCTGAGCCTCCACCCTTGTCAGTTGCCCCAGCACACAATTACTGTGTGTGATTGCTATCAGGCGGGACGGTCGAGGAGGCTCCCAAATTAGGGCCTAAATAGGATTTCCTACATGGCGAAGGGCACAGGCCTGGACATGGTAATGAAAGCCTATACATCACAATCAGGCCGACAATCCTATTCATACTGCAACACATTACTCTCACTCCTCATAATTATAGAGGGGTGACAGACGGGCCTGTGAGGCATGGTGGAGGAGGCGCAAGAGTGAGGAGGAGGAGGTGAAGGTGGCGGCATATGTGTGTGAGGGGGGTGTCTCTAGGTTGGTGGCTGACAGTTTCAAGTGGCTTCTTCTCTCCACTCCTGTGATCTCCCGGTACCTGGGGTGACCCGATTAGGTGCGAGTCCTGTGGGTTCAGTTCTACACGGCTCCACCATGCGACACCGCCACCTATAGATCTGTGTCATTACTGAAAAGAGCTCTAATTTGGGCATTTTGTCCCAATGGGAAGATTCTCTCAATGGGACACTGACCACATCTTCCATCAGACGGACCGTCGCAGGCACAAGCACACATACACAAACACTCCCCCCCCCACACGGAGCGATGTGATGAGATGTGAGGGGGACAGCTTTGCGATCAATACCATGAGCAGGAATCAGCGATGGGGAGAATAAGACAATGGCCTATCAGATTGAGGTTGACTTCTCCTTGTATGTGTGGCAGGCCTGTGACAATAGATTGGCCCAGAAATCCGATGGCACTATCCGACAGAGGCGGGTGAAAAAAAGAGGAGACAGATGAAAAGAAAGATTGCTAATGCTCTCCAAGCAGGCATTTTAATCTGTGACAGAGGAGGGATTTGGTGAAAGCCATTATCACAGAGCAACCCCCCTCCACCTCCCTCCCCTTTCTTTTCTGATAAGACAACCTTATCAGACTGCTTTGGGGGGGGACAACGTGTATGTGTGCGTGTGTCCGCACCTTTGCATGTGTTTGTGTTGCAAAATGGGAAACACCAAATGCGATTCACGGAGCCCAGAAAGCCCGGCTCTAACAATGTAAACCACCTTAAGAACTCAGTCAGACGGTAAGCAACGCAAAGCGGATTCAGATCACAATAACCCACTCGGTCAGGCAAAGAAACAGCCCGACAAGGAGGCAACATGAGGCGCATAGTTACATGTTTGCTGCCGAGGCTCATGGGAAGCTACCACCTTGATTATTTTTTTTTTGTTTTATGTCCTGTGTTTCACACACAACTGTTTGAACAATGCCTCATCTTGTGTTCACATCAGAAGTGAGGGGAGATGATGATAGTGTCTGGTCACTCAGGTCACATATTCACCTCTGGAAACGTCTGCACTCTGTCGGCTGGACCAGGTGCAGGCTGTGTGTGTATTTGTGTGTGTCTGTTTGTGTGTGTGTGCGCACAGGAGGCGAATGATGGAGAGATGTGTTTGAGATGACTCTTCCTGATGTAATGGACTGATAGAGGTCAACTGTGTGTGAAGCAGAGTGAGTTGACAATGTGTTTGGATACATGTGCCGTATATGTGCGTGCATGACTGTGAATTTATGCTTGTGTGTGTTTACTCGTTTTTATTACCTCTTTAGGACCTTTTCCAGTTTACACACAGACGTTGTCAGGACCAGTAGACCTCATGGGGACCAAACCCTGGTTCTGATGAGGCTAGATTAATTTCTGATGTCCTGGTGAAGGTGAGTGGTAACATATGAATTGTAGGTAGGTAAAGGTTAGTGTTTAATATGAATTGGTCATGGTTAAGATTTGGGATAGGGCTTTGGTTAGATTGTCCACACTGAATAGAAGTCAACACAAAGTCCTAATGAAAATCGCTGTGCAAACCTGTGTGTGTGTGTATGTGTGTGTGTGTGTGTCAGACAGCAGCCTATATCCTCAAAATGTGTGTGTGTGTGTGTGTCTCTCAACGTGGTGGTGTCCCTTCTGTGATCAGGACAATCCATCAGGTCTTGCCGCTCATTAATCACCAGACAGACACACATGCACACACACACACACACACACACACACACCCACAAACACACCTTTGGGATCGGGGCAGGCAGTGATAAACACTGAGGTTAGTTTAGTGGAGCACTTACAGCTGAACCACAGAGAGCACATCTGCAAACATGGCCTCAGAGAACCTCAGTGCACTGCACCTCAAACATATTCTATAAGAAGATCACCAAGCATTATTAATGGCTGTTTTCGCCATGGTTTTCATGGGCAATTTTTTATTGTTCCATTTCTACACAATTGCCTTGTTCAAACAAAACAACAATTCTCTCATGTCTTCCATACTATACAATTTAGTAGCATATTCAATACATTTTAAAATGACAAGTTAAGTTATATATAATAAAATTAGAAGAATAGAAACAAGTTATATTAAATATTAATTTGAAGTAGCTATAAACCATGTTTCTGAAAATGAATTAGGAAGTGTTAAATATGTCTATACTACACCCAGTTAAAGTTCTAATTTAATTCACATTAACCGATTTTACATTGAGGCAATGGGTTTACGTGTGATTTTCTGGTAAAGTCAACTAATTTGGCTAAGACTGCATCCACCTTTGCTTTGGACAATAGTTACAATTTCTGCAGCTGTTGACTCTTTTGTGGGATTTGGTGGAACAACAGTCATGATGCTCCATATCCAAAGTTTCTTTAGGAGATACTTCAGTAGGAGTAGGTCACTACTGGATAGTGGATACCACCGTTACGACCCCGTAAGTCCTCTTTGCCTCTGCACTTGTCTCGAGTGTCCACTCCCGGCCTTTTACTATGGATCATCAGATCAGAGCCGAGCAAGCCTCCATAGAACCAGCGCACTGGCTAATTCACTATTGATCCTATCCCATAGACCAATTTCCACTTGTGTTTGGTTTGGGACTACGGTTTCGGTCACGCTCCGTCTCTCCCTCAGGGGCGAAGGAGGCGCCCCTGCCACTCTCTTATCAGGCAGAGAGCACACACACCAAGAGTGTGTGGGATAGAGCGAGAGTTGGGGAGTGAAGCGCGGGATAGAAGCATTACTGGATTGCAGAGAAAAGGGACAGAGGTCATTAGTGGATGGTGATGAGTTGCAGAGTTTGAGAGAAAGCTGAGCGGTATCAGCTTTGTACGAGTTCACAATGTGTTGTGTAGCCGTGTGACTGCCGAGGACTGACCACCACGGATTCCTTCAGAGCCAATCTCTGATGTGTTGAAGTCCAGAGCTGTCCATGGTGCTGAAAAGAGGATGCACATTAAAAGACAAGCGTGATTTCTTTCTTTCTTTCTTTCTTTCTTTCTTTCTTTCTTTCTTTCTTTCTTTCTTTCTTTCTTCCTTCCTTCCTTCCTTCCTTCCTTCCTTCCCTCCTTCCTTCCTTCCACCGATATGGCACTGCAAGCCAATCTACTACACACTTCAGAGTTCAAACCTGTCTGGGTTTCTTTTTCACCCTCCTCTACTTACCTCTCACTCTCCATTGCTGCTTGTCTCCACGTCTCGTCCCACACTTTCCCAAACCCACTTTTTCTCCACTTTTATCTCCCTCCTCCACTCACACTCCACCTATCCACCCCATCCCTCTTTTTCTTCCTCTACCTGTCCATCCTGCCTCCTCCCTCTCTGCTTCCCCTCTGACTCTCTTTTTCTTTCCCCCAGTAACAACATTCCCTTGACTAATTGCAATTCTGTCAGCAGGTAAATGCTTTGTGACCAGCCGCTGACAGTCACGCCAGCCAGCCGCTGACAGTCATTGTGGGGCAGACAGGACAGCCTCGGCAGCGTTGGCAGTCAGTTAGCAGCCAGTGTATATGGATGTGGCCTCTCAGCTGAACAGTGAGACTCCAACTGTCTGCCAGTGTGTGACACTCCCATTACCCCGCCACAGAAAAAGGTAGACAGCCACAGAACAGCTGGATAATGCACTTGTCTGACTGACGATACACTCAACCTCTCACACACTGCGCTTCTCACCTCATCTCTGGGCCTATGACAACGGCATCTTGATACTGTCAGGATAGTAGGCAGCGAGTGTGACATGTCAGCGCTCACACAGGTGATGTACAGTATTAAACCATAAACAAAGCTGGCTGGGTCAATGGGAATGTGCAGTGATGATGAATGATGCATTCGAGCAGATCCAGCTGTAACAGTCATATTTTTACACACAGCTGGAAGTCCTGTCACGGTTGAATCATTTCAGTAACCACCAATTAAACAAAGTTATATTATAGCGTCAAATTGTGCACAATATGTTCTTAATAAACATTTTGAATGTGGAGACGTCCCCAGCAGACAGTAGCTTCTTGATGACCAGGCACAGCTAATTAAAGCCGGCTGTTGACAGTTGTCAACGTGACCCTTAGCACGGCGCTCCCCCGGGGGTCCTGTTAGCATGCTAATGCTAATCCCCAGTGACGGGGGACAGGGCATGGCTGTCCCCTGCAGCCCCTGCTGTTGTGACCACAGGATGTGTCAGGACAGGCACAGTGATGTGCTAACATGGAGACGTCCCCATGTGCATGTCACACATCTGTAATTAGAGCGGAGGCAGGCAGCGGCAGAGCTGGAGGGGACAGTTGTTGTGGGACCACTTGATCTCTGTTCGCGACACAGCCTGGAAAAGAGCAATCTGTGCCTAAAACGGCCTCATAAAAGAGCAACTGGTTTCACAGGCCTTAATGCGATGATTTGCCCCATCTGAGCTCGAGAGGCATGTTTGAGATTTGATGCAAGTGGAGTCACAGAGAAAAGAGCAACACAAGGCTGCACAAAAGCTCACCAGTTCACATTTCTACTGATAGGAAAAAAGAGAGAGTGCTCTCACACTTGTCTGTCAGTCTATCTGCTGCTCTCTTCTCTTCTCCAAGGGAAGGTCAAGGACACATGCATATTCATGGAGGAGCCTGGCACAGGATCGATGGCTTTTAATTGTTTTCTCTTGGTTGGTGGAGGGACGTGCCAGTGTCTATTGATCTGTTTGAGCAGAGGCCACTCACAGAGCACGACTGAGGGACCTTTACCTGACTGAACACCGATAGACTGTGTATACGCAAGTGTGTGTGTGTGTGTGTGTGTGTGTGTGTGTGTGCGTGCGTGCGTGCATGTGTGGAGGTGCTGAGGACTGTGTGGTGATTAGGATTTTGACACACAAAACCACAGGCTGCATGAAAGGGCCTCATGGGGCTTAGAGGTAGATGGACATTCACAGAGGTGACACACCACAGCAGAGGTGGTGAAGACAAAGGAAACAGAGTTTGCCAGGTGCTGCGATGTATGAATGAAAGTGTCACAGACCTAAGGGTGCCTGTATCCCACATAGGTTTAGAAAGTGCTCCATTGCATAACACAATAAAAACAAGTAAACATTTGGAGTAGGTCATTTTAAACCTAGAGCACATTTAATCAAGTGTTGTATTTCAGTATATTTTAGTGAACTTTTCTATAATTTGTTTGTATTTTATAACAGTGAGAAATGAAAGTAGATATATGGTTACTGGTTTTTTTTTCTAAAGTAGCCACATTGACCCATGTTTATATACTCAGCACAACCTAATGCTTTCACAAATAATAATATGTCAATCAAATTTTTCAAGAGATGAAGATATTTCTTTTGATATTTCAGATACATTTTTGACATAACACCTTCACTATGGATTTTAAATGGACTTTTACTTGTAGTTGAGTATTTTCAGTGTTGAATTGTAAATAATATGTATTCATAAATACTTAAATACCATTCAGTGCAGTACGGTGCATGTATTCTAGCTTACATTAATTGTGAACAAACTACAGATTTTTTTTTAGGAAAAGCTTAGATCATAATTTGATTGAAGCAGAAATAAGAAAGTGTTAAAAGACATTATCCAAATTTTACAGAAGACAGAAGTTTAATTTTCACAGTCAGTGCCAGGGACAAATATACCAGTGTTCCCTGGTGAGAGTGACAGATTGCGTTGGAAGGTAAATTGTTGTTCTGATTAAGAATATCCACTTAACAGATATAAGAAGAACATGTAAGTTCAATAATTGCTCTGTGATATAGGTTTTAACGCTAACTCAATTTTTCATGCTTTTGAAAAACATCTGAGCATTTGGGGAATTGGCAGAAACTGTGAAAAGCAGATGAATGTGTTCACCTGTTCCCCTCCCAGTCAACCACATCCTTGCCTCTGCAAAGATTATCCCCTTCAGAGGTCTCTTCCCTCGCTTTCATTTATTCTTTTGTCGCTGGCTGAATTTGTCAATTTGAACAGGCAAAGTTGGGAGATTGGCAGCAAGTGGAGTAAAAGGAGGGAGCGCGGAGCAGAATAGCGAGGGGGAGAGAGGCAGAGAGGGAAAGATAAAAAAAAGATTGTGACAGTCATCCATTTGACCCAGGCTGTTGAGTGAGAGCAGCCTGGCTTGTCAAATCTCTGTGCTAACAGTGAATAGCCATATCTGTGCAGAGCATAGAAGGGTGTCATGCACTATGGTTTCATGGTTCAGGATAAGGCTGGATAAAGCCATTGGCTGGATGACACACAGACAGACACACTTTCCCTTTCCCTTTCCCTCTAACTCCCTGTCTCGCGCCCTGTGTTACTGTCTTGACTTGAGCATGAGAATCGGGGACACTTATTTCAATCAAGTTTGCCTTTTTATGTGGAAACTGACTCTCAATGAAACGCATGCTGTGTGTTTAAACCAGGGGAAGAGTTTCTTGCTCACAGATTACACCTTGCACCCTCCGATTATTAAACAATGAAAAACCTCCACCACCCCCTCTCCACCCGTACCCTGCTTCTCTTCTTGCCATTACACAGTAATTTCCTCCTCATCCACACTCACACACACACACACACACACACACACACACACACACACACACACACACACACACACACACACACACACACACACACACACACACAGACCTATTACCAGCTCATTAGCCTGAATCATAAGAATTAGACTGCAGCCTGCCGACAATAGCTCAGAGAACGGGCCTTTTTCTACTCAGGAGTCAGGGGTTAAGTTACCAATCAAAATAGCCATGCAGATGTATTCAGACATTTTAATATTGGCCATTGTGGAAGCTCTAACATTTTTTAATCTCTCATCGCCACGGCTGCCCCCCAAGGCGACTCAAATAACGGTCTTCAGGAGGGGGGTTGGTGTTCAAAGAATTGATGCGCCCTGTGGCATTTGGATAATTGTGTTGGAATTGCAGCCACCTTGAACAGTTTTCAGGCCTAGCGCCCCTTCTCTTTCTTTTTTTTTAACTCCCTTGCTTAGCTGGACTATAGATCTCAGTGCTCTCACTTCTAATTCTTGGACTTCAGGTTCTCTTCAGCCTCACTCCAGCACCTGAGCATCTGGGAGAAATCAGCGGGACACACTGGGAATCAATATAGTGACTGTGTTAGTGCTCTCAGTATATTGGTTCCTGGACAAAGTG
Source organism: Pleuronectes platessa (assembly GCF_947347685.1). NCBI lineage: Eukaryota > Metazoa > Chordata > Actinopteri > Pleuronectiformes > Pleuronectidae > Pleuronectes > Pleuronectes platessa. The sequence goes on from NC_070634.1 coordinate 16,019,922, forward strand.
GGCCAGGTGTTGCTGCCGTACCAATATAATGTAAACCACCAGAGGGGGCCAATGATGAGGTTTGGGCCAGAAAAAGAATCCAACCCATCCAGATGCAAGCTCACAACACTGTTTTACATGTTTTACAACTGCTAAGCGGATTATTTGTGTCTCACCTGTCAGGTCTCCCTCCCTCCACCTTTAATTTCCTGCTGCTACACATGGTATAACCCTGCTCACCGCCCCCCACACACACACCACACTCTGTGGTCCTGTCCTCTCCCAGGGTTCAGACTAATGACTAGTGACAGTCCACTGAGGGGAGCGAGCTGTTTGCAGTCAGCAGTGCGTTTGTTGGTAATTATTTTCCAGAGTGTCACATTAGTGTCAGCCTCATGGCGGTGAGAGAGGAGAGAGGACGGGGCCCGGCTGGCTGGCTGGCTGGATGGGTGAGGCAGGCAGGCAGGCAGCGAGGGGAGGGGAGGGGAGGGGAAAGGGTGTGATGTTTGGTGTTGGGCAGTGTTGTGCTTATGTGTGTACATGTGTGTAGATTGAAGAGGTTGTGGCGGGCTGAGGACACAGACTGTCACTACTCTTTACCGTTTGCCTCGTGGCAACATGAGACTTAAGATTGAGGATGGAAGTGAGCAGAAGGAAAAGAATTGGTGCACAGTTTTCTTGCCTGGTTTCACATCTGTGTCTGTCTTTAAGGACAAGGCTGGAGATATTCAGGATGAAAAGACCAACACCAACAATAGTATAACTCTTATGTTATGATAATAAGTACATGTCATAGACGACAGACGTCCAGTGTTCAAATCAGAGAGCCACAACAGTGAGCAGAGGAACATACCATACGTTTTAATGACCATGGGCCTACATGTTGTGCCACTGTAAATATTCCCCTTGGTGCATCAAGTGCATATTAATATGCTGCAGAAAAACTATTTCTTACACCCATTTGTGCAGCAATTGTAGTTGTCTCTGTATTTTGGCGTTGTGATACACTGGCGACCTGCAGGGTGTACCATGCCTCTCCAGCTCCAGCTCCCCCTTCAACCCTCTGTGGATACGCAGTATGATGGATGGATGAATGGATGGGTGTGAAGCTGTGTAGCTGTGTAACTTTGTCACTTCACTTACACTTGCAAATTAGCAAGTAGTTTGCACTTTACCAATTTTTTTTTTGTATGAGACATCTGAGGCATTTAGGAAGGAACTGGTTTCCTGCAGTGATTTGCTTGCATCCCACAGAAAGTAAATCACGGGGCTTCATTAATAAATCTTCATCACATCAGCATCATCAGCGCCCTGCTGATAAGGCAATGTCTTAAAATCTCTTAAAATTTTAAACTACACAATTGTGAATCACTTGTGATGATTAATTTCTTCTGCGGGATGACGTTTTTATTTTTTTAATTGAATTTGTATTTTATCTAACCAGGAAGGTCCCATTGAGTTTGGTGCCACAGACAGGAGTCAAAAAGTATTTAGACACAAACTAAAATTTTGTTGGTTTGGTTTGCTACTAAAATCCATTCTTGAACTTATAGTTTGACAGTAAGTTACCTGAAGTCACGCATTCCTTATTTTCTTTCCCTATAAAATATCTCCTTCTTGTAAAACCTCATAGATCCACAGTGTTCTCATAGAACTACGTTCAGTTCAGGGGACTTCATTTCAGTGTCGAAACAAAGTTGAGTGAATGCAAACTCTGTGTGATGAATTTGAAAACATACAGGACGGTGGCATGTGTGTGTTTGTGTGTGTGTGCCTGTGTGTGTGTGTGTGTCTGTCTGTCTGTGTCTGTGTGTCTGTGGTGGGGGGCAGTCACCAGGCCCTTCGGGAGGAAGCGATCAATGATTGAGACCATAATGCACCTCTCTGTATTCCTCCTCACATTCACGCTCACTGGATGCTTTGGGGAGCTGTCACACACACACACACACACACACACACACACACACACACAAACACACACACACACACACACACACACACACACACACACACACATACATTGTCACATGTTCGACAGCTCATCTCTCACACGTTCCCTTCCACTCCATCTTGTAGCTGTCTGGTCGATGGCCTCTCTCTCTGTCTCACTTCCACTGCTCAGTCTTTGGCAGACAGCTCTGCTCTGGCGCTGTCTCTCGCTATGTTAATATAGTAGCTAACCTCTCTCTCCATTGCAGCTACCACACAGTCTCTACGTTGATATAGTGGGCCGAGTGCAGCACTCCACCGCACGACTACTACCCAACTGACTCCAGAGAACTGAGCACTCTTCATCTCCGCCACTGTTACTGTCGCTGTGCGGACCCAGGCGGGGGTGCCCCGCGGTCCTGCACGCACCGAAACTTTTCGTTCTGGCTCATCTCTCTTTTCGAAACACAAATTTCCTCTTAGCCCCTTTTTCATTATCTTTTTGTTTTGATTAGGGAGAGCCGTATGAATCTGCAGCAATTGGAGAGTGTGAGTCTCAAAGCAAAAAGGCAATTATCACTAATTGGTTTGTGGAAATTATCATAGCAGTAACTTAGTTTACTCCGAGTCCCCAAAATAAGACCAGAGAATAAGGACGAGCGGAGTAGAGAAAAAAAAGGCACAGAGTATTTACTGTTTAGAACTCTAATTACACATTGAGAAGGTTAAAAGACTCTGCTGATGACCTCTGGCATCGTAATAAAGGAAGTGCAGGACTCTCATCATGTTGATTTCATTTGCAGCAACTTATCTCTTACATTACATGTTGCAGAAACTAAGCTGTAGATTTCAGATGTTATTAAAATAGCTTCAAAATTATTCAAAACTCTATTTAATCAACAAAAAAAAAAGGAGTTAATATCTTAAAGACGAGACATGTTAATGACACGTAGACCAAATCAAAGCATTAACCATATGCATTAAAGATGCACGGCTCTTGTGTGTCAATGCTTGAGTATGGCCGTCAAGTAGACAGTCTATAGTGACTCACCTCCTGCCAGAAAATGAACACATACAATTAACATCACATCCCATCATCCTCAGCTGAGCGCGTACGCCTGTAATTGGCTGGCTGACCAGCCTACGTGGCTCCGGGTGCCAATTTATTCTGGGAGCCACGCAGTTTACCCTGGGCGGCTAACGGCCCCTGTGCCATAACCTGGCCGAGGCAGCGGGGACATCATTAACACTTCACTGGGCTGCAGGACACACACACCCATCATCCACTATACACACCACCCACAGCCACTAGCACACGGGGCAAATTGGAGGAACTGGGTAGAAATAATAATCATAATGTCAATGGAGCCACTTGTGGTGCTGTGTTCACTGATCAGCTGGCAAATGAGGATATTTTTGGCAGGTCCCGGTGAAATAATGGACAAAAGCCGTTTCCTGCTGTCAACCTATAGATTACCTTTAATTATTGATGTGTAATGAAACAAAGGTTATTCTTCCCCTGAGCACATCTGGTTCTGGATTCTCAGTGCAGTCTTGTCTCTAACCCTAACCTGTTTGTGAGGTGGCATGCAGTTGTCTAACCCCAAAACAATGTGTGAGGGAGCTGGTGCTCTATAAGTGGAGTAATGACCTTGCCTTGTCAAAAGGAAGACATGTGTTCCACGCGTCCATATTGGTCGATGGTGAGACTGTTAGAGATTCAGTCTGGACTCTGGTTTACGTGTCCATTAAAGGTCTTCATTTGCTGTCTGTCCCTCTGCCTCTTCAACAACCAGGTGTTTTTAGGAGTGAGAGGGAGAGGCCCACGAGGAAGCTTCTGTTTCAGGGAACGCTCTAAGGATATGAAGGACAGCATCTTGAATGGTTCTCTTCAGACTTTAGATAATGTACTCATGCGACCTGAGAATATTTATTTGTATATTCCAATTATCTGGTGTTTTCAGCCTGACTTAGCACCCACTGATCTCAGCTCTGTCTCCTCCTAGTGTCTTCTTCTTGGCTGTGATATTCCCAATCCACTCATTTTCTATCTCAGGACTCTCTCTCGCTCTCTGATTACACACACATACACACACATACACACATTCGTTCACACACATGCACGCACGCAGGCTCACAGCCAAATGGCTGTTCATTAAAGACAGGGACCTGAGGGGAAGCAATCGTCTGAGAGACGGAAATTGCGTGTCACATTAGATTAGCAATGTAAAGCCTCTGGATTGGCTCCGGGGAATAAGGAATTATTTCAATTACATTATTTCAAAAAGTCTTTAAGCAATACCAATACCGATAAAAACAAATTAAGAGTGATTTGGGCTGATTTGTGGCGCTCTGAGCTGTGCTTTCTGACAATGTGCCGGAGATCAGATATGAATAATGTAGATATTAGGTCGCTGCGTGTAATGTGTGGAAGTTGAAAGCAGATTATCTGTGACAAATAATACCATGGGTTTGCATTGTGTCTCATCAAAGGGGAATGTTTCCAAGTGCCAGTCACACTTGGCGCTCAGTGAGGCATGCGGGAGAGGAGAACTCCATCAGCTGCCATTCACACGCTAACAGAGCAGTGACACCAACTCTCAGAAAGTGAGGATCTGAGTGTGTTAACCTGCACAACTAACGCACTGAATTCAGACTTTTTATACTGAAATCTCTTGAATGTTCCTTCACTTGTCTGAAGTGGTCTCCTCCCAATTCGCAGGTGCTTACAGGTGTAATTATAAAACACTCATGGCTGTGACAGAGAACAGAGTTTTACATTGTATTCTATATTCCCTGTTATCTGATGTCTATGGTCTGACATATGCCAGAAGGTTTTCTTGTGTTTTTCCTGTGGCCAAACCGAACGCGGTTCTTTTTCTTTTGACTCAATTTCACTCTTTACCGAGGGGCAAGAAATTGAATGTGTCCATCGCAGGCAGAGCGTCTCGGGGGGGTTTGCCGGCAAGAGAGGGGGGGGGGGGGGGGGGGGGGGGGGGAAGAGGCTACTGAGAAAGAGGGGAGGGAGAGAGGGTGAGGAGGAGGAGGAGAGGGGGGTGTCGCACGGAGCGCATGAAGGAGAGGCAGACCGACCCGCAGCTACAGTCCACTCACGTCCACAGCGACTACACCTCCTTGAACTAAACGCACCTCGCCACTAAACACAACTCCGTGACAACATCTGCAGGAGGAGGACTGACGGAGGAACCTCTGGCCACAGCTGCACCGCGCGTTGTTTCCTCTCCTGCTCCTGCGCGTCCCGGAGAAAGTGCCGCGTCCCCGCAGAGACCAGAAGTTGGAGGAGAGGGAGAGCGAGAGAGAGTTGAGGAGTAAACCTCTCTCTTCCTGTTCTTCATCACGGTGAGAGGCTGCACGACCACACGAGAGAACCACGGTTTCATTTGTTGTTGTTGGTGCACTTGGTTATTTGGTGACCATGTGCTGCGAGCGGGGTTTGAGACTTGGAACTTGTGCGCGCCGTCGCTGCAAAACTGCTGGGACACCTCCTGACGCGCGCGTGAAGACTTTTGAGAAAAGGGAGTTTTTATGAACGTTTGAAGATGTTAAATGTTGAAATTCCTGAACTTGTGTGTGAAAAGTCACAGTGACTCTGTGTCGTCACTGAATCTTTAAGAATGTGATATTGTTTTTATTTGTTAAGAACAGAAAGTCGATTAAACACGTGCGCAGACTTCGTTCTCATTCTGGATAATTTCGAAAACAGATGTTTTGGTTCATAAAAGTAAACAAATAGATTGATACAGTTTTGTTTGGTTGTAAGTTAATCATAGGCCAACACTTTCACCGTTAAGCCGTTTTTTCTCAAATGTCCATGTTTTTCTATTTGTTAAATTTATATTTGAAATAGTGAAAATTAGATGAAGCCGTTTTTTGAATGAAATGTGTCGTAGTCCAAGTTGTAGCTTGTTTTTGTAAAGAAGCCACATTTCATTATTTTCGTTTTTATTCTGAGCTTTTTGTAAATCATTTTTTTCCCATATTAGAACAAACATGTTCATTATATATTCAATATGTTAAATGACCTGGGAACGATTTTATTTAATTAGACACAATCAACATGATTTACAATTCATTGATTTACTGAGATAATTATATACAATCTGATGATTAGTTAATTCTTCACAGAGAAAAAAGTCTTTCCTTTTCCAAATTTATCGGATTTCCCCAAATCTAATTGTTTACACCACACCATCAAATTGATCTGTTCCAGGTTTCCTCGATCTGTGTTTTTTATTAGCAATTTATTCAATCGTAATTATTTGTTTACAATCACATTATACTAGGCCTCCTCCAACCCTTTTTACTAAAATTAAATTTGCCCAAAACTATAATAATAAAAATGTATCCAGAGTTGCAAATGTGTTTCATAAAAAGCAGAGATAAAGATTTAAAATTTCTTAAATAATATGAAAATATTTTTTTTTGCTATTATTTAACATATTTCCTTTTAAGAAAGCTCAACTGAGTTATTACAAATCAGTGATGTTGGAAGGAGAATATTATTTTTTTGTTTAAACTGAATAAAGCATCGTTTTGAGATGATTAGTATTTTCCTCTCACGTTTAGTTCAGACTCTCCTCTCTCTCTCCTCAGGACCACTAACAGGGAGGTGAATGGACCTTCACCGCCCCTTCAAGATGGACAGCCCCTCCTACCTGCCAGCTCCACTGGCCTCCCCTGCCCTCATGGTCCTCGCCTCCACCGCCGAGGCCAGCCGGGATGCCTCGGTCCCCTGCCAGGCCCCCAGGCCATTCGGCATCCCCGCTTCCATGGAGAAGGACCTCCACCTCCCCTTCCCTTCAGCCTCCTACACATTCGCCTCCATGTACCAGCGCCAGGTCCCCATGTCAGGCACCTTCTCCACCCGAGACTTCCCGGCCTCCTTAATCCACCTGCACCCTCAGTTCACCCCACCAAACCTGGACTGCTCCACGCTCGGCATGCTCAACCACAGCGGAGTGGGCGCCTTCCGACCTTTCTCCTCCCCGCAAGAGGAGAGGGAGTGCGGGGTTTACCAGTCCGCTTTCACCCCGGCTAAGAGGCTGAAGAGCTGCTTCCCAGACGTGGAGGGGAAGGAGTTTGACTTTGGCTCCCTGGGCGGCTGCCTCAAAGCCGGGGAGGACTCAGGGAGGAAGCTGTTCTCCATGTCGGGCCTGCTGTCTGATGGAGAGGCCTCATCGAGCCCGGAGGAGCGCAAAGAGCACAGTGAGTACTCGCCTCACAGAAACCACACATGTGATCCATGTTCCTGTCTGTAAACATGCACCGCTTCCCCTGCTCACATGTGAAACTCACACAAAGTCAAGTCTCACATCTTTTAAAGCGGTGAAATCTGCAGAGTTTAATTGAGCACATCAAGACCTGGGTCCCCCAACCTACCCAGCAGCAGAGATTTACATATCCTCTGCAGCCGCGTCGACTAAAGGGGACAAATTGAAAGGAGCCTTTATGAGCAAAGATGTATCCGACAATATTTCCCCCTTTCGCACTCTGGTCTTCATCGTCTAGCAGGGCGAAGGGTTTACAGAGGCCGGCTGTGACTGACTCTGACACAAGTAAATTGAATAGTGTCACTTATTCAGCTTAGTGATCATTAGCCCCATATGACCATTAGGCCTTTTGGAAGTCAGACTTTTCTTGGCAGCTGAGCAACACAAATACATCGGAGCGTATGGAGGCTTGACATAGGAGGAGTAAGAGTTGGAACGAATGACACCCTGTCAGAGATAACGAGGTGGCAGAGATAGAGAGGAAGGGATGGAGGAGGATAGAGAAAAAGAGAGAGGGAGAGAGAGACGTGACGATGCGCCGCAGACCGAGCATCCCAACGACAACCCTCTGCTCAACATGGCCGCCCACACCAGTCGTCTGATTTGTTGACAAATGAGTGGGAGAGGTGTCAGTCAGCGCGCGGTGGAGGAAGAGACGCTCCTCATTACTCCCGGGGATAATTGCCCAAAGACGCGAGGGCACAACACTCGCCGTAGAGGGAGAAGGGAGGGGAGGGAGCGAGCGAGCGAGAGAGAGGGAGCCGGAGTCAGGAAGGCAATGCTAGGCATGATGGGAAATCAAACCCCCTCAGTGGCGGTCGCCAAGGGGAGCGCCTGACAGATGAAAGGGACCAGACAAAGACAGAGAGAGAGAGAGAGCACCCAAAGGCTCGGCAGATCAGAGGGGGACACCATCGAAAATAATGACAATGCTCGCAGGAGAGGGGGGGGGCACAGAGGGGAGAAGGCAGAAGGGGGGAGACGCTGAGGCACGCTCTCGTACATATCACCTAAAGGAAACTTTCATCCCACACATAAAGGGCGGAAGCAGGGACGAGTTGTCTTAAGAAAAGTTTGGATTGTGCGCCGTGTGTGTGTCTCTATGCATATATGTGCGTCTTTGTTGAAACTTGCTGATTTTGTCGCGGGCTGGGGGCTGAGTGACAGGGCCAGGGAGGCGGAGTGGCAGGAAGGAATCTCAATATGGAATTTTAATAAGGACGGGAAAGGAAGGGATGCCAGGCGGCGCTGGCGTGAGAGGTGTGTCTGTCTGACAATGTTTGCTCTGTGCACTCGTGCGTGTGTGCACCCCTCACCTCCTGATTTTGGGAATCTCATTTGGGGAATGTTGACAAGGACAAAAGACGGAGTGGAACAGAACACGGGGATCACCCCCCCCACACCTCCCCCCCCCCGTCCAGAAAAAAGTGGGGGGAAAAAATGGATTTGAGCACATTGGAAGCTGCTTTTCCAGCTTTATCCAATTAGATTGGAGCTCAGGCAAACTAAGAGCTTTAATGCAATTGAGCTCCCAGCACTTTTCTAAGTCTGACATACACTTGTTCCTCTTGACTGGGTAACAGACAGTCACTTCAGGAGCAAAAGTCTCAAGTGTTAAGCTTGAAATCTTCTTGGGGTATGAGAGCGTCTGCTACTCGCACACTGCTGCAGCGGCGGCAATGCAAATTCTCACTGAATCACAAACTAGGCCATAAAATCCCACTTTCATACTTTCTAAGTTATCTTCATTAGGGCCTGTCTGTGCGGGTGTCCAGTGAGGGCCTAGGTCTCCCCTCAAACCCACGTTAGGAATTAGTGATACTTCTTGACATCACCAGGGACACTAGACTGTTACGGTCTAATGCTGCCGAATCTTACACTTTGTGGAGGTATTTTTGCATCAAGAGTGATATGATGGGTCTTTCCTAGATTTTAAGGAAAAAATACATTGAGGTAACGTTAATTGTCTTCAGTTCTTAGGGTGAACTAAGGACTTTTCTGTATAGGAGTTTGCATACCTCTCTAGAATTGACAAATTACTTCAGAATCTATAGGGATTTATCGATAGTGATATGCATTGTTATATCAAGAGTGTGTTATCGTCATTATTTTCACAGGTTACCTAAAACGAACAGTAATCTATATCATATTCGTCACTTCTGAGCACCAATGACAAAGGGCTCTAGATCCTCTTTTAGCTTCTTGTAGATCGACACAACGCGCAGGTAGGGCGCCTCTTCCCATCATTACCAGTGGACGTCTCCGTCTGTCCATTGAGCGTCTCTCCTCTGCCAATATTTCCCTCCAAGACTCGCGTCTTGTTTTATCAGGGAAGGTCTGAGACGCACGGCGTGCTCTGACAGCTGTTCAAACAGCCATGCTCGCTTTCAAAGGGCAGATGTCTTCACTGGAGCGAGTCATGCTTATTTTCCTCGGGGAGATGCTTTCCGCCGCAGGCCTGAGCTCGAACTAAAATGGCCCTTTACCAGAAACACAAGTTGGGAAAGCGGAGGCGTGGAGTGGCGAAAAAACACACCTCGGCCAGACGCTGACAATGTGTGTGTGTGTGTGTGTGTGTGTGTGTGTATCTTACTGAGGTGGCAGAGCTGTGATAACTGGAGCCAGATGTTGGAGAGCCCCTGTGTTGTGATACTTGTAACATGTCGAGCTCCTGGATGTGGCTGTCAGAAATCTGAGAATCCTATTCTGCACAGTGGACAAAGAGAAACACGGAGGCCAATAAAAGACACTCATCTGTTGTCCACCCGACAGGATAATGTGTTCACCGATTTATCTCCTCTTCCTTTCTTTTTTCCTCATTCCAATGACACGTCTGTCCTGGAGCCTCTTCGACAATCACAATATCAGATTCTTGCGTTCCATGATTGTTTGTCGCTCACTATTCACTCACACACCTCTTGCGTGGCTCGTTCAATAATGGCTTTGATCTGTGAAACACTGAATTGGTGGGAAAAGAAATTATCTCATGTTGCGAAATTTGATTCAACTTCTATTTGATGCAAATGAAACAGGCTCGTTTTCTTAAGGACTTTTTTAAATCATATTAGTCAGATTTCAAAACTTTGCTTTTCCAGACATCATCAACTGCACAATACGCTGTAAATGAACAATGAATGTGAATCAGGTGTTGAACATGGAGCAAACTCCTAAGCACATTAAAGCCCGAGCGTCAGGCCTGTGAGTCAGATACAGACTCCTCTCGACTGGGACGACGAGACACTGAGAGACTCACCACATCCTCACCTGAGTGAGAATAAATCCTGCGAGTTAATAGAGGGCAAACATTTAAGCATAACACACACTTATGGTTCTCCAGCAGACACGCTCAGTGTGCAAGTGTTCTCCACGGTCGGTTATTCATGGGTTGTTAGCGGACTAGTGCAGCGCCCGGACAGAATCAATATTACATAGATTCATCTTAGATTTGGCACATGGATTATCTGTGCTGTGACGTTTGATGGGTTTGAGCTTGTTCCAGATGCGGCTTACATGCTTTGTGCGTGTTGTATGTGTGTGTGTGTGTGTGTGTGTGTGTGTGTCTGAAGGTGGGTGTGATTCTGCATCTACATGTTAAGATGGATATGGCTTTAATTTTTTCTTTATTACTGCTGTCAGGTGAAAAAGTCATACCTCCAAAGTGTCACGTTTTCAGGAATATAAAGTGGCAATTTTTTATTTCATAAGTCTGTTAAGTCACTATCTATCACAAAGTGAGGTTAGATAATTTATACTATAGCCTGCTGATAAAAGTATTGCAATATTTATACATTTGCAGTATTTCGAAATCAGTGTCTGTGGTGACATTCCAATTTTGACTAATGCAATCCAAATATATCCCACTGTTGCAGTTTCAAATTAAAAGCATTGAACTAGCAAAACACAATTATACTTTTATAATGAAGTTGTCAAAGGAAATGCGATGTATCTGTCCGTGTGCTTAACACTTACTGCTATTTATCAAAAGTGCACTTTCAAATATAAATAACGTAAAGGAAGAAGCTGTTAGGTGAAGAGTTGCAGGTCGGCTCAGCTCCTTTCTGCTGTGTGCAAACTCACATCGTGTGCGGCGTTAAACCGGATCACAGTTGGTCACAGAAAGATGGAAAATAAATTATATTTTCTCGTTGTTTAGGCCAAATTTTGCAGGATGAACTCAAAGAGAAGTTTGTGATCAATCAGTCATCACATCATGGAAATGATCAAAATACTTCCTCCGATTTTTTTTTAAACCAAAACATGTCTGTGCATATTTTCCATAATTTATTTTCATGCATAACATTATCTCACACACACACACACACTCACACACACGTGCAGAACCTCCACCACACGCACACTCCCACCGTGCGTGCTGATTAGATATAAGCGAGGGCGTCCGTGTTTTCTGTGAAGCAGTCGTTGACGGCTGCTCGTATCGAGTGGAGCCTCCCGCTGAAAGACACAGTGTTTACATCCCAGCGGCAGACCACGGGAGATCAATAAGCAGCCACTCGATGCTCATGCATACACATATAGTATCCGCTGTCCACTATTATTCCCAGGGTGAATGCTCCCTATTAGGTGGACTCGCATGTGCCCTCTATACATCAAGCATCACACTCACATAGGCTTATGGCAAACCTGAAGTAAAACTGCGAAGAGTAAAAAAGATCTAAACAATTATACAAAGGTTTTGGGTCATCTAAACACAGACTAGAAAGAAAAGTACACAAAAATCTGTTTCCAGTGGAGCACAGTGTTGTTTCAAAGCCGCGAATCATCCCAAAATAAAAGTGACATCTGCAGCCCCGCGCTCTGGCTGACCACACTGGTTGTCTTGATTTCAAACATGCAGGGAGGAAGCATTACAATATTAATGGCGGCTGTGTTTGATGTCAGAGCACGCCGCGGTTGACAGTTCCCCCTCCTGTTGTGATGGTAGTTTGTTCTCCTAATGTTCTCCCAAGTAAAAGAAGCTTTCATCCTGGCAGGAGGGGAAACTTCTCTGCTCCTTGCCTCCCTCCCTGCATCCTACAAGGACTGGGGAGAGAGAGAGGGGGGGGGGGGGATTTTCCTCATGCATTTCGATGTTGATTGTCTGTGTGGTCTGGTATGGTGCTCATGCATATGTGAATGCATCAGGAGTGCAGCGTGTGTATCTGTTTATGTGTTACAGCTTCTGTGCAGGCATAGTCAAAACTCTCAGGCTGCGGACCACACGGCATGTCGGAGACAGACAGGATTTCTATAAGTCTGGCACTAGGCTTTTACAGTAGCAGGTGTGTGTTAGTGTGTGTGTGTGTGTGTGTGTGTATTTTGCAGTGCCCATCAGCACCTGTTAGACGGTCAACAGCATGTTCAGCCGAAACATGAGTCATGGCACATATCGTATCTGCCTCCGTCTCCTACTGTGTTCGGCCCACACGAACAGCGCTGCCTCGGTGTCGTGAGGCTCAAGTACACAGAAAGACACGATGAAAGAAAGTGAAAGAGAGAGAGAGAGCGACAGAGAGAGAGAGAGAGAGAGAACAGGGGAGAATAACGACAGGGCCCAGGGTCGTTAACACAACAGCCTTGTTTTAACAGAGGCCATCTCTCCTTCTTCCCCTCTCTCCATTCTCCCTCCTTCTCTCACATCTCTCCACTGCTCTGTGCACCTGATCGACCTGCATCACAGCTGCCTCTGATCTCACATCAAAGACCTGGTGTGTGTGTGTGCACGTATTTGTGTGCATGTGTGTTAGAAAGGCTTGAGGTAAAGGTAGAGGGGCTATTTCTGAAGATTGAATCGCATATGCGTAAGAATTGGCACACACACACACATGCACTGCCACACACTCACACTCACACACACACACACGCAAGCCAGCATGCACAAACTCACATCCTCCGTCGTGTCCCCGGAGCCTAACAAATCAGTCAGGCAGATAGAGAGGGCGCAGGGGCCAAACGCTGAGGTTAAACACATGCTGCTGAGGAGCAGAGGAGACAGACAGCAAGACCACACCAATCCTGCAAGTGTGGATGGCAGCCGAACACACACACACACACACACACACACACACACACACACATACATGTGTATATATATTATATAATATACAGCGTATGCGTGTGTGTGTTGTATATGCGTGTTTGCCGGGTGTCACACACAGACCTCATTACAGCATGTCACTTGTGCCTGTTGCAAGTCTCCCAGCTGTGGAGGAGCGTTACAAAAGCCAACACGTCAAAGGAATGCCAAGCGTGATCGCCTCCGCTCCCAAATACATGACGGCCCGACATCACTCAGCAGCTTCATACACACGATTGTTAGCCATTATAGAAGATGTGCAAATATGTTTGTGTACATATATATTTTACTTGTCTAATCTCGCTGAGGTTTGTACAGTTTTATTCCCTGTTGAAAGTTTTTTTTTTAGCTCAACACTCACATCAACAATTAATAGCGGGCGATAAAATATTATTTCTGATTCCGAAGAATTTCATTTTGCATTAGCACCGACTGATGGAGAACAGACAGTAGAAAATAAGGCACAAATTATTATTTTTATCATTCTACCGTGGGAATATTCGAGTGCATTATATAGTGCATTAATTTCAAGCATAGTGCACTACAGGCCGGGACACATCTTTAGAAAGAAAGTTAATATTTGTGGGCTTACACCATCATGTGCATGTGACAGTTCAAACACAGAGTACTTACACATGCATCCTAAAGACCCCCTGATTGATTTTGCCACATTCAGTGCTGCTGAGCTGTTCGCCAAACTCCCATCAGCGCCAGTGCACCTTTTGCCTCAAAGGTCAAAGTTTGTCCGGACTGACCTCTCACCCCGCTGTGTAGGGGTGTAAACACTCCCCCAATTCTCCTCAGAGAATAGCATCGGGTTTGCGCCATAAATCACAGGCCTGTTAATTGGTAGGAAAACAGCAGTCCAGCAGTATATAACCTTTTTACGTGTCGTCTCAACTCTTTATTATGGTGCTAATGAGTGGCCGTGGATCAGGGTTCGAGCCGCACGCAAAGTGGAGAGAGGGTGAGGGGGTTAACCTTAGTAAAAAATCTAGGCTACTGCCTCCTTGCACACTCACAGTGGTGGACACACACATACATACATACATACATAAAGACAGGAAGTCAGTGTGCACACACACACACACAGAGGGCAGGCAGACTCTCACACAGGAAGTCACTCACACCCAAAAGATATGCGCGTATGCAAACATTCCCTCACACACATGCATATGCAAACACGCATGCAAACACACACACACACACACACAAACACATGCACGCACACGATGGCTGGCAGGCTCAGCAGTGTCCATTACAGGCTTCCATTAGTATGGAGATTGTGCTAATTGTCCCCATAGACCACACAGGCAGAGCTCGGCAGGCCCACTGTGAGTCTGTGAGGCTGAGTAAGAGCAGTAACTCTGCTTCACACATCCTATTGTCTCGGTCGTGACCCTATTAGTGCAATTACAAATCAATCACTGAATGATTATGGGATTCATGCTGTGGATTGTTTCAATGCAAATTACTCTATTATGGCACATAGAGCTGCGATGCTACTGTATCTGAGTTTCACATCGGAAAAGTTATACAGCAGCTTTATGTCATGTTACACTGAAGAGGGCTCAGGATGATTATCCAGCTCAAGGTAAAAGTTTGTCCAGTGAGATCGATCAATGAGTTTTCAGTACTAATCAGACCTGATACAACATCGAAATGAACATCTGCTTTGTATTGGGAACAGGTGTAATCACAGAATCACCGTGGCTCAGTTCTTTAGCCTGTAAGAGACAAAATAACTTAATACGAACATAGTTTTCACATTGTGTCAGACAGTGTCACATACCTTTCCTATAAAATTCTGGACTAGGTATATCTGGGTTTTATATGAAATTTTAATTCTTTAGAATTTACATTCTGACAAAAAACATACTTTTGAAATATAAAGTTTCAAATCTATCTAATGAGTATCCACAAAAATATCATAAACTTAAACTCCCTCCAGTTTGAATCAAACCTGCTTAAACCATGTGTTTGTATGGTGTCATTTTAATACTGATTATTCTACTTCTTTTCATTTCAATTATAATCTTGGTATTAAAGGAAACTTTGAAACCATCGAATTTCTGCTCTGATTAAAAAAACATTCTTTGGAAATAAAAATGTAATAACTGAATATCCATGAGGATACATTTAACGTAAAACCCCTCCAGGTTGTGTCAGACTGTTTCAAATGTGTTCAGCTTAATTTTTATATTATCATGTGCCAGCAGTGTCTGTATTCTGTATTTCACCAATCATATATAATAAAAAGTTATTGCCTTTATTAGTTTACACTTGAATCCCAGTTTGAAACAGCAGAATTCTGGATCCTCTGCTCTGGGTGGGCTGGTTTCGGGGGTCCTGCAGACTGGAGCGGGTCCAGTCTCATTAGCAGCAGCTCAAAGCTCCCAATCAGTCAAGTGGAGGAGATTGAACTGTGAGCGGCTCCTGTGTGACCCCACTGAGCCAGAACACTGGGGAGAAGATCTATACCCGCTGGCGCTGCCACAGGCCTCTTTGTTCTCCTGTGTTTGCTGACAGGGGGGGGGGGGGATCGGAGGGGCGTATCGATGGGGATCACACTGTGCTGCGCTCACCAGGGCTACATGGAGGTGTGTGTGTGTGTGTGTAAATGATAGATACATGAGCACACACACATTTGTACACTCTCCCACCCTCTTTCTAACGAACAAACCATTACAATGTGTGCATAATCACATTCTTAGTCTCACACACACACACACACACACACACACACAATGAATCTATCACCGAAAGTACATTTACAGTGTGATGTGGAAGGTCACCGCTCCACTCAGAGTGTTACATTAAAGCTCAATATGTCTTTTTCTCAACAAGGCGCCGGGCTGAGGAGAGAGGAGAGAGAGTGTGGTGCTGGGATACCAGACACAACATGCAGGGATTTATATCCTCAGAAGAAAACAACAACTATAACAATCATTATTTACTGCTGACATTTCTTTGCGCTTTAATGCTTAAACCACAGCAGATTCCAACAGTCGGACAACACAATCACAAATCAGATTTATTAGGTTGAATTTCATCACATGCACAAGAGTCCAATGCAGCCGAACTGTATTTATATTTTCCAGTCACAGCACTTTCATACAGGGCTTCTCTACGCAGCACTATTTGTATCACACACCATTCATACAATGTTGGCACGGCAGTCGTCAGGAGCATTTGGGGTTCAGTAATCCTGTATTGTATTGGTTCTCTTGGAAAATGGAAAAAAAGTCGAGTAGCAGCAAATTACGCTCACTCATAAATACCAGTCCCCTAAAATGCCAGATTATTCCATCAGGATCAATGAATTATTCGGAGAAATCCACCCTAATATTTAAAAACGCCCCATTTCGCAATGTTACATCTTTCAACCAAGTTTCACAGTAATCCATCCAGTAGTTTTTTCATATAATCTTGTTTACAAATGGGCGGGGGTGAAACATGATCTCCTTTGGCCTAAGTAGTTATTTATATTCAAATAAACGATATTTCTAGATTTTAAGTCTTCACCTTTGAAAGAATAAAGTTATCCTCCGAGATCCAGATGATCTCTTCCCTTTGTTGGTTGGTGGAGATAAGCTGCTCGACCGTCTCTATCTTTCCACTATTTGAAGATCATCTGCCGTAATTGTTTCCTCATCCAGGCAGACACAATAACATCCTTTCGGAAGTGTGACTAACCCAAACACAGGTGCATCACACAGCGCCAGGTGCTGGTGCTCGTACCAGCAGCGGTCGGTCGCTGGGTTTGTGACAGTATCAGATGTTATCTGCAGGAGAGGTGTGAAGAGATCTGGCTTATCTGTGATAATGCCCGCTGATGAGGCTGAAAGGAGGGATGCTGTCTGAAAGTCTCAACAAGTTCTGGCTGGAGGCCTCAAGAGGCTTCATACACCCACATTGAATCCCAGGGCTGCTCCCTAATGGCTGAGGTCCCCACTGCTCACCTGCACTGCACTAATTGTATGTGGGACAGGTGTGTGAGGCGAAAGCAAGGGGGGGGGGGGGTTCCTTGGTAGAGCACGGCATTGTGTGTGTGTGCGTGTGTGTGTGTGTGTGTGTGTGTGTGTGTGTGTGTGTGTGAGAGAGAGCTGCGTGAAATTGCCACCTGATATGGAAAACCTATTTTAATTATGTTAAATGTTAAATTTGTATGTAATTACTCTAAAACAGCAGTTGAACATTTCTGGCATTTTCATTGTGGTGCTGTGTTTTTCTTATTCTTTTTTATTCCTAGCCAGACATTGCCAAGCGATGATATAAAAATCATAATAAAATTCAGATTATATTTTTAATCTATAGGAATCCACACAGCAAAAGTTTCTTTCTTCATTCCTCTTGTTTATATGGAATAAGTCGCTGGGTTACTCCATCAGATAGATTTCAGCCATTTTAAAGTGATGTGTCTATAAGTTTTGTGCATCATAAATCATTATTTTATGACTTTCCCTCAGACAGATGTCAGGAAATATGCATCAACCGTGTGAAGCCCTTTTGATCTGCGGAATTGAATATCTGAAAATCTGTCTTTTTAAACACTTCTTGTGGATTTTCCCCTGCTCTTCTTTCTTTCTTTCTCTCTCTCTGGGTGTTTCCATATTCGGTAAGATTTCTGTTAGTACATCGTAGGTGGCAGTAATGCACCTCGTTGGCTGAAAAAGCGGCTTTGCTCTGTAGTTTTTTAACCACGTGCATGTAAATAGATTCCATACATCTCAGCGTCTTTGTGTTTCCAATTGTGGTTTCTTGTTTACGTCTGCCAAAATTTCAAGTAGCATTTATTTTATTAGACCTGAGACATACTATCGCAACATGGTGTGCAGTAACTTCTACACCCATGCAGCCACCGTGGTGTTTACGTTCCATTATGTTAAATCCAACAGCAGTAAAGTAAATTCACTCAAAATTAATCATAAACTTTTCGTCTCTTCCACTTTGATCTACATAAACTTGATTTCATATTTTTTGCTTTAACAGGTCAAGCATTGTTTGACTTGCCTGATCTAATGGCACGTCACTCCAGTTACAGGCAGGAATGGAACAGTCGTATTAGTTACGGCCTCCCACTCTAACCAGTCCACTTCATGCTAACTGTACCTTGTGAGTTGTACTCAAGGTGCCCTTACAGTCCACTGTAATCCAACAGACTGGACTTTGTGAAATTGGATCCAGTCCTGTGTTCCTGATTTATGGATAAAAAGCCCCCTCCTCATACATATTCAATCTCGATCACATGTAGTCATATACTTTTTGTTAGATGCTGTAACTGTGCTAATAACTGTGCCCTAAACCTCTCGCCACCATCTGGGAACCTCATCTAGATTTTCACAATGCGGCTCATGCACCTGATAGCTGCAGCCAGAACACGCATGTGGTATTGTCTGCTGGTAGATGTGTTCACTCACTCTGCTCCAATTGAGTTCAGTTTTTTTCAAAATTGCCAAAACTGTGGTGTGATGTGTTATCTGGGAACGTTAGACGCAGCTTTGGCGCATGTGTCACTGCAAAGTGTCAGAATTGGCACCTGCTGGATGCTACGAGTTTCAGGCTGTTCTCTGGTGCTTTTCATTTACAAAGTATGTTGGGAAGTAAGATGAAAAGATTCTTTACCGACAGACCAGCACAGAGTGTTCCTGACACTTGAAGTCGACTGCTCAAGGATGTAGAAGGAACTTGCTTCCGTCGGCTCTGTGGTTGTTGTTGAGTCGCGGCGTAATTAAACTGTTTAGAAAAAGTTGACGCAAGCAACGGAGCGATCCTCTCATTTTCTCCTTATTAAGCACTAATTGAGAGCGAGAGCGAGGGGGGGGAAGAAAACGAGAAGTGATGAGGAGATGATGGAATAATAAGAGAGAGAGAGACACACAAAGAGAGAGAGAGAGAGAGAGAGAGAGAGACACACAGAGAGTTAGAGAGAGTATTAATGTCTATTAACCAGTGGTCCAGGTAATAGTGATCTGTATTTTTGGAGCCAATCTAATTACTCTCTAATGAGAGATTGTGATCTATTAGTCTCTTGATGTCTCTCTCACTCTCTCTCCCTTTTTTGACCCACACACACACACGTTTGTACTTCTATCTTAGTGAGGACACTCCTTGGCACAATGCATTCCCTAGCCCCTCCTCATCCTATCCCTAACCATCCAAACTAAATGCATAACCCTAACCCTTAACCTAACCTAAACCTAAAACTAACCCTAAAATCTAGTCTAAAACCCCCAAACAGTCCATCAAAGGGGGGGGGGGTCACAAAGTGAGGACCGGCTATAAGGTCCTCACTTTCCCAAAATGTCCTCACTCCGTAGGTTGTAGGCTCAAACTTGTCCTTACAAATATGAATAACTAGGAGCAGGTCTATGTGTTTTCCTGACTTATTCACTAACATGACGTTTTATTGCTTCATTGCTGTTGCTTTATACTTTTTAGTTAAAAAAAAGCCCAAGCGTGGTAGATTAAATCCATCCAAGACTGCATCCTTAAAATCTCACATTCTTCATGTCCCTCTCGGTGAAATGTACTTAAGTTGACCTTACCCCACGTGGGGACATGATTACCTGACGTTAGCTGAGGCAGGTTGAAGTCCTGACTGTGTGATACACCGTGACAGAGTTGATCTGTGAACATTTCATCCGTCTGTCTCGTGAGTGCAGGATGAGTGACAGGGCACCGGTGAACAGCTCTGTATCACTGTCCCCTGTCAGCAGCTTCCTGTTCCAATGCGACTGCTCGGAGTTTGACAGACACCTGTTCGGCATTTTGCTGCTCCGAGCATGAGCCTGATGATATCTCAAGTTTTGGATTGAGGATCATGAACGTTGCGTTTCACTGCTGCCTGGCAGAAGATGGAGGACAAGAAATTAGTGGAAGGACATGTAACAAAGGTCTGGGGAAGGGGTGTGAGGATTCACACCATCTTAGGTTTATCAAACTACAAAGTGAGCATTCAATCCTTTTTATGACCAGAAAAGTCACATGACACAAGCAGCTGGAAGAGGACAAATAGGTGATAAGTGTATTATTCGTAAAATATTGAAAATAATAGCAACATTTTTCATGAACAAGGTAATTGTCTTCATCAAGCCACAATGGGCCTAATTCAAAGCAAGCATGTGGAAATTTACCAAATGGAAAGAAGGGTCAGTCAGGACCAGTCTGCTAAGAGCATTTGCATAAACAAGGTTTGGCTTTTTTTACCATTTTATTTGTCATCATCCCCCAACAGAAAGAATACAATGCAGCCATAGTCACAACAGCCCCACCTTTTGACAGGGCAGACTTTAGTAGGCATTGTCTCCGCCTTTTAGGCAGGGCTAGGGTTTGATTCCCAGATGTTGAAGGATGGACTGTTCTCTGCTCAAACTAAACCACACAGCAAAGCAGAATTAATAATAATAATAATATTAACTTTATTTATAGAGGATACAAGTTAAAGCTGAAGCATCCAGATTGATCTTGTTGTCGTCTTTGAGGACACCCTTCACCTGTGATAACAGAGTCCTCGGCTGTCAGTGTCATTTCTTAACACCCACATACAATCTGCCTGTATTTTTGGAAAATAGCCTAAATCCTCTTGGATTAGTGAGCCTCAGGTGAGTTTGAGGATTTACAGTAAGCGTGACCAACTTGGACAGAAGGCCTGTGCTTCAACAGTGATTGAGCCACTGGGTCCCAGTGATCTTTGATGCTTTTTGCTCTTCTACTCATCTTAAATCTCTGCTATCTCAAACAATGCTTTGAAGCAAATTCCCATTATTTGGATTTGGCTCTTTGAATAACATATAGCCAATCACAGCATCTTTTGACATTTTGTAAACTCTTTGCATAAACAAGGTGTGGTTTTTCGTTTGACATTTCTCCTCATCTTTCTCATGTTGGCAAAGAACATTTTCTTTTCAACCCAAATAGACACAATTTCCTGTGATTGCACCATAAGATAAAAACTGATGGTGAGTTTGCTTGTATTCGCTCATGAAGTATATTAACAGTATATTGACACAGACCCAAAACCTGCTGTATGTGAAAACCATCCCAACCCAGTCACAGTAGGATGAATCAAAGATGTTTTCCTGTGAGGTTGGTTGTAAGTAGCCTCATATCAGCAGAAAAATAGCCAAGGACAGTCCTAACTCTCCCCATGACTTCCACTCCCCCTCTCTAATCTCTAAGTCACTATCAAAGATCATTGAGCCATGCATCTCAATGAGGGTCAGATTGATTGGTAGCAGCGGAGGGGAGGCAGGGTTCGATCTTTGCCCCCAGGTCCTGAGAAGGGAAATATGGTCACAGGGACACTGTCGCACAGCTATTCCGTCCACTCTCCATCAGCCAGATGATTGCACACATACATTCCGAGCCACGCCTGCACCTGATGGAACAATTGCAGGGACTAATGGAGAAGATGAGAGACAGAAAGAGCAAGTGGGAGAGGGAGAGGAATTGGGGGTTTGTGGACTGATTGACTTGTGGTCAGAGAGGTTATGTCCATTGATCTGCAGGGCAGAAGAAAGGGCATTTGGCCTGAGGTGCTTCAGAATGAGTCTATTTGGGGTTTAGGATTCCTGTCCATTCCCACCAGGAGCTTTTTCATCATCAGACTCCCCAGGACTCACAGCTGCCGTCTCCCGCTGTCCACGTAATGCACAGAGCACTGCAGAGGCCAAAGGCCAATCAATGTTCTCCAAGAGGTTGATACAGATCTTATTAGTCAATGAATGATCATTAGGGGTCTAACGAGGCATTGATTTGTGCAAGGGCCAAAGGTTGCGGTGGTTGTGGTGAGTGTCTTTAATACATTAAACACAATTGATTGCAGAGTAGGGAAGGATATTTTTGAAGGATGCTGGAATTAGATTGGACAGGGAGAGATTTGAGGTCAAGCCAGGAGAGGAGGTGTTCCTCCCTCGGCTGGTGAATGTGGTTAGAATTGAACGCGGAACCTCGCGGCACATTGGTCTTGTACATATTACCGGTGTAGCAATTCTGCAATTAATACAAAGCAGATATCTCGAAGAAATGAGTTAAAGGCAACTGGACTTGCTGTTTCAAAGGCTGGAGCAGCAGCCTTTGAAAGCTGAGGAAATGACTCTGCTCATAGCAGATGTGTTACTACAGGGCCTATTATGTTGCTCATTAAATACCCAACCTCTCAATAGGCCATTATTTCCCCAATAAAAAACAAACGGCGGCCTGCATACTTTCCCCTCTCCCCCCTCTGCTTCAGAGGTTAGCTTTACCTCACAGATGCAAAAAGGCCTGACTAATATCCTGCATGTGATGCTTTTAAATAGGAAGCAGGCCGCGGGATAGGGAGGGGTACAGGTGTGGCAGGAGCCAATGGATTTTATAGCCCTCAATCTCCTCTGAAATTGTGCCAAGGACCTGCCTCCATAACCCACCACTTCAGCATTAGCTGCCAAGCGTTAACTACACTCCTCCCGCCAATCTCTACATGCCTACTGGTTATATAGAGTCTGTGCTTGTTATGGCTTTATAGAGGGATTTCTGATGTGCTTAGAGAATTGTTTGATGATTGGGATAATGATGCCAGTTGGAGTGAGTTGTCTCAGCACTTTAACGCCAACGAAAGCGGAAAAAAAAGGAGCAACCGATGCAACACAAGCTCCACGTCCTCCCCTGGATGCTTGCTTGTTCGTCCCTTGCCATTCAAACCAGTCCAATGCTCCTCCCGTCAATCAGAATTATAACCACGTCCACAGGTTTGTCACCGGGGGGACGTTCGTCACAATGTCTCCCCTGCAGAACAGCCTTTTCATGCCCCAGCATAATGTCAGCGGGTGACATCCAGGCCTGATGTGATGTGGCATTCACCAAAGGTCACGTTAGGCGTCTCCGCTGCATCTGCATCAGCAGAACTGGCAGCCGTCATATGGGCGCTGGCATCGGCCATTAGCCAGGCCCTCGGGGGACTCGATGCTTTGAGGATTTGTCAGCGGGATTCTGATCTCTCTGTTTCTGTGGCGAGTACTGAAATCAGGACAGTTACTGTCCGCGTCTTGATGCAGAGCAACAGAAACTGGATTTGACAATCAGTCGTACAAGGGGAGAAGGAGGATGGTGATCTTTTATTGTTTCAAGAGATAAAACCTTACAATCACATGATGTGCTTGATAGTGGGGATGGGACAGACAGATCAAAGTGTTTTGATGGGTTACTCGCCCCAGGGGTGTGTTGTCCTCAAATCCATGGGGAGATAAACTAAACACTATATTCATACATGTTTGTGATCGTCCGTGCTATTCTGCTCTGACAACAGCTGTGTAAAAGTGGATTTAGTGTCCTTGCCGTTTAAAAGGTGTAACGGTTTTCCACTTGCACATAGAAATCCAATTGTAAACTAACTATGAAAATAGTTCGGTCAAGAACCTGTGAGATTCTATTCCATGCAGTGTGTCTTTACGGGAGCAAGATTTAAATATAGTCATACAAACATCGTCCCAAGTGAGGAGCAAATGGCAGCTGGCCAAAGGCTAGACAGGCAGGAAAGGAGGTCCTGAACTGGCGAGACACAAAGACAGAAAAAGGAAACAATCGGAGACAGAGACACAGTGAATCCATTAAGCGATGGGCGAGTCAGACTTAGCACAGCCTGGTGAGAGAGGGCCAATCCATCCAGGCCAGTTGCCGTAGTGAGAGAACAGTTAACAAGCCTACAGGCAGGTTTTACAGCCCCCTGTTGTGTGTTTGAGACCCCCCAGGGTGAGAAGGGGCTGAGGCTGACTGATACTGACAGGGTTTATGTGGGTGGGGGTGGGGGGCAGTAGGGGGGATGGAGACGTGTAAAAAAAAAAAGGTGGTCATGTACCAACAACTGTCACTTACGACAGCGCAGCACATAAGCCCAGTGAGATCAGGCCCCGGCAAAAACCCTCACACGCTCATCCGTGGATCCGAACATTCACAACCAAACGACCACGCCATTAAATCTGATGTGCGCGCGAGGCGGAGGTGAACGGTGGCGGCGTGGCTGTAGTGAGAGGAGCAGGGGGGAGGTGGGAGAGGGGGGGGGGGGGGGGGGTGCTTATCCCAAAAAGTGGACCAATAAGACACCTGAAAATCAAATCCCATTGCTCTTATCGCGGCGCCATTCAGAGACGCTATCTGTGCAGGTAATGTGGTTATAAATTCAATTTCAGCCCAGAGATTTCATTGTTTACTGATGCCTGCATGTTCCGGGCGGCAGAGCGCAGAAAGCCCGGGAACGCTCGATGCGTGTCGGGAAAAGTCATTTAGGCTTCGGCGAGGGGATGCAAAAAAGGCGAGAGAAAGAGAAGGAGGGGCAGGGGGGGGGGGGGTGAAACCAGTAGAGCTGTCACTCTCCCAAGGACACCTGACTCCACTTTCTATTTTCAACCGCATGTTTTATTTAGAGGCCATTTTGTCCTATTTGCCTCCTCATTACGGGGTCTCAGAGCTCAACTGATGTCAGGGCACGGCACCGGCCGTAAAGACAGGCCTGCATGTCCCTGGTCATCTGGGGCAGAGCTGGTCCAAAGTCTTTGTCCAATGTCCTCATGGAAGTTCAGTCCACCGTGCTCCACAGTGAGGGGTCAGCACTGTCACACACACCAACCTGTTTATCTTCTATATTGAGAAGTGTTGAATTGTGATTTCCAGCCCTGTCATCTGTTTCCCCCTCTGATGGGAAATTAGGTGCATCTTGCCTACTAGCTCTGCCCATGTGATTGATGGCTTTCAGGAGTAAATCACCTCATCTACTAGGTAAAATCTTGATATAGTAGAGCTCCCAGCTGGCTGCTTATGGCAGTAATCCATCAGTGGGACCCAATGGGCCGAGTGGCCCTCCTGGGTAATGTTCCTATTGACAGCCTATGATGTCAACACACTGACAACAGGGGCCCATCGCAGTGTGTGTGTGTGTAAAACCTTATTTTACTCCCACTCCCACCGTCAGTCTACAGAACACACACATACAGTAGGTACACAACTGCAGAGCATCATGTGATAACAGTGGAAGAAAGTAATTTTGATTAAGTACAACTTTCACTTGTATCTACTTTACTTTAATATTTCTATGTAGTGCTATTTTATACTTGCTAAACATTTTAAAGGCAACTAAAATTCTCTTGATTCAATCTGACAGACAAACTGTTACATGTTACTTTACTGATTAATGTTTAAAAAAAATATAAATGCCAGATGTTTAAATATGAAGCAACCCAGCAGTGATACAGTGAATATAACAAGAGAGGCACTCAGTAGATCTCACACCTCCGCCAAAGTCCATCAACTATATAATAACTAAATCATTTTATTCTGTATCATCAGCCTCCGCACACCCAAAATCTCAAAGTTGAACTACGCATATAGAAATCACCATTGCAAATGACAGTGACCACCCCCCTCCCCCCTCCAAATCAGCACTACTAAACCCTCAAATGGAGGGAGGCCTGGTTCGGCCGGAGCTTCCTCCCGTCTGCCACTGAAGCACCAAACAAAATGCCTCGGTGAATGTTGCTTGTTTGTACAGGAGGGTTTTTTGGTTTATGTTTCATGTGACGTCCTGTCTGTGGGTTGCCTCTGTTGAAATGTGTCTGTCTGTGTTGATTGTACTGGAATGGCTGTGAGAACAAATTACCCCAAGGGGACAATAAAGTCTGAAGTCTGGAGTCTGTGTAATTATTTAAAACGGACCCATTACAGTGAAATGCAGTGTACACCGTCATGCATCCAAACAATCCAAAAATATGATTTGGAACACAACGCGGCTTTCACAACTTTACTGCATAATTAACTCCTTTGCTGTTTACATGTTTGATAGATTTTGCTTTTGATACTTCTTTACTGTTAATTTCAGATAATGGAAGCAACAGTTTTACTTGCTATACTAGTTATTATATTATTATCATTATTGTTTAACAGATTTTACTTGTTTACTTGGAGTATGTGTACTAATTGTAAAAGACAGACATTCTATATTTTGGATTCACGTATGAAGTAAAATCTGTGTGTGTATGTGTAAGAACTCACATTCTATCTTCTCTCCTCGTGTTTTCTTTGGCACAATTTTCTTAGATGCATGTTCTCAAATAGTCTGACAAGCACAGACAATATGAAAATCATGGCACAGGTTTTCTAACGGACTCGTTGTCACTCCTCCTCTCTCCAGATAAGGTGAAGGGTCTGTACGACGCTCAGGCCCCCATGTGTCCCGTGTGCCAGGCTGTTCTCAGACCTTGCGAGCTGCAGGAACACATGGAGCAGGAGTTAACCAAACTGGCCCAGCAACAAATCAGGTATCACACTCCTCCAGATCACTCTATAATCCTCTAAATCTTTATGTCCATTCCCTTTTTATCCTCAAATAAAATTCACTTCCATATTTTTTCCCCCTTCTATTTACGGCGCAGATTTTTTATTCTCTTCAGCTTTCACATAATTAATCTTGACAGTTTTTTGTTTTATTTAGCTAGAGGGACCCCTCCCCCCTTTCAATTTCCCCCTGGTGGTATCTCCCGTCTTCCCTGTCACCTGTGTGCCATGTTTACAAGCTGCCTCGTTGTTCCCTACATATTTCATATTACAGCCTCCGGCCTCAAGGCAGCAAATCATACAGCGGGCGGATAATGTCCCACTAATGGCTGCTTTGAGCCTCGACACACACACATACACAGACACACGCACACACACACACACGCACACACACACACACACACACACACACACACACACACACACACACATGCACACACACATTACCTGCTGCTTAGACCAGAAGAATGATTCCTCCAATAAAGACATTACACTCCAAATCTGCTTAACGACCGCTCCGTGGACAGTAATGGTTTCAAATTGAACTTGGCCCACGGGGACACTGTGTGTGTGTGTGTTTGTGTGTGGCTGTGTGTGGTTGTGAAAAGGGAGTGTATGTAACTATAGCTCTAACTGTGGAATTGTATAGTGAGAAAGACTGAAATGAGGTGACACACAATCTCTGATACAAATTTAGACCAGACAAAAGCAGAGGTTATTTTTCGAGATAAGATAAAATTGTGTTTGTGTATTGTTTAAGAAGATTAAGAAGATTGTGTGTTGTGACTGTGTGTGCACCTTTCTATCACCAAGCTTGTTTAACATCTGTATAATTTGCCTCTCTTCTCCACAGTGTCGCTCCAGTGCAGCACAGCCTCCTCGTCCGAGCCCCAAAGGTAAAACCCACCTGTGAAATCTTTCAGTGAAAAGTCACATCCACCATCGTTCGCCTTTAACTCGTTTCCTTTCTCTTCCTTCTTGTTCTCTTCTCTCCAGTCTCTCTCTCTCTCTCTGCACATAAAGCGTGAAGGAGGTTCTCCCACGTCTCCCCCTCGACCGGCCGACGACCCTCACTCTGACCGATACCAGGTGAGGATATCGGTGTCAGATTTAGATTTCAGATTTCAAATATGTACAGTGGAGTCTAGATTTGGATATAACAAATTAAAAAAAACACAAATACATCATTTTAATTATACTTTCATACAACCACAATTTAGAAAAGCAAAAGAGCTGCCAAAGAACTTTAATGGAGCAACAGAGCAGGGACCCCTCCTCCACGACAGACATAGAAATGATGGATAGAGTAAACAAAGTAATACAAGTGGAGCTGATTATGATATTTAAATATGGAAATGCAATATTATGCAAAATATAAGACACTGTATATGCTCAATATGTTTTTCTTAACAGCAGAACTCTTTTTCTTTATTCCCTAGCTAAGATTATAATTGTTTCAAACCTGTAGATACTATTTTAAGTACAAATGTCAATTAAAGAAATCGTGATAGAAATGTGAAATATTCTGATGTCGGTCTTCTGGTTTGTTGCAGACGTTTCTCCGTGTGCGGGCCAACAGACACACGAGACTGAATGGTACGTTGACGCATGCAGAGTGAGCTTGGTGTGTTGCATTGCTGCTCACCGAGAGTTCAGCACAGCGGAGTCAGACAGGTCTTTAGTTTGAGAAATGAAACAACATTGTAGTTTCCTTTGTTCACGCTGATGCGCCCAGTTGTGTTTGGTCCAACCCCTCCCCTCCCTCCCCAGTCGCTCAGATATCACCCCCTTTTTTTCCCACACCATCTCCACTGGCCTAGCGCCCACACGAGCAGAGGAGCTATTAACCTCTCAACTTTGACCTCTTGATATGTTAACAGTCGATGACCTCTGCTGGTGCAGGTGCTACGTCAAATCTGCCCCATTACGCCCTCACATCGCAGGAGCCCACCTAGACTGCACACAAGCTGGTAAGACTCACCGAGAAGCTCCTTCTGCATCGCCACACTCACTTGTTTCAGCAGCCGAGGCCTGGAATCAAACTAAAGACAACTTTACTTTTACTAAAATACATTATAGGCATTATCTTGTTTGAGTCGTTCATTAAGCAAAACTTTGATTTAGCTAATTCTTGCCTTAGATAAGATTAAGATTAATTCGTTTTAAGAGGGGAAAGTGATTCTTTTTTTAAAGTCAATATGAAATGAACTTTAATCATTCAGGGTGAGATTTTGTTTTGGTGTCAGATATTGTTATACATCAATATTGAATTGAACTTCATGCTTACACTAATATAAGTGTTGTTTGCATGACTGACAACTTTACACCACCATATTTGGATTTGATACCATATCTCGACTGTGCCCTGTATATTCACTGCGGTTACACTATATAAAGACAGTGCATCTGTCTCTGCACTAATATACACGTATAGATCTACTTCCCTAAAGCCGCAGCTGACACAGCCGACATCTTACTACTGTTATTATTAGTGCTGCGATTCTCCGGCTCTTAGCGGACTCCTCAAACTGCCAGCGCTGTCGAGGTCTGTTAGCCTTTATTGGGGCCTTATAACAGGACAGCATAATGAGCTTCTAAATACACGTCAGGGAGGAAGAAGAAGAAAGGGGGAAGAGGAGATGGAGGAGGAGGGGGAGGAGAAGGAGTGTGGGGGGGGGGGGGGGGTCCCCTGTTGATTAATCAACCTCTCTCTCTCCCTCTCTCTCTCTCTCTGTTTGATGAGCTCTTCCTCATCTATGACCGTCTCTTTAACCCTCATTATGTTTGCTGCGATGGCGGCACTCGGGGTCACGGCCACCAGCTATCTGGGTGCCCCCCCCACCCTCCTCGGAGGGGGGTACTGTCATCCAGCGGGAATTAGAGGGCCCTAAAACTTAATGTCCCCCCGTGCAATCCGCAGTCAGTCAGGTCAGAGTGGGAGAGGAGGTGCGGTTGATGTTCTGCCATGTTAACTTTTATATCAGAGGAGGATGGAGGGAGGAGGAGGAGGAGGAGGAGGAGGGTGAGATGACAGGGGATGGGAACTGTGTTTTGCCTCCAGTGTTGTCGTCTGTTGTCTGTTGTACTTAAAATGTGTGTGGAGCCCTGCACATCGAGTCTCCTCACTCTTCACTGTAAGTGTTGTACTTCTGGCTCTGTGTGTGTTACTGTGACTGTGTGACGGTTTGTTCTCACTTTGTGAAATGAGCTGAAGCAACAGAAAAAAAGTTTTTACATGTGAATGTTGCACATCAGTGGTTTTTCTGCCCGACAATCTCCACCGACACACACCCTGCACCATGTGTGTGCTTTTGACTTGAAAATCAAGTATTTAAATCTGAATGGACTGTGTTACAGACTCTCTAAAAGTTTATTATGGTTTGGTTTCTGGTTTGTAACCTGATTCATGCTGTCTCATGTGTAAATGTGAAAAGTAATAGAAACATGTACTTTATGTGAACTCAAATGGGGACAAAATAATGAGGACTATGTCATTCCATCATTTTCATGATCACCACATAAAACGCATTTTTCGGTAGGATAGAAAGAATTTTCTTATAAAGGTCTGGGGCAACGTGTTAAATGATGTAATAAAATGTGGTATTAAATGATCTGCATGCCACTGATGTAGACATCAATAAGACCCTTTTACGTACACAAACCAGTGGTCCTCTGCATTTGGTTAAGTGTGTGAACAATGAAAAAGAATGCAACTGTATAAATGATTTACTTTAACTTCAATATTTAATTCCCCATTATGAAAACAGGCTGGAATAAAATTTAGATTCCAAAAAATATTTACAAAATCTTTCTCCCCAAGTAATCAAATCACCTTTTAGCCAAATGAAAAGTTACCCCCCCCCCCCATTTTCTCCCCCCGTCTTCCCCCTAATTATTTGCATACATACCCTTATTTTCCTCTGTGTGACTTCCCTTGAAACCTGCTTCCACTTTCTGACCTCAAAAACTTAAATTGGACTTCTCAGTAATTACTACTGAGTGTTAAGAAAGGGGAAAGTCTCAAATGTGAGAATAAAAAAATGGAGGACTAATACAAAAAAAGTGATATGATTGAATAAAACATTGGAGACCAACTTAAGTCCTTCCTCTAAAGTAACAGTTCCACCGTCTTGTTTTTCTTCTGTCTGTCCCCAGTCAGGATTGGAAAGCTGAAGAGGAGGAAACCAGAGGACGGACATGTATGTGATTTATTTTTTCTATGAACCAAAGACACTATACTACAGTAAGAGATGAATATGTATATAAAATGTAGAGGTTGGGGGGGGGGGGGGGGATGTCATGTGATCTGGACCCTCTGACGCTGGTGACTGCCTTTTGTTCACGTAGCATCAGGCTCACTGTCAGCTCAGTGTGTATCCATGTGAAAACACTGCAGGCGTTGGTTCACAGCTATGAAAACACAGAAGCAGATATGCAGCTTGGGGCTACAGGAGGCATACGGACATATTCATGCAGACAGAGACATGTGTTCTTCATGTGCACGTGTGTGTGTGTTCCAGGAGGGTTCACTGGACCTGGCGCCATTGGAGAATGAGTGGAACGAGAGGAGAAGGATACCGTTGTCGTCTATGGTTGGAGGGTTTAAAGGTAAGGATACATCTGTGTGTGTGTGTGTGTTTGTGTGTGTGTGTGTGTGTGTGTGCGCGCGCCATCAAGGTACCCATGTGTGTGATGTCGCTCAGTGGAGGGTGAATAATGTGACTGAGTGGCAGTTGAAAAATCACTGAACTTTTCAGGCCACATTACAGCGGAGCGGAGCGCCTCGAGGGTTCACTTAAAAGTAGCACTTTGCTTTACCTGAGAAGATTCTCTGACCTGCAAACTTGTTGCACCCTGACTGACAGCTGGAGTCACATCGTGTGCTTCTAAAATAAAACGTAGAAATAAAGAACAATCTTTTTCTCCGCGTTTGAAATACCGTTCATACAATCCTGATAATTGTATTGTGTCTCGTCAGGTGCGATGCTGGTGAGCACTACTTCCAAGGAGTGTCGAGACAGTGACGCAGACCTGGACGTGGATGGAGACGATACTCTGGAGTACGGCAGAGCACAGTATCCTTTACAGTGAACACACAGAATGTAACTGTGTATAATGAGTTGAGAAAAATCACTTACAAGGAGAACAAACTTTAAAATAGTTTTCAACTCCAATTATAAGTCCGATCTTTACATCCAGATCACTGGATTATTTCCTGAGAAAATAAGCAAACATGTCAAAAACTTTCCCCGTCTCACAGGATAGTGATTCAAATGATAAAAAGTGAGACAATATTTCTCAGCATATTAAAAGTTAGATGCATCTCACTTGTTGTTATCTCCCACTTGGTGTTTTTTCCTGAGTTTGTTAAAAGATACACAGAGGCAGACGTCATCCCCTGCTCGGGAGAAAGCTCCAAAGAGACGACAGTGAAGTAAGTTTCCCACCTGACAGCCTCTCATTCACTCCAGATATTCAATTAGACATGAAATAATGTTACATATAGGTTGTCTAGTGATTCTCTCAGTTTGTTGGCTCTTAAATGTCTGTTTTGTTTTGTTTCTGCAGCAGCAGCATACTGCCTGATTCCAGAGTAAACCTCGGCTATCCCAAATGGTTAAATGATGGTAAGTTAAGCAAAGTCTGAATGAATACATTGATTCAATAAAGACAAACTGAAGGAATGAATTTTGAGAATTGCATTTCGAAAAGGTTTTGCAGATAAATGTTTTGTAAATGAAATTGATTCCATTATTTGTTGTAATGTGATTCTTTGTTCCCTCAGGGAGTCCATCTACCAGCAGTGGAGAGAAAGGGGACAGCAGCCTCGCAGTTCTGCCCAAAACCTGCAAAAACACTGACGTAGAGATGTAAGTTTGTATGGTAAAAATAAAATGATTTAAATTCACTAGATTCAGATTTTTATTTGGATCTACACCAATGTGTACAGACTCGTAAATATAATGAATTATTCTCTGAGAAATAAAACAAAAAGGTTGGAGAACACCCGATCTCTCAATGTTCAACAAATTTAGAAAACATTACCGGATCTGAAACCTGATCTGCCTCTGCACCAAAATTTAATGGGCTCTTCCCTGACCGAAACCACGTCCTCCCACCAAATTGCATGATGATCCGTCCTGTATTTTGGGAGTTATCTTGCTTAAAATCAAACAAACCAACAAGTAGTGAGGTCATAAACAGGTAAGATAAGTTTCAGCATCACTCAGAACATAAAATGCAAAGTTTTTCTAAGAAAAACTCTCAGAATTTCTTCTCCTACATACATGAAGAAAAATTATTCTTAGTTTGAACATCTGCTGAACCAACATCTGTCCTCACATCTGCACAAGATCTGAGTTTTACAAAAGGGAGTTTTTTTTAGGCCACAGAGTTGAACATTTATATCCAAACAAATCAGCCACTTTTCATACCGGCCTCTCCCCCCTCAGGGTCACAGGGGGAGTCGGGTGTGTTGGTCGTGGCGTATCGTCCATGCTGGGACACGCATGACTCCCAGTTGAGGACGTGTAACCATCCCTCTTTGTGCTGTGTGTATTTTGGCGACAGCATCTCTCTCTTTCTCTTCGTCTCTCCCTCTCTCTCTCTCTGTTGTATCATCACCACCTGCCCCTGCTCTGACCAACGTGATACACAATACTATATCAATATGATGATATCATCAATCAAGGTCACAGCAGGCGACTCACGCATGTACACACATTTCATCACACTTAATGCACTACAGCCCGTCTGCCCCCACGTACAGTGGGTTTTCACGTGGAGCCTCTCCCGTAATTGTGCGAGTGTGTGTTTGTGTGTGCGTGTCTTATCTCCGTGTGGACCCTGACATCCACCCCCACCTCACCACCAGCCCCCTACACTCTCACACGCTTATGATAAATGAGACAGCGAATGCAGGCAATGTGATTGCTGCTAAATTTCATGCTCAGTGTCCATGTTGGCCAGCGAATAATTTAATCTGTCTTCGATTTATAAATGACTCTCCTGTGTCTGCCTGCCCTCCCCTCTCCACTCCTGTTACTGTCCATCCAACCGTGTGTGTGTGTGTGTGTGTGTGTGTGTGTGTGTGTGTGTGTGTGTGTGTGTGTGTAGGCTCTCGGAAGACTCCACACTGACAACCCTGGATGCACTTAAAGCTCGGATACGGGATTTGGAGAAACAGTTGTCTAAAGGAGACAGATTTAAATGCCTCATCTGCATGGTGAGTACGGAGGCAAATTAAAGCGACAGAGCAGACACGCGAAATGGAGACAGCAGCTCAGCAAAGCAGAAACTGATGAAAATCCTGTGGGGACACAGTTGTTTTTTTTAACTGGCAATAAGTCAATATTAGTAGTCTTGATAATATTCAAATGATATTCAAAAAATAGCAACAATTTCACCCTCTCAGTGTGAGAGGTTGACATTAAATCACGATGTGTAACATATTGTGTAGTATTCACAGTAAATTGTCAAATCTGTATTATGTTAATATGCAATAGATTTATATATAGCCTAGATCATTTTGTAACTGAAACCTGGCTCAGACATTTCGTGGACATTTGATGGCTTCATCTTGTTTCCAGAATTTCTTTAACACCAACAAAGAAGCAAGTTTTTGATTAAACCAACCAAATTAAATCTTACATTTTATTTTCTCCTTTGTTTCTTTCTCCTTGTTCTGCTGTTCACACTAAGCACACTTATCAAAGACATTTCCCCAAAATAAAAAATAAAAGTATGATGAACACAATCAATTTTGATGCTTAAATACAAAAGATAAATAATTAAAGTAACCATTAGTTGCAGCCTTACTTTGTACATGATCTTGTTAAATTATTAAAATGTTTGTTAACAGCCCTGTAATTACAGAAATTCTGCAAATGCTTTAGAAACTTCACCCGACTAAATTGAATTCTTAATTCTTTGTGAAAGCCTGTGTCCAGTTGGAGCTTTGAGGAGATTCTTTTAAATAAATTGACAAACGATAAGATGAGATGAAAACAAAGTAACACGTAACATAACAACAAAGCAAACACATGCACACTTATGAAATCTGAACACACTAATGTTGCTTACTCCACACGGAAGATTCAAAATTATACGAAGAAAAAGAGTTTGCATTTGATCTTCTATAGAAACCAACACAACACAGTGAAATGAATGAGTAAACACCTCGGCTGGAACTTTTCATATATCACAGATGCTTAAATAAACGTTTATTAATAAGGAGCCTCTCCTCCTTTAGCTCTTAGTGCAGTTTCACGTGGACATCTAGTGGCAGCTTTTTGTACTACACCCTCACCTTCATCATCTCTGTCTCTACAGGACACGTACACGACGCCGCTCACCTCCATCCAGTGCTGGCACGTTCACTGTGAGGAGTGTTGGCTTCGTACGCTGGTAAACATTTTCATCGTGAATCATATTAATGTCAACATGAAGACGTTTTCCTCAACATGTTTGATGAAAGTCTGGATTATTCTTTTTTCTTTCCAGGGAGCAAAGAAGTTGTGTCCTCAGTGCAACACCATCACCTCACCTGGAGACCTGAGACGGGTCTTCCTGTGACCGGGGAGGGGCTTCCTCTGTTTTTAGCCAATCAGGGGTGGACTTGTGGGCAGCGGGCCTGTCAGACTGCCACCCTCCTCTTCCTCCTCCTCTTCCTGACCCTTTCTTTACGTCAATAATCTCCTAAATTCCGCGCAGCCATGACCTTTGACCTTCCTTTACACCCCCTGTATAAAATCCATGTTCGTGCTGCGACATCAACCAGATCTGAAGAAACATTTAAAAACCAACTGAGAGCTCAGGCACTGGAAAAACAAAAACATAGATAAAATGCTTTGGGACGATATTTATCTTTTTCTAAGTCTGTTTTATGAGGGAAAACAAGAACCACATGCAAAGCACATGTACATATTTTTGTGTAAGTTTTGGATTGGTGTGTGTGTGTATATGATGTTGACGAGCAGAACAACCTGACTGTATTTACTGTACATAGTCTTCGATTAGATCATTTATTATTTGTTTAGCTCCTGTAGGTTCACTAACAGTAATCTCATAACACTCATTTTGTCCTCTGTCATTGATGTGTTTCTTTGTACAGGATCATTACATCTAATTTGATCAATGTTGCTTCAATAAAAACGTGTGTCTAAAACGCTGCCGTCGCATTAAGTCTTTCAGCTGTGTGTGAGTGTGTGTGTGTGGAGGGGGGCTATTCACCTGTTGAACGGGAGCTTTTCGAAGACGGACATCTTGTGTTGGTTTGTGTATGTGGCGTATTTGCCCTTTAAAAAAGTGGGTCAGTGCGGGATTAACCCGGCAGAGCCCTTCACAACTCAACTGGAGAGGAGGGACACTAAACCCTGCTATTCTGAGCTTTCCCTCGACCACTGGAGCACCGCACGGGTCAGTCACGCCACGCCGACGCGGAAAACGCCCCAGGACCATGATACTAGAATTAAGGGTCCATCAGGAGAAAGTTAACAGCAATTTCAAACTGTGTGTGTTTTAAAAAAATTTAAAAATGAAACTCTGTCAGTCGGTAAAAGAGTTTAGCTTATTCCCCCCCCCCCCCCCCCCCCCCATTCCACCACGTTTGTGCCCTTGAGCAAGGTTTTAACCTCCAACTGTTGGCCAGCTCTCAGGTATGACAATATGTAAACTGACTATCCTGGATAAATAAAACATTGCTTCTTTCAAACTAAATTTAGGTACAAATAGGTTTTTTGTAACATTTTTTTAAAAACATTTTATTTACTTTTTTATTTACGTCCTTGACCTGACTTCTTTTCAAAGCCAACATTCCCCTTTGGGATCTGCAGCGAAGGATCTTTGGAGTCTTTTTAGAAACACATCCCCAATTTTTACAATGAATCTGCTGCAGTTCATGAAACTGTATTTATAAAACGACACAAACACTTGTTTATAAACATCTCATCGTCCTGTGTGTGGACGATGATGACAACAAGCCAGCATGCACGTGATTGGTCCCTGAAGGGAGGTGGAGGTAATTCAGAGTGACAGTGAGCCGCTTCAGTGTGACACACCCACACCCACACACCCACACACACACACACACACACCCACAGTCCATTAAGCCTTGCAGAAGACTCATCTGTGATTGAGCAGCTCTACGACACAGACGGTAACAGGCTCTGTGAGGAAAAGGTAAGGTGGACTTTTTACTTATTAAACCTGATCCTGCAAAAGTATGTTTTCATTCATATCTAACAAAACAACAATTTTTAACTCAGTGATTAAGACACATTCAAGTTAGTTTAAGCAGAAATGAGAAAGCTTAGTTGAAGTTGTAATACATTGTGTTGCACAAAAGTAAAATGTAAACTGCACATTTGACAGTTTTATCCACAATAAATAATTGTTTGACGCATTTCAGTTATTAGTAAGAGGGACATTCAAATATATTCTTTTCATGCAGAGATTATTTTGTTGGATGACAGGTCAGGGGTGGATAATTTTCACCTCCTTCAAAAAGTTAAACATACATAGGAATTATTATCAGCAGAATGCATTTAGATTATTAACAGTAAAATCATCAATTATACTAGCAATATAAATATGTGTTGGTACAAACTCCTGTTATTAGGTAACCGTGTCTATAGATTCTAAATAAAGTGGCTCCACAACACTCCTCTCTGAGCGCAGCAGGAACTGGGCCACCTGTCCTGTCCTGGACTCTTTGTGCTGCCTGGCCCATGATCCAATTAATCCAGCCGACTGACCTGCCTGCACTTCATTAACAAGACTCCTCAACATTAACCCCGGGGCCTGTGGCTGTATGACCAGGCAGCAATTAGAGAGTGGACGCGTTGTAATATTTTAATTAAGGAAATAGGACGTTGGGATATTTCAAAGTGGAGATTCATTCAAGTGGAGATTAAATCCAGAACCATAACGTAAAGCAAAGAGCAAAAAGGTCTGGTGCTAAGGTTAAGTCTGAAAGCAACTTAGACCAGTTAACAGGAAACATGTTGAGCTTCAGCAGCTTTGGAAGTTAGGCAGTTCATGAGTGGAAAATACTTGATGATCTTAACTTCCTATGGTGTGAATACCACCATCTATCTGACTCTTTATAGAAATGGCTGCCACACCTTTAAGGCTGGATTTCCTCCAGTACAAAAGATCTGCTTTTAATCTGCTTCTGGCACAGACCTGAGATAACACTGCTCCTGTCTGTCTGTCTGTCGTTACATGTCCCTGTTGTTACATGTCCCTGTCTGTCCATCTGTCTCAGAACAATGTCAGGTCCAAGGCCCGTGGTGCTGAGCGGCCCCTCCGGCGCAGGGAAGAGCACTCTGATGAAGAGGCTGATGAAGGATCACGAAGGCGTGTTTGGATTCAGCGTGTCACGTACGTTCCTGTGCCAACCTCCTGTCTGAGGAGGAAGTAGGACATGGCGTCTGACGTCTCTGCAGGATCCTATTACTCCTCTTTAATATCGGTTCAATGTTGATCCTCTCCTTCACAGACACGACAAGAAACCCACGACCAGGAGAGGAAGATGGCAAAGGTACAGCAGATTAATCGGAGACACTTTAGTTTCAGCACAAGTAGGTGGTTGAGGTTTTAAGCGACCACTATGCTCTGTGATCCACCATCTGCCGTCCTGTAGGCTTGGATTTCAAATCAGTCAAGCTGTGAAAAAACATATCTATACATTATCTTTCTATACCCCATTTGCCAGCCTCCCTTCACTTCCATCGTCCACAATATCGCCCACAACACTTCTTACTCCCAAGTGAACTGCACACGTGGCTCTGTCCCCCCCCCTGCCCAGCTCCCCTGACTTGAGGGGATAAACCTCTGTGTGTGCCTGTTTTGCTCTCTCCATAGGGCTGAACAAGCTCCCCATGCTTCTGGGGGCTATGTTACTGCCCGTAGCAGACATCTTTTCCTCGGAAGACTTAGAAGTGTCAACGTCAGTTTTGAGTCCAAACGAATCAGAAAGCACAGAGACAGGTGACGTCAGTGTGACTCCTGTTTTTTTATTTTTAAATAGGGCAAAGGGAAGGGGGTTACTTTCATCATCCTGGCACGCTTCTCATTGGATTCATAACGAGAAAGTCGTGTGATAAACAATGAGCTAAAACGACAAAACGATCTCTGAGATCGGGATGTGACAGTTTACACTTTGGAGTAAAAAGCTCTTGAAAATAGCCCCCTGTGATGCCTCAGTAGTGATTCCCATTCCCCCGTCCAGTGAAGTGAACCGTCCCATTTCCCACTGTGGCTGAAAGAGCACTGGTGATTTCTAACCAAGCATTAGCATCACAGGAAAATGACTCCACAACTTCTATCTCATATATATACACACATAAATATATACACACGTCAAATTGTTTGATTCTTTCAAAATATTATTTCCCGCAATTTCATCATCAGAGTGGATTTTCCTCTCTTTATACTGCAGTTTTCCTGAGTACTGTTTGAAATCTGTACTGCATTTGCACAATCATTCTCTGTTTTACTTCAGTCCGAGCAGACTCCTTCAGATTTGCTTTGCTAATGAGTGTGAGCGATCACAGTGGCTGTTGATAGCTGTAGTAACGTGTTCTTCTATTTTAGATCTCCAGTGGTTTTGATGTTGTCAAGATTTAGGAAAATGGATCTGGTATGGACACAATATGTATCTGCATGTGATCTGCTCAAGTGCTAAACTAACGTTATCTGTGGAAAATCACATTTCTCATCTTTGCATGCTTTTCCTTTTGAGAGTGTTTTTACAGATGTAACACAATTTGAAATTTAGCCTTGAGGAGAAAATCATGCACTTTAATCAATATTACTTCAGTCTTACTTTCATCAATAGCAATATCTCAAAATACATATGTATGTATATCAATAAATTGCTAATGCATTGCTCAAACATAGTGAGGTGGTATAAAACCTAAATGATCCTCCTCACATTTCAGATGTTTTACCGTCTTCAAACTAAAGACATTTAATATTTATCGTGTTAATTATCGATATCAACTGATGTGAAACTTTATATCGCGTTCATGTCATCAAGCCCTAACCTAAACACATTCTTATCATACACATCATCACATCCTCTTTCATTTCAGCTTATGTCCACAGTTGTGATACACATCAATCACTAAACTGCAATTTCTGTCAATTGTGCAAATCGAACTTGCAGATCTAGATTAAATATTCTTTGATGTATTCATGCTGAATCTTACAGATTACCACTTCACAACGAGAGAGGCCATGGAGGAGGGAATCAGCAATGGCGACTTCATTGAGAACGCACAGTTTTCCGGCAACATGTACGGAACAAGGTAAATATTTGAATTTTTTTGAGAAAACAAAACTCTGACAGAATGTAAATAGATAGTATATTACAGAGTTGACATAATATCAGTGTCACAGATATATGGCAAATAAGATTGAACAGATGCTAACGTCTATAAGAGAACGCCCTCTGACTGGGCCACAGGGTTCAAGAGGATATATAATAGTCTGGTGACAGATGGAGCTTTAACCGCCATCAGGTCAAAAAGAGCTACGCTGGGGCTCAGCACCTTGTGTGTCACATTTAATCTCTTCCTCTTATTCTGAAGATAACACACACACACACACACACGCTGGCTGCAGCCTTAGGAGCCTGGATCACTGCAGCTATCCTCTTACGTCAGTCACTACATGTGAAGAGCACAATATTACATGATTACACTTCCGCTACATGTTCGTAAAACCCACAGCTGCTCATTTCTCTAGTCCTGGTTGTTTCAATGGGTTTGCTTTTGGTGTCATTTCATGCTGTAACCCTGTTCCTGTAGCACAGCAGCTGTAGAAGACGTGCTGGCCAGGAACCTGATCTGCATCCTCGATGTGGACATCCAGGGAGTGAACAGGATTAAACAGACTGACCTGAACCCCATCTACATCTCCATCCAGCCTCCTTCCATGGAGATCCTAGTAAATATCAAACTTTTTATATATTATGAATATTTTATTTTTTTTAAAGTGGCAGTCATGTTATTATTATGTTAACTGCTGTTTTGTTATTCAGCTCTCGTGCTGAAAATAAAGCCGTGTTCCCTTGTTTCTGTCAGGAAGAACGTCTGAGGGACCGGCAGACCGAAACAGAGGAGAGTTTACAGAAACGTCTGGATGCGGCGCGCATCGACATGGAGCTCAGTACGTTTGACAAAACTCGATTCTGAACTTACGACAACTCGAAGGGCACATACCTTATTTCAAATATTTGCACTATACAACTGTTTGTTTAAATAAAGAATTCTGTATTATTTGTTGAGTAGTCTTTCAAAATCTCACAATGTTAAAGATGAATCCGCACAAAATTTGAACAGGTTTTTTTTGCATCTCTCCATTAAGTTTCTTGATAAAGTGTAAAGTAGTTTTTTTGTAATGCTGCGAACAAACATGAAAACATAACCTCCTTAGTGGACTATATCTATTGAGGCTAATTCACTTAATTTCTTTCTTCTAGGTAAGGAGCCAGGAGTGTTTGATGTTGTTATTATCAATGACGACTTAGAGAGGGCCTACAAGGAGCTGAAAGATATCCTCAATGAGGTAAGAGCAAGAACTGGTCTGTTATAGTCTTACACTGGTCTAGTCTGGCAGCGGCAGAACAGACTCTTCTATATTCATGGACAGGACCAAGTTTATTGTTCAAAATATTAAAACTACTCCTCATCTATCTTTCTCCAGGAAATCCAAAAAGTTCAGGAGGCCAAATAAGAAGGAAACCTGATCCATCACTTGTCAATCTGGCCTGAGTGGCCCCATCTTCACTGAAACACCTGAAGAAAAGTTTGTCTTTCATTTACCTTCTGGGTCATATTGTCAGAGATACTCAGATGGAAAAGAGGGACTCTGAATTGATTATTGTTTTTTCAGTTAAGAGAATAGGAAATAGTTGTGTTCTGTTGAATTCTAGTAGAAACTCACATTTAAATGTAAAATCTAAATGATGCTGATTTATATTGAGGGAAATATGAAATAAAATCCTTGTGCATATTACATTCAAAATATGAGTGTGTATGTTTGTGTGTGAGGCTGAATAAAGTGTGAGGACAACGATTGATCACTTTTGTGTTGTTTAATGAAACTGTCATTCACTACGTCGTTCAGGTAGATTGCTGACTAAACATATTATCAACATGAAACTTAGAAGCTTCCAATATAACCCATACAGCTTATCGAGTTATCTTTTACACATTGTTAGCTTAAACTGCAAAGATTTAAATTAAATAGTCCAAAATATATTGGATCATATGAAGCAGAATAACAAAGAAAACATGTTTTACTGTCAGACCGAACATGTGCAGCTGTTTGACACTGAAGAGCAAAACAACTGATTCTCATGTCACAAATCAAGATTCACATTTGTTGCATTGACTTAACTTTATCCCTGATCTGTTGCCACATGAACAAAAGCCAAACTAAATGCACCGCACTCTCACGTCAAACCTAACGCATAAGACGACACAAACTCATTAAGACGCATCACATTTTCAAAATCAGATGATATTCAAAACGATTTTTAAAAATCTTACCACACAACTGAAATTAAATAGGCTGCATATTGTTTAGGAAAATCTGCTGGTGAAAGAAAATCCCACTAGTTGTCTTACTGGAAGAAGGGACCCTGCAGCTTGGTGCGGACCAGCTCTCGTTTCTCCTCCTTCTGTGTGAGGTACGCTTTGAGTTTGTCGGTGGAGAAACACACCTTGGAGTGTCGCACTTTGTGAGGAACACGATGAGCCCGGAGCCACGGGTTCTGGAGGCACTCGGCTGCAGTGGGTCTCCCCCTACAGAATCACATTTCATCCGTTTTTAATATACACATTGAACAATTCTATATATACCGATTCTACATGTGTAGAATTTGTGGACGATGAACAACATTTTGGCTTTGGAAGTCTTCAGGTTTCTGTTTCTAGTTAAATTACATTTGAGCATACTTTGGTTTTCAACAGGTAAGTTTGGACAACTTAAGAAAACATTGACTGAAATGATTTTTTTTAATTAATCTGTGGATAGCTGTTAGATATTAGCCAAAAGCAACCGAACGTACCATGATTTGTTATTCAGGCTGCTCTTCATGAAGTTTAAGGCTCCCTCTGACAGACCAGGGTAACAGCATCCAAACTGGATCTTCCCCTTCTTGATATTTTTGTCTTGCTCCTCCTGGAACGGACTGTCGGCACTCAACCTAGTGAAGAGACAGAAAAACACATGAAGCATGTTTTACTAAATAAATGTAAAATTTCATAAGTCTTGAATGAATAAGATTGTAACCATTCTAGCAATATCATAGAATGTGAAATACTGTCAACAGAAGGAAGACTCAGTTTCATCAGTTTCACATGCATGTTTCTACTTACATGATGAATGACAGAACCCCAACGGCCCAGATATCGGTTTCAGGCCCGACGCCCTGACCCTCCAGGATTTCCGGAGCTTTAGGAAGGACAATATAAACTGAAAAAACAGACACAACGGATATCGTTCTTAAAGACTTGTGCTGTTACTGGGAATGGCACATTCACTCACATGCTGAATTTTCTGTTTTAATTATTCAAATGAGATCAAATTGGATAAAGAAAAGAAAATGAAGGGGACTTGGGTTTGTTAGGTTATAGGAGCTAGGATCAGCTGATTTGTTAAATCCATCCATCAATCCATCCTTCCTTTAAGAATGTGTACCTTTGCCGCGGCGGTCTGTTGAAGTCCACGACAGTCAGAGGTTTAGTACATTAGAAGAATCAACAGCAGTGCAAGCTTGAATATCTTTGCCTCTTGGAATAAAGCCAGAAGAACAACAGTACCTTTGCTCTCCGACAGGCCTTCGATGTGCTCTATGTTGAGGGGCTGTCCGGGCGTGAAGGACTGAGCCGAGCCAAAGTCAACAATCTTCAAGCGGTTGTCATCCACCAGCATGTTGTCCGACTTCAGGTCCAGGTGGATGATTCGACGGCTGTGAAGGTAGTCGACGGCACCGAGAATCTGAACCAGCAGCTCCGCAACGTGAGACTCTGCATACAGGTCTCTGAAAGGACAGGACACGGTGGTTAAGATTATGAGATGTGCTGTCCTAGGTTGTCTCTATTCAGTTAAGTTTGGGTTTGGATAATCGAACTAAGCCTGTTTCCTCTGAAATGATACAGGAGGTGCATCATCCTTCCCTGAAGGAACTCTCTCCGAATGAATCTATCGATTTCTGGTCCAGACATCATACTGAAATTGTGCAGATAATCTCAAAATCCCTCATAGAAGGTGTTTTAATCACATTTTAATAGCCCAGTCAGCACGGGACATGAGTTTTAGAGACATCTTAAAGTTTTGCATATTTCAATGTCATTTCATTTTGAAATCATGTAGGGATCACATGTGCCAGAATTTTTTCTCCAACAGGACAAAACAAGGATTTACACTATGATGAAGTAGAGTGATGAAATAGTGAAAATTTGACCTAATTATTTCACAAGACCAGAGGACTGAGGCTCAACACAGTCATAAGGATATCATGCTATCTGTATATAGAATCATCTCAGTCTGTTACCTGCCAGCCAGACTGTAGAGCAGCTCCTTGCCAGGACAAAGCTCCTCCACCAACACCAGGTAGCGGGAGGTGATGTAGGCGGTGTG
Organism: Pleuronectes platessa; assembly: GCF_947347685.1. NCBI lineage: Eukaryota > Metazoa > Chordata > Actinopteri > Pleuronectiformes > Pleuronectidae > Pleuronectes > Pleuronectes platessa. Next base: position 16,064,154 of record NC_070634.1, read on the forward strand.
CAGCTGCACCAGATGTGGGTGGTGAAGCCTCTTCAGCAGCTGGTACTCTCTCAGCACCAGCTGCCTCTTCTCTGCCTGGTAGGGGGTGATCTTTGCAGCAAACACTTGGCTGGTCTCAACATCCCTGCAAAGGTTCAGTACGCTGAACCGACCCCTGAGAGAGAAAACAGCAGAAGATGGAGAGGTGCAATAAATATAATACAATAATAATATCCATCTATTTTTTAGCACTTTTCAAATTAAAGTTACATAGATCTTCAGAAATAAGAAACACACAAAAAAAACACATAGAAAAAACAAGTCATAAAGGAATAAAAACACTAAACATGTGAAGGGAATTTAAGTTTGACATCCTGAAAATTTGTAAAATTATAAACTGGTGATTGGGAGATAATGACAAGACAAGATAGCAAGTCTGATGGAAAAGATAATTATATCAGTATGTGTCAAACTTAAGAAAACTGAACTTAAGTTTCAAAATGAAATCTGAAAATGTAAAATGTTATCATCTTCCATCAAACTGACACAAATACTAGACTAAATCTTAAGTATTTAGTCACCCTACATATTGGTCATAATGAAGAAAACGAGGCATTAGAGCTCCTCCCTTAATGGAAATTCAAAAATCCCACCTGTTGATCTCAGCAAGGAAGCTGAAGTTCTTTTGTGCTGATCCAGTGACCTTTGACCCCAGGGTCTCAGTTTGAATGAGAGAGATTTGAGTCTCTATACAACAAAGTAAACAGAGGTGAAAATGTTATAAAGATGAATATACAACATCTCATCGCTGGTTACAGACTGATCAGAAAAAACTTGTGAAAAATGAATTACATTATATTTTACAAATGCACGGTCATGCTTGACTGTATTTCTCTTGCCTTCAGGGTGAGTCGCCATTACGACAGGAGCTGATGCTTCACTGAAAGGTCCAGCCCCCGTCCTGGTGATGCAGCCGACCCTGAACACGTACGAGGCTCCTCTCGGTAAATCCTTCGCCACATAGCTGCTGTCTGTCACCTCCTCTGACAGGAGCGTCCAGTCCCCACCTGCACACACGCCACAGCACATTTAATGTGAATTCCATGCTTACTGCAAATTGTACTGTTAATATTGTTAAATTGTACGATTGAAAACATATAATACGACTGAACAATGGCCACTGAAACATATCTAGCAATATCATTTCAGTGCTGCGGCATCATCTCTGTAAACACACCATCTGTACAGTACTGCACACAGTACGTGATGGGGTCATTTGACTTGACAGGTTTCCAAACCAGCAGGACTCCGCCTCCATCTAACTGGAGCACGTCAGCTTTGTTGGGACGGACCAGCAGATCTGAGCAGAGCAAACACACACAAACAGGCTTAAAGCAAAGATGACATAGTGAGATTTCAGGTTAATCAGACAGGAAATACATGATCCCCATGCTGAAGCCTGTTCACTACCTTTTGGCTTTTTGAATCTGGGTATTTTGAAAGAAGGCAGGATTTTGGATGTCCTCTTCTTTGGACTCTCTAGACCCTGTTCCCTTTCGGCTGGGATGGCAGATGATCCTTTTACTATTGGCCCTGTTATAAAGGAGACAAACAGAAAAGAAAAGAGACATTAGGATGATAAGAAAATACCACAAAGCTAAGAATGGAGTTAACAGAAATAAATAAATAATCTTCTTATCCCATTCTAAACATGTGTTTTTTTTCTCAACGTGGATGCAGCTAAAAACCATTTCCTGTATTATTATGAAATAAAATTATTATGATTTTACATGACTCACCTTTACTCACATCCTCTTTACTGGAGGATCTGGAGAACAGCTTGGTCAGGCTGGAGGCTGAAGCTCTCATTTTCTTCCTCAGAGACATGGTGGGTGTATCAGGCTTCATGATCTCTCCTAACGTGGGTCCTAACTCCGGGTCGTCCAGTTGAGAGTAAGAGTGACCAGTCCACGACTGCCTGCGGAAGATCTTCAGCAGTCCCAGCCTGGGTGACTTTCCTGTGGGCTGCTGGAGTTCCAGGGCTGGAGCTGATGCATGCCTCTGGAGGCCTTGAGCTTCCTTCTTGTCCCTGACTCTGGGAGGCCTCTCTGGAGCCTGGAGGGAGGAGAGGCTGGGACTGGGGCTCGGCGATAAGCTGGGGTTGGAGCGGGTGCGGTTACGCGGCGGTGCCTGTGGAAACGGGCCTCTGGGTTTGACTTCTTGGAATGAGCAGGAGGATGATGAAAGCAGGGGCTCCTGGTGATCATCATACTCTTCACTGTCTCCTGATCTGTATCTTCCTCTGAGATGGCCATGACTCAGCTCCTCATAGGAGCCGAGTCTGCTCGAAGACTCTGAACCACCGGGCTCCAAAATATATGATTCAGCCAATGAACCCATGGAGCCACTAGGGGTGTTTCCTCTCTCTGTCTGCTCCCTATCCTGTCTGTTGCCCGTCCTGTTTCCAGCAAGGAAGTTTGAAGGAGCAGGTGTTGCACCCAGTGTGTGAGCTCCATGTACAGGAGCGACGGAGCCTCTTCTTCTTGTGGGGCGCCGTGGACTCGGAATGGGCAACACCCTCCTCCCTGCCACTTCATCATCTGTAAAATCTTCCTTCAGACTTTGAGAGCCTTCTTCGTCACCCGGCTTTGTGCGCGGGGGGGAGCTGGGGGAGCGACGTGAATACTCATCCAGGGACCTGCTCCTCCTGTGAGGGGGCACGTTGCCGTGGGCGAGACCAACTCCGCTGTCGAAAGAGCAGGATTTCTGTATCGAGGCTTGGATGGATCCCCGTCTCTGACCACGGTTAGTTTCTGTCTCATCCTCCACGTATTCAATCAGAGGCTCATTGAGGCGTCCTGAAAAGCTCCTCCTGAGTGGTTTGCGGCCTCTCTCCTGTTTTCTGGCCTGGAATTTGTCCCGTAATGACATGTGTCTAGCAGACATGGGTGAAAGCTGCTGAGAGCTGCTGTAGAAAGTACTTCGGATCACGCTGCCCCGAGGGATACGACCTCCATCACTTCCCGAGCCCTCATCCCAGTCAGATAGGTGGAGAGATGGACTGCTGTCCTTGCTGAACCTACGCTCCCTCTGAGGTGTCTGTTGGCAAGATGCATCCGATGAGGCCACCGACTGCCTGCTCATACTCCTCTCTAACACACTCCTCCTTCCTAGTATCTCCCCATCTTCTTCCTCCCCTAATGTCATCTCTTCCTCTTCCTCCGCACCTAGGTGGAGTTTGGGGAAAGGCTCTGGGATCTGTGCTCTCTCCATTAAAGGATCATAATCCTCCTCTGTCTCCTCCTCTTCCTCCTCCTCGGTCGGGCTGTAGTGCTGGAAAAAGTCCCAGGAGTCAGCTTCATCGTATTCGGAGGAGGAGCCACTGCTGACCGAGGTGCTGCTGTGTTCCTGCAGCTCGCGAGGCACAGTCACCGCCGTCTCTCTGAGAGGAGCGTCCAGCAGCTCGGGCACGGGCCTCAACGTGAGGACTGACCCGATGCAAGTCAAAGACCGCTGAGAGGAAGAGGAAGAGGAGAGGTGTCTCTTAGATACATTTCATGACGTGGTTTGAATATACAACTCAGGTAATCACATTTAACTTCATTAAAGAAACCAGTGAGTCAGCTTACCTGCCATTTTGTTTTTGAGATATATACTCTCAAACTCTTTGTGTTAATTTCCTCAGTGTCTTCTCCAGCATTTTCATCCTGAACAGAGATCCCAAAATGGTTTGATTAGTTATATAATTATGTTTTTGAATATAATAAAGCTTTTTGTGTTGATTCTTCTCACCTGAAACCATTCATGGCTCAAGCATTCAAAGGCAGACGGTCGCCTCCTAAGTAAAGGGAAATTAGAAGTACTCAGACATCTGTGCAGTTGTCCCTTAAACCATAACTAACAGTGGTAAACTGAGGATACCACTACATCACTGCAGCTGTATGCAATCAATGGTATCAGCATTGAATCTAATGTCTGTAATGTGAAAGAGGGTTATGCAGCTTTCAGACACTTTGAGTCAGTTTGTTTTACCCGTTACCTGTTTGAGCCTTACAACATCTCACTTTAAACAGAGAGGTTTCCAAGTTGCCTACATGCCTCCTTAAAAAGGCAGAACATTTAGTTTGGCATGGTCTCGGTAATTAAAGGTCCCCTACTCTGGATCTGGTTGAAGGAGCAGGTGGAGAAAGCTTTGGGCCTCTGGGCTCCTGCTGGTGACATCAGGCGCTTCCCAGTTCAGGGTCCCCTCCCCCACTCTCAGCAGTGTCGCACGGTCTGTGTCACCCACAAACGGGCAGCGACACACCAGACTGTCAAAAATAAAGATCAAGTCTGATGTCAACACTCAACAGAAACTCATGGGTCGTGTCCCCGCCTTTTGGACAGACTGCATATTTATGATTTTTAGAATACTATCCAAAATGCAGTGATACATACCAGAGATAAGCCATGACCCCCACAGCCCTGAAAGAGATAATTGAAATTGTCATTAAATTACTAGAGTGGAAGCAGTTTACAGCATCTGGAAATTCATCAGAGATGTGTATATAATACAATAACACAGTATGAAAACTGATTTCAATCAGTCTCAATTAAACAGATGACACACCAAATATCAGTGGCCCCAGTGACTGGCTCTTGGTGAACGATCTCAGGTGCAATGAACTCAGGTGTTCCAAACAGGCTGTACTGGTGTCTGGATGTGTCCATTTCTTGGCAAAAGCCGAAGTCACAGATCTTAATCTCGTCTCTGGGTGGATATACCATGAGGATATTATCAGGCTGAAGGGAGAGGAAATAAAAAATGAGGTAGGAACTGCATAATAATACAACAGTTAATAATGTAGTGTGGACAGGGAAGCTCACTTTAATGTCCAGATGCAAGATGTTCATGCTGTGAATGTGGCCAACACCTTCAAAGATTTGCTGGATGTACGACTGAACCTGGAATAAGATGCAGAATATTAGAGGCATACATTTTTTGGGATTATATTGAAATATAGATTGGGAATATATATAAACTTCTACCTCTTTCTCTGAGACTGATCCTCTCAGTAATAAATGGTCCAGAAGTCCATGAGAACAGCAGCTTGAAGCGGTGTTAAAGAACTCTTAACTACACATATTAAACATAACAAGTAGAAAGCTTGACTAAAAAACAGTGATCATATTGTAACGTTTAACAGGGAGGATACATTTCTGTGATCAGCACCAGAGTGCGTCTGGTGCAGAAGAAGTCCAGCAGACAGGCCACTCGGGGATGAGCCAGACGGGAGAGCAGGTCTCGCTCCTGGAAGGCCCTCGTCCGTGTGCTGCTCCGCAGAGGCAGGAACTTGGCAGCAAAGACCTCACCTGTTCTTCTGTGGACCACACGCTTCACCACTCCAAACGCTCCCCTGAATCAAAGAGAGATGATGGAGGTCATGTCAAAACTTAGCAGGATACACGTGACAGTTTGGAGAAAGTCAGTGGTTCTTAAATTGAGATGATGACCAGGTCGGAAAAATGCCGTGAAATTAAGTTGAATGAATGTGAAGTATTTGGGAAAATAAATAAATGGTGCTGATGGTATCAAGCCAACTTTGATTAAACTTGAATAGTTTTTTTAGCTGCTTCTATGTCAATGACTGTTTATATGGACACCAACATTAACACAATTGATTTTCTATTCTGAATAAGACATTATTTTTGTATGATCTCTACATGAGTTGCTAATATAATATTCCTTTCATATTCCTGCTACGTCCCACTAATTATTAAAACTAAGACGCAGGGAACGCGTATTCCAAACGGTTGTAACTATAATTTGTTAATGTTGGAAAATGCTGTGAATACTCAAATAGGAAGTTAGAATGTGATTATGACGTACATGTCTACATAATGAGACTACGGCTGGAATACATCCACTTGAAATCATTTGAGAATAAGTTAAGGTGATCAGAAAAATACAGTTTAGCAGCATCTTATAGATAATATTGTTTTAAATGGGTTAATGGGGTGTCCATGTCAATATTTAAACATCAATGGAGTTAAGAATTGATATAAAGGTTCACCTTCCAATTTCCTCATGAACATCGTAGACAGAGAACAACTTCCTTCTCTTCCCCAGCTCCACCTCTCTCTCCTGACACTCCAGTGGACCTAGAGACAAACCACAGCCTGTGAATGAAGTTGATCAACCACACAGACTGACAACATTCTCTTTAAAGTGGGATCGCAGATCGTAACATTGCTCAGTAGACGGGCCTACTGTAGAGGAAATAACACCAGTCTACTTATCCGACATGCTTAATGATAAAGATACATTGACCAGTTGAGATGTGTAACAGTGCGTGCTGTTGTCTCACCTTCCTCCACTGTGAGCTGAGCCTGGCACGAGTCATGACCAGAGCTGTTGAAGGCGAAGCAGGTGTATGTGCCGCTGTCTTCGCCCTCGGGGCACACTACGGTCAGTGAGCAGCGGGCCCCATGCTGTGCCATCTCCACATTCTCATTGGCTGCAAGCTCGTCTTCATCCTCCAATCACAAAAGCAAAGTTTTATCACAGATCAACAAGGTGCGTTTCATTCAGGGCGTCATTGTGAAAGATAGAATTACACTAAACATTTTGTGGTTAAATATTGCTCGATAAATTGTCCAAAAAATAATGGGTTGTATTGTAGGAATGTGATTTTTACCATACGATGAAATCAATGGCATATGGAAGCCACTGATCTAAAGCGCTCCTACCTTGTACCACTGGATCTGAGGGGCAGGCCTCCCTGTGATGATGGTAGTAAACGTAGCTGATTGACCAGGATCTACACACAGGTCTTCAGTGGGCACCTGGATGGAGGGAGGAGCTGAACAGGCAAACAGAACTTGGTGAACATACTGAATTAAGCAGGCGTTATACTCTTATTGTATAAAGTTGTACTAATATGTAAACAATACCATCTGTAATTTCTTGCATGGGTTCAGAGATGTAAATCTCCTCCTCCACTTCCTCCAGGTAGAGATGCTGCTGAACCGACTCATCCATGGGTGTGGTGGCGGGAACAGTCTCTTCAGTGCTGCACTCTGCTCTGGAGAAAAAGAGAGGATGTCAATCACAGGGCCGATATTCAGAGACAAACAACTATCCACACTCAAAGTCACACTACCGGCAATTTAGGGTCAATTTAAAAGTTTTTTCATAATAACATTTGAATGTATCAAAACACCATTTAAATCGACCCCATATACATTTGAACTATTCAGTACTCATTTCACTGAAACAAATTATTAAACTCGCACATTTACTAATCACAGACATCATGCTGATTAACATCCATGGAAGGAAAAGGAAGGTCAATACATATAGATTTTATAGGTTATCCTTAACTTACTGTTCAGGGTTTCCAGGAGTGAAAAGCATCTTGGCGATAGAAGTGGGGCTAAAATCAGTCTGTAACCACTTCTTCACAAAGGCCGTGGACCAGCCCTCTGAGTCTGCATCTATCAGGACCAAAATGACACTCAGCAAGAATATGTGGATCACAGATTTAAATATTCTTCAACTACGCTTTAAAGAATTGTCACTTGGCTTTGACTGTAATGTAAATATATTGAAACATTGGAAAAAGGAAAGGTGGAAGAGTACATTACCTGACGTACCATGAGCAGTTTTATTGCATTTCTTACCTCGAGACTTGAGGGATTAACCCCATTTAACCACCACACCAACAGGACGTGGGAACATGCCCACCCCTGCATGGGCGTTAAGGGAACACCTGCCCAGCACATGACCATCTGGAGTGAAGAGTTAGCTGGACATGCGTCGGGGGAAAAAGGGGAATGTTGAGTGGTTATTTGTTATCATGACAATGATGACTTGCATGGAACGGTCCATGTGGGAAACCTCCTCCTTTTGGACTAGTAGAGGGAAGAATGGAAACACATGTAGGTTATGAACAATGAGAGGGAAAACATGGTGAACCAATGTCCAAAAGCCAGAATAAAAAATATGTGAGTGAGAATTCTTTACATTTCACATAAAGTATATCATTTGTCAAACTTAAGGCAAATTTATCATCAAAATCTTCGTATAATTCCAATATCTGGGGAAACTCCATTATTAATTTAATTATTCTAATGTATGTATATATGTGATAGTAACAGTAAATATGAATAACATAGTTTGAAAATCACTGTATAATATAGAACAGTAACAGTGGTGTACTTGCTACCTCTATATTTAAATGGCCACAGTTCGTTATGGCACCTCAGGGGCCGGGCTGACTTTTGGATGATAACATGAATCTAATGGAGGAAAATTATCAATGTCTTTTTCAGTCCATGCCTTGTGTGGAAGGTGGAAACATGATGAAAAAACAAACAGAATCATTCCATATCAAAAATGCATCCAATTTTTTGGGTGAGAGAAATGCACTGTAATACTGTATGGTGTTTAAGTTGAATTGTTGCCACAAGATCCCAATGGTTTATGGCAAATACAAGCTTGTTTTGTTAGAAATCATTAGATATGAAAGAAAATGAGTCGAAAAGATTTGGTGAATAATGACACAGTCTAACGACCAAAGAACTAATGTTAGAATTCCGGTTAGAATTGGCTATGTGTCTGTATTAGAGATGGATATGTTTAGGAATGGGTTTGGTGTAATGTGGTGTAATTTCAGCAGTCTGGAAGAGAAGTTAAACACTGACACTACATTCAGCACTAAGCATTAGCATGAATCAAAACTGGAAAAATTTGAAATGAATTTGTGCTTTTAGTATTTTAGAAATTCTGTGATATAATGCAGTTAATAGTTGTAAATTCACATTTCAGATCAGAGACAAACTACTACAGACTCTGTGCCATAACCCGAGAGGATCTTGTGACAGCTGATATGGTAGTTGAAAGTACTTATGATGTGAGTGTTTGTGAAATGGTGAAAGAGTAAAAAAAACGTAAAGTTAAATCTCAAAATGAAGTCAATTTGTTCGAATGGATGAGGGGTTGGGGTTGAAAGAAGATCTGATGCTAATGGGTGTAGTTTGTTGGAAAGTGAAGTCACATGATGTAATGCAGAAAGGGCGAAGTAAAACTGGACAATGGCATGTGCTTCGTCCCGTGTGGCAGTGTGGAGCGACCACATGATGGTTTCCATCACATGTGGAGGGTATTTACCTTCAGCAGCTCTGCTAGTCCTACCTTTAGGAGGTAAGTCCTGAGGTTGGTCGTTCTCATCGTCAGTCGGTGGCACATAAGCCGGGCACAGGCCAGCTTTACACTTGACGCAGCCAAACTCGTTCCAGAGCTGAACAACGAAAAAATCACAACAACTTCATTGATCCCTGGGGTGAGATTGCGTCACTTGATCACTCCAGCCAAGTATAGAAATATGTGCAGCTCAAGAAAAAGACAACAAATAGAAATTAAACAAAATGTTGGTAGGAGCATGTTCAATAAAAGGTTTGTAAAAATATGTGCATTATAATAAAAGATGCATAAAAAGCTGAGGAGGATCTTAATTGGTTGTAGGTGTTAAGGATATCTGGTTTGTACCTCACACTCGTACTGTCCAATATCCGCCTCTGTTGCCCTGATGATTGTCAGACACAATATTCCACTCCGAACATCATTCAGGATAAAATATTTTTGCCGGTCAGCCAACTCTCTGCCGTCCTTCAACCACCTACGACAGATGGATGCGTTTGAAAGACACAGTGACCAAAATAAAAACCCGATCCCAACCACAGTATGCCTTCTGTTTATCTACCAAATACCTGATTCTGGGTAACGGAGTGCTGAGCGTGGAACAAATGAACTGGATATCCTCTCCTTCTATCAGACACGCACTCTCCAGCCGACTCACAAATCTGGGTGGAGCTGCAGAGGACAACATTAAAAAACTAAAATCAAGAAGGATAAAAAGTAAGTTTAAATGTCGACTGTGTCCTTATGATTACAAACGGACCAACAATGATAGTTAAAGAATATTAGAAGCATTCGCAGTTATACAAGTAATAGCAGTAGAATAAATAGTGGTAGTGTTTAAGTTTGTAGTAGTAGAAGTAATTGTGACTTAAGTGCTCATATCTGTCCTGTGCGCAGAGACAGCACACATATTGCATGTGAAGAATTTAACCACAAACACACAAACTGATGCTTTGGAAAGAAAACATCTGAAGGGTCTCCCAAACTCACCCTGCACCACAACCTTAGCCAGAGTACCAGCAGCGCCCATGGAGCTGGTAGCGTAGCACGTATACTGTCCGGAGTCGTCTGCAGTGAGGCTGTCCAGGATGAGACTGCAGGTGCCAGAGCGGTCGGCTGTGATAATATGACGGGGGTCGTCCTCCAGAGGATGGCCATCTGAGGAGTAGGAAGGTATTTAGATGAAGATGAAAAACAACATGGGTAACAGTGTGTTCATGTACAAGTTCAAAACTGACCTTTGAACCAGCTGATCACTGGTTTGGGCGATCCTGTGACCTTGCATGTCAGTTTAATAGTCTGTCCTATCTTTGTTAAGCAGTCAGACAACAGGGACTCGAACACTGGTGGACCTGTTGATGAACCAGAAACAGAGGAATTACACATGTAGCATTTGATGAAAATGTTTTGGGCATTACGAAAAATGATGCTGTGCCCCTCAACAACTCTGTGAAAAGGCAAAGATTTGCAACACTATGCAACTTTTTTTTAACCTTTTAATAGCTGTGGCAAAATTAGTTTGATGGTTCACTGATTCGGAATATGGAGAATGGAGTCTCTTTAATTCCTTCTCCTGACTTTGAAGGTCTGTTTCTGATCTATGTAATGTAACTGACTGATAATCACAGATAAAATTGCCAGAACCAGGTCCAGTAAATTCAAGAGTAGTGCAAAACTATAGATCTGTTAAACTAACTTTTATCTCAGATATTCAGCAAGGAAACTTCTAAAATAGCAATAATTCTAACAGAGATTGTTGAATGTGTTAAAGCAGCAGCTCTTCTGGTTCAAGAAGCAGAGGATCCTGGGTAATATCCACTGTTCAGTTGTGTTTCAGTTCAGTCATTGGGACTACTCCGGTACAGATTGACTGGCTTTGTTTTTTCTACTCATTCAGCCACAGAGCCTTGCGTGTTTTATCTGGTGTGTACTCACTGTTGGTGGGCAGACTGGAGCGCTGCTGGAGCTCCTTCAGGTCCTTGAGCCAGGGGAGTTTAGCCAGTGCGGAGCGGCCCTGCAGCTTATACCGGCGCACTGAGCCCCTGTGCTCGTGCCATAAACCCCAGGACTTTTCATCCCCGACCACAATCTCCTTTATTTCCACGTCATTCAGCTGAGTAGATCACAGAAGTGAGTATGAGAAAGATGAGTGAGTAAGATGGAAAAAGAGAAGAGAGGACACTGTAGTACAGAATTTGTAATATCTTTTTTTTGGATTGACACACAAGTTCACAGCAGCATATGTTACCTTCATTTTGTTCTTGAAGGTGTAGGTGACACTGTTAATGCGCGTGTCTCTTTTCAGTTTACACAGCACAATGCAGTCCTTGAAGAGAAAGACTTGTCTCTGATGCCCTCTAGAGGCCGTCTTCATTTCTGGAGTATCCTCCCACACTGTGAAGACTCCCTGGATGAAAGACAAGGCAAATGGATACAAAAGAGTTATATGTGAGTGCAGGTGTTTATATCAGACCATGAGCCAAACCATTAGTGTATTATAAAAACATCTGTAGTTACCTGTCGCACAGGTTCACCCAGGGCAGTTAGAGGAGCAGGGTAGTTCTCGATGAGGGACACCTGGTGCAGGTTGTCAGACCTCCAGGGCAGACAGGACACCATGGAGAAGGCATCCTCCAGCAGACAGCAGCTCTGACCACTTTTGGCTTTGTTCTTTATCAACTCCTGCCAATAATCAGTTTTCATTTACATCTCATGCATTCAGCTTACACATTGCAAGAAGACACTGAAATGTGAGCAACAGCATAGCAAGCATAAATATTTACATACATTTAGTTGAAATACATATCCAGTCTACAAATATTCTGGTTTTGCCAGTGAGATGCAAAGTAAAGACACAAAAGAGTGAAACTGACCTTCAGTAAAGCCTGGTAGGTTTGAATCCTCTCCACTGGTCTCTGGAGGAAGGTGAGAACATCCATGTAGGGAGCATCACGCTGACTAGACTCTGTTAACTCCTGCAGTGGAAAGAGTAAGATTTAGAAAATATATTAAAAAAAAAAAAAAATTGATAATTGTTGATGCTGAAGATGCTGGTACTTGGCAGTTGTAGTTTCCACAGTATTATCTATGTTTAGGTTTTTTGAATACCTTGAAATACTGCTGGGTAGCCTTGTCAGCGACGCAGGCTTCTGCTTGTGCTTGTCCCACTATGTAGTGAAGATACTTCTCAAAGTCTTCAGTGTGCTGGATCAGATGCATGGCCACATCATCATCTGTGGCACAGCCTCTTAGGCCAGGCAGGATGGATCTGGAATGAAAGCAATGAGAGGAGCAATGAATAAGGAGAATGGAACTGTGAAAAATAGGAATGCATTAAATAAAATATAGTCCGATTTACTTCTTGTGCGTTACCTGTCATGCAGCAACACAATGTCCTTGATATTTCTGAAAATTATCTCTTTCTGTGCGAGGATGTTAGTGGGGATGTGGCGACTAGTGTCCAGATAATTCAGCTGGTGAGAGGTGAATGTCTTCATCTCCTTCACAAACTCCTCCTCTCCATCAACCAGGCCTTGGACCAATTGACTGAAAAAAGGCAACATTTCATTCAAATTGGAGATTCATCAGCAGTATTGGATTTTGCAGTTTGCCAATGAAATTTGTAATTTGAATAAACACATTCTCTATAATCATAAAAAGGTTTCAATTTGTCTAAATACATGTTACCAATACATTTTTATCATTATTATCAATATAATAATATTTTCCTTCGATTGCAAATAAAAGATTTCTCTTAAACTACAAGTGACACCAGTTCATTTAAAATGTCAGCATGCAATTGCAGAAACACGGACCTCAGAGCTCTCCTGTACTCTTCTCCTGAAGACCCTATTCCATCAAGATCCTCTTGAGGTGCTCTAACTTGTGGGAAAGTCTCCTGTTCAAAATAACCGTCATGGTTAATATTATTGAAAGCCTTTCCATTATTAATTACATATCAAAGTTGATGCCTGTGTCTAAAAAAGTCAGAACTTAAATGGTTAAAGTTTCAGAATTCAGCAGGCTAAAGTTCTCGATTTGCACATCCTACCCTTCTCTTCTTCTCCAGATAGGCTGGACACACCCATCCTTGTCGAGCGGGGCTAGTTTTGGTGGGCTTGGTCCTCACCAGCCACCTGTCAGGGTGAACAGAGTCCAGCACCTCCACAAACTGACCCTCCTTCAGAATAAAACTGTCCTTATTCCCATTGTTAGGACTGCAGTCCGCTCGAGCCACATACATTTCAAACGTCTGAGGGGGAAAAAAGCATGTTTTATATCATATTGGTCAATAAATATAGTGTATAGATGCAACATATAGCAAAACATGCAAAAGTACCTCTCTGCTGTCCTCTTCACCTTCTGATTCTGATCCAGAGACGGTACTAGCTAAGGGTGTGTGGGCACGATGGTGCTTTGGAGATTGTATCCTCATTTTGCCATCAGGAGCCCCTACAAATACGACAGTAAAGACAGCTCTAGTGTACCTGACTGGAAACCATTGGTGTGGAAGTGGAAAGATGAACACTCAACATTTCTTACCTATGACCTTCAGCAGTTGCTTAGGAGGTTGTGGAGCAGCTATCTCTTCTTTATCAACCTTTGGAGATACTTGGTCTTCTGCAATTGGTTCTTCCCTGTGATAATATTATATTTGTATGAGCACAAAATACATGATTAGCAATAAAATATGTGATGAAAACCATTTCTTCTACACTCTCACCTTGGAACAGCAGGACTAGTCTCAACAGGTTCCATTATATCAGGAGCTGTGTCATAATCAGACGGACTCGACACTGGTGAACGCAAAGAAAAGTCATATGTTATGTAGTGTAAATAGGTGGCCAAGCAAATTGACCATACACGTCTATAAGCGATAGATAGGGTATAGTCGAATTACTCACTGGAGCTGGCAGCAATAAGAGATGATCCTCTCCTTTCTTGCAGACCCATTGGTAAATCCTGCTCCGTCAGGTTGTAGGCCTCCCACAGAGAGACGCTCACACTTTCTACATAGTTCGCAGCATCTGTAGCTGCAGTTGGAATCGGTCCTGGACTCTGGGGCGTCGGTGCTGCAAGTTGCAGAGGAGTTATCGCTGCAAGCGGTGGGTGTACAGTCTTCTGGGCTTCAGGAGCAGGTTGCTGAGGCTGCACTACTGTGACGTTTCCATTGTAGGAGGTTACACCAAACTTATTCACCACCTCACACGTATAGATTCCACTGTCACTCGTGGTCAGGTTCTTGATCACCAGCGTGCAGTCGCCATTTGCTGTGGTTCTAGAACGGCAGCGGTGGTCATTAGTGATTTCTGTAGCTTTTCTCAGCCAGCGCACTGTGCTGGGTTTCCCTTCCACAACACACACTAGAGTGAGTGTGCTATGAACATCTGCACTCTGGTTCTTGAACACCTCTTTAAAGACAGGTCGCATATCTTTGCGGGCTTTGAATCCTTTAAATGCAGCCTGGATCTTAACTGCAGCCTCTTGCAATTGTGGCTCATCCTCCACGCTGATGTCGAACTCTGGTGAAGCCTCCTCGGATGGTGGCGTCTTCTGGGGGACATTAATCGGAGGAGGACTAGAGGATTGGTTTGATCCCTCAGTAACAGAAGCAATGGGATGGATCTTGCTGTGGTTCACCGGTATCTCGGTCAAAGCCTCTAAGAAAGTTTCATCCTCAGAAATGTAGAGAAGGGGAACATCCTCCAGCTTCTTCATCGTCTGTGGCCCTTCCTCCCTTCTCGTGGGCTCGACTGCCAATTTAATTTCCTTGTCAGCTCCAGTTTCCTTTCTAATGGGTTTCACCGGTTGTTTTATCGTCTGTTTGGTGTTTTCGTCTTTCTCTGAAGCTTTCACGGGCTGCCTGATTTTCTCGTCCGTCTTAGTGTCTGTTGTTACTGACAGTTTCCTCTCAAATCTGGGCTTCTCTTTGACCTCTTTAACCACAGGTCTTTCTGACTGCCTTATTGGCTGATCATCCTTTATTTTCGCTACACCTCCTGTTAGCTCTTGTCCTTCGTGATCTGTCTCTGTGTCCCTTGATAGTTGTCTCTCTGTTCCTCCCTTTGCTTTACTTTTTATCCTCACAGGTGGTCTTGGAGCCTCAGCCTCTCTTTCTGAAGGTTTTTCCTGTTGTTCTAATGAAGCTTTGTCCAAGCGAATTACAGGAACCTGCACCAGTGGCTTTTTTTCTCTTCCTGCCTCTTGTTGTTTTAAACTCTCTCTCTGTTCGTGGTCTTTCTGTGAATCGTTTACAATTGTGTCTAATGCATGGGGAATTACCTCCTCAGTTTTATTCACAACAAACGCAGATGATTGTTTTCTCTCTGCTGTCTTTGCTTTAGATCTGACTGGTGGTTTTAAAGGTTCCTCTTCTGTCTCGTCACCTTCCTTCATTGTAGACTTCACATGTTGCTTTGTTTCTTTCCCCATTAACCCTTCTGGCTGCTTCACAGGCTCTTCCTCACCGTCTTTCCACTGGATTATTCCTGGAGGTTTCGACTTCTTCTCAACCACAGTTATTACCTCTGAAGGCTTTCCTGGTTGTTTTAAGCTCGGCCCAACACCACCTTCCCTTTCCTGATACATTAATACCGGCTTTGTCTGTTCAACCACAGCGTCACCCAGAATCCTCTCTGACTGACGTAATTGAAGATCGGCTTGAACTGCGTCCTCTGAATTCCTTCTGGGTTGTTTCTGTTCAAGCAACACTTCCGTTTCTGATTCCATAGATCTTCCTGGCTCTTCGACCGGCCGGATATCCGTCTCCAGTAAACTCACAGACTTATCCGCTTTCTCCTCATTCTTCTCATGTTGTGTTGTATTGTGCACACTATCAAAATCGTTCTCCATAGATTTCACAACGTGGTTTCCCTTTTGGTCTTCTTTATTCTCCCCCAGAGACTTTTTCAGATCCATCAATGGCTCAACATCTTTTTCTGAATTTGTAATAGATGCTTTCCTGTTAGCTCTCTTTTTGGGCTCAGGAGGAACAGGTTTGGCCTCTGGGAGACCAGAATTCTCATTCTCTGAAGAAGGAGTTGTTTTTGAAACAAAGCCTTTTACCCGAGGTTGTAGCGTGGGAGGCTCTGTCTTTGGTGGAGTAGATTGTAGCACTTTGCAAAAGAATGAGACATTTTTTTTAACAACAGTATGTGTGGTGGAAGCTGGTAAAAAATTATGCCAACTTAATTTGTTCCCGATCCACTCACCTTTCACTGTCACATTTGCAGTGGTCTCCACACTTCCTGTTTGACATGTGTAGCTGCCACTGTCCTCAGGTTTGAGCTCCTTGATCTGCAGACAGAGGAGGCAGCCATCTTGTTTCATCTCATACTTCCTGTTTGCTCTCAGTGGCAGATTGTTCTTCCTCCATTGCACCGACACTCCAGGCTTCGACACCTCACAGGATAAGGAAGCTGCACCTCCCTCCTCAGCCTCCACATTTACTAAGTCTTTCTTGAAGAATGGAGGCAGCTCTAGATGGGGTAGAAGAAAGCAAAATATGACTTGAGACAATGCCAGATAAGGTGGATTTCATGGTTGGATTTAGCCTACACTGTATGTGGCCGATTGTGTGGGCTCCAGGCATTTCACACAACCACATTTAAGTATACAACTCCTATCTGCTAGAGTTTGAGAGAAGATGGAATAAAATGTATCATGTACATACACCCTGACAAGCACACACCTTTCACTGTCACAGCTGCCGTCGTCTCTGCACTGCCTGCTTGACATGTGTAGCTGCCACTGTCCTCAGGTTTGAGCGCTTCAACGTGGAGCTCGAGGAGGCAGCCATCCTGCTTCATCTTGTACTTCCTGCTGGCTGTTAGCTGCAGTCTGTCCTTCTTCCATTGCACTGACAGCACATGTTTAGATACCTCACAGGAGAGGGATACTGCACCTCCCTCCTCAGCCTCCATACTTTGTAAGTCCTTTTTGAAGAATGGAGGGAGTTCTGGGGGGGAAAAGCAAGAAAAAACTGCATCAAACATTTGTGAAGTGGATGAACCTCAGTGGAAACCAAAACAATTTTAAACTGAAGTTTTTTTCTCCAGGCTTCCTATATTCTAAATTGGAGGGGTTATAATGCAGTTTAAGTAAGAAACCCTTAATAAAATGAATGTTCTGATACGGTCACAATCCTAATGCACACTCACCTTTAACTGTTACAGTTGCACTGGTCTCTACACTTCCTGCTTCACAGGTGTACCAGCCACTGTCCTCAGGTTTGAGATCATTTATGTTCAGCTGGAGGAGGCAGCCATCTTGTTTCATATCATACTTTCTGTTTGCTCTAAGTGGCCGATTGTTCTTCTTCCATTGCACTGACAGCCCAGGTTTGGACACCTCACAGCCCAGTGAGGCTGTACCTCCCTCTTCAGCCTCCACATTCTGTAATTCTGTATTGAAAAATGGTTGGATCTCTGGGAAATACAATGAAGTATTAGATAGTTTCAGAAAATGACATGAGAAATGGCATTTGTGACATTCTCAAGTTAAGGCTAAATAAGATGCATAAAATATTTGCGATAAATGAGTGGTTTCTGCTCCACTGGGAAATACTGAGCTTCACTAAATTCAGATGAACAATGATTTCCAATTTACTAGTGGGATTAATCTTTCCCAATTTAGAGCTTTCTGACACCATAACACTTTTTGATTTCCAAATGCACCCTCACCTTTCACTCTCACAGACGCAATGGATGCTACACTTTCTGCTTCACATGTGTAGCTGCCACTGTCCTCGGGTTTGAGCTCCTTTATGTGCAGCTGGAGGAAGCAACCGTCTTGTTTCATCTCATACTTCCTGTTTGCTCTCAGTGGAAGTTTGTTCTTCTTCCATTGCATTGACAGCCCAGGTTTGGACACCTCACAGGACAGTGAGGCTGTACCTCCCTCCTCTGCCTCCACATTAAGTAATTCTTGATTGAAGAATGGAGGGAGTTCTGGGGACAAACATTTGGGGGCTTATAAAACAGTCCAGGTAAGATAAAGACAACAGTAAAAGATATCATATGCAGCTGTAACCAAAAAAATTCCTGAAACAGTTAGCGTTATGGAAATGCAGTCACACCTTTGACAGTTACACTTGCGGTGGTCTCTACACTTCCTGCTTGACATGCATAGCTGCCACTGTCGTCAGGTCTGAGATCCTTGATATGCAGATGGAGGAGGCAGCCATCTTGTTTCATCTCATACTTCCTGTTTGCTCTGAGTGGCAGATTGTTCTTCTTCCACTGCACTGACAGACCAGGTTTAGACACTTCACAGGAAAGGGAGACTTTACCTCCCTCCTCAGCCTCCGTACTCTGCAAGTCCTTCTTGAAGAATGGGGTAAGCTCTGTGAAACATTGTCAGAAAGAGGGGGACAGTGTATTAACATCATTGAAATTGTGCCTAAGACATTTCCAGATGTGTCTCCCTACATGTCTTTACATGGCGGACGGGTACCAATTCCTTTGTTTGAACTAAGATTATTCCCAGAAACTTGAATCCCTCACAAAACAGAATTTAAATTACAATAAGATTACTTCTCTGTGGCCTGAGAGTATTGTTGATATGGTAATATTTTGTTGCACATTGCCAAATTGCACACACCTTTGACAGTAACAGTTGCGGTGGTCTCTACACTTCCTGTTTGACATGTGTAGCTGCCGCTGTCCTCAGGTTTGAGCTCCTTGATGTGCAGGTGAAGGAGGCAGCCATCTTGTTTAATCTCATACTTCCTGTTTGCTCTCAGTGGCAGATTGTTCTTCTTCCATTGCACTGACACCTCAGGTTTCGACACCTCACAGGACAAGGAGGCTGTACTTCCCTCCTCTGCCTCCACATTTTTTAATTTCCTGTGGAAGAATGGCAGCAGCTCTAGGTATGCACCACAGAGAAGAACAAGACATTATTCATGGAATGCCAAATGAAATCTTGACATACATTTAGTTTTTATGGTGCGATTTCGCTTACATTTAAGGAGAATTTGCTACAGTGGAAAATGTATTGAGTTTAAGATAATTCACACGATAATAGTTAAGTTTTTGAAACTTTGATGAAGTACACCCTGATATCACAGAGAGTTGTAGATTAATTACACTACACCACTCAAAAGCACACACCTTTTACTGTCACTGTCGCAGTGGTCTCTACACTTCCTGTTTGACACGTGTAGCTGCCACTGTCCTCAGGTTTGAGCTCCTTGATGTGCAGGTAGAGGAGGCAGCCATCTTGTTCTATCTCATACTTCCTGTTGGCTCTCAGTGGCAGATTGTTCTTCTTCCACTGCACTGACACTTCAGGTTTAGACACCTCACAGGACAGGGAAGCTGCACCTCCCTCCTCAGCTTCAACACTTTGTAATTCTTTGTTGAAGAATAGAGGAAGCTCTGCAAAATGGGTAAGGAAGAAAAAATTAACATTATGCATCTTAGGTTTAATTTGATAATAGATTGCCTGAGATATAACAAATGCATATGCAGACATTATCAGGAGTTTTTCAACCAGGCTGCAATACAAATGGTGAATTGATGTTATCTCATCACCACACCTTCTAGAAACTTGAGGCAAACTAAAAAACTACATTTTTATTATGATGTTAAAAGTTCCCAGAGCAAATACTAAAATATTTTCTCATTGGTCAAATTCCCTCACCCTTCACTGTCACGGTTGCAGATGTCTCTGTAGCTCCTACTTGACATGTGTAGCTGCCACTGTCCTCAGGTTTGACCTCCTCTATGTGGAGCTCAATGAGGCAGCCATCCTGCTTCATCTTGTACTTCCTGCTGGCTCTCAGTGATAGTCTGTTCTTCTTCCATTGCACTAGCAGACCAGGTTTAGATACTTCACAGGACAGGGTGACTGCATCTCCCTCCTCAGCCTCCATACTCTGTAAGTCTGTCTTGAAAGATGGAGGGAGTTCTGGAAACAAGAAGCAAGAATAAACTGCATCGAACATCTGTAAAATTGGATGAAGCTTTAAACCTCAGTGGAACCGACATTTTTGAAAACCTTAGTTTTTTTTCTCCAGGCTTCCTATTAGGTTGGTGGGTTCATAATATAGTTTATGTAGGAAACCATTGTTAAAATGAATGTCCTGATACAGTCAGTCCACTAATGCACACTCACCTTTCACTGACACAGTTGCACTGGTCTCCACACTTCCTGTTTGACATGTGTAGCTGCCACTGTCCTCAGGTTTGAGATCCTTTATGTATAGCTGGAGGAGGCTGCCATCTTGTTTCATGTCATACTTTCTGTTTGCTCTTAGTGGCAATCTGTTCTTCTTCCATTGCACTGACAGCTCAGGTTTGGACACCTCACAGCACAGTGAGGCTGTACCTCCTTCCTCTGCCTCCACATTCTGCAATTCTGTATTGAAAAATGGTTGGATCTCTGCGAAATACAATAAAGTATTAGATAGTTTCAGAACATTATATGAGAACTACCATTTGAGACATTTTCAAGTTATGTCCAAATTATATGTAGAAAATATTTGCGGTAAATGAGTGATTTTTGCTCCACTGGGAAATTCTGAGCTTCAGCAAATTCAGATTATCAATGATTTGAATTTTACTAGTGTGTTTAATCTTTCACGATTTAGAGCTTTCTGACACCTTCAAACTTTTCAATTTCCAAATGCTGACACACCTTTCACTGTCACAGTCGCAGTGGTCTCTACACTTCCTGCTTGACATGTGTAGCTGCCACTGTCCTCGGGTTTGAGATCCTTTATGTGCAGCTGGAGGAGGCAGCCGTCTTGATTCATCTCATACTTCCTGTTTGCTCTCAGTGGAAGTTTGTTCTTCTTCCATTGCACTGACAGCCCCGGTTTGGACACCTCACAGCACAGTGAGGCTGTACCTCCCTCCTCTGCCTCCACATTATGTAATTCTTCATTGAAGAATGGTTGGATCTCTGGGAAATATAGTTTAGTATTTAGAGAATTTTAGCATGAGAACAAGCATTTGAGATATTCTCAATTTAAGGCTAAATAAGATTTAGAGAATATTTGTAATAAATTAGGGATTTTTTCTCCACTGGGAAATATTGGTGCAATGGATAGCACATTCAGTTATTTGAAATATTCTAGGGTTTAGTCTTTCACAATTTAGAGCTTTCTGACACCGAAAAACTTTTGGATTTCCAAATGCACCCTCACCTTTCACTGTCACAGTCGCAGTGGTCTCTACACTTCCTGTTTGACATGTGTAGCTGCCACTGTCCTCAGGGTTGAGCTCCTTGATCTGCAGCTGGAGGAGGCAGCCATCTTGTTTCATCTCATACTTCCTGCCAGCTCTCAATGGCAGCTTGTTCTTCTTCCATTGCACTGACAGCCCAGGTTTAGACACCTCACAGCACAGGGAGGCAGAACATCCCTCCTCTGCCCTCACATTTTGCAGTTCCTCTATGAAAAATGGTGGGAGCTCTGAGACGGATAAGAAGTAATGGATTATGTTGTGTTTTTTGTGGCTTATTTGTCTGAAGTGTTTTGCCCAATATCACTTCATATCTTAATTCAGATAAGGACAATAAATAACTGAATAACTTAATTGATTTAGATATCGCCGACACTGTGATATTTGCCATATGAGTCTTCAAATGCACCTTTCACTGTCACAGTCGCAGTGGTCTCTGCACTTCCTGCTTGACATGTGTATCTGCCACTGTCCTCAGGTGTGAGCTCCTTGATCTGAAGATAAAGGAGGCAGCCATCTTGTTCCATCTCGTACTTCCTGCTGGCCCTAAGTGGTAGGGTGCTCTTCTTCCACTGCACTGACACTCCAGGTTTAGACAGCTCACAGCACAAGGAGGCTGCTCGTCCCTCCTCAGCCTCCACTCTTCTCAGCTCTTTCTTGAAGAATGGCGGCAGCTCTGGGAAAAAAGGATGATGACAAAGATTTGACATCTTTACAATCTGTGAGATACGTGTAATATTTTCTTTTCAAAGCAGTTTCAGACTATTGAAGGAATGTAGGTGTTGACATACTTGATGCTATATGTCAGCTTGACTAACATATATTCATAAAGTAGCATTTTGGATTATAAGGGTGGAAACTGCCTTGATGCAAAAATGTAATGTTCCAAAACACAATGACACAGAAATCTGAAAAATACATGCAATGCACAGATCCAGCTTCTCTCACCTTTCACTGTCACCGCCGCAGTGGTCTCTACACTTCCTGCCTCACATGAGTAGCTGCCACTGTCCTCGAGTCTGAGCTCCTTGATGTGCAGCTGTAGTAGGCAGCCGTCCTGCTTCATCTCGTACTTCCTGCTGGATCTCAGCGGCAGCCTGTTCTTCTTCCACTGAATCGGCACTCCCAGTTTAGACAGCTCACAGAACAGCGAGGCCGAACCTCCCTCTGTTGCTTCCACACTCTGCAGTTCCTCCTGGAAGAATGGAGGGAGCTCTGGGAAAATTTGAGAAAAAGAACAGGGTTGCAGACATTTGAAGTAATAAGATGTAGTAGTTCATAGTGTAATTTTATGTAATGTAATTAAGCAGTTATAACAATAAGCATTCCAATGGCATAATTAGTTAGATTTTACCTGTAACGCTGAGTTTGGCACTGCTCTGCATGTCTCCTGTATCACAGGAGTATATGCCAGTATCAAGAGGCTCCACGTCACAGATAACCAGTAGGTTGACTTTTCCCTGTTTACGTAAGTCATATTTATCACTGTTGCTCAGGGGAATGTGGTTCCGTCTCCAGATAACAGTGGAGGTAAAGTCAGAGATCGTGCAGGACAAGGTGGCTGTCTCTCCTTCCATGATCACAACGTCTTGTGGCTTCTCCTCGAATAAAACTACAATGTGAAATCACATGAAATAAAGGAGATACACTGAGTTTCTAATATTGTATTTCATATGTGCGAAATTGCAGATGAAAGTAATCAATGCAAACTTTATTTGTGCCCATGTGTCTTCTCACCTTTGGGCTTAGCGACCACTAGCAGACAGGCAGAGGTCCGCTCTTCCCCAATCACAAACGCCACCGTGCCCGTTTCCTCCGGTGTTGTCATGGTGAGGACCAGTCGGTGCTCTCGACCCCGGCACGTCATCTGGTTCATCTCATTGCTCTGCAGGGGGCTGGATCCGAGCCACCAGACACCTTCACTCACATCAGCATGGCTCAGCTCACACACAAACACTGCATCCTCCCCTGCTGTCACCGTCACGTCCTGCAGCCCGGTTACAATCCGCACGCGCTCTAGGGAGGAAGAGGCAGCTATATACAGCTGGATTTTTAGAGACGGAATCTGATATGCTTTCCATGAGTTAGATGAGAACAGCCTGTTAGTTCTTTTCATGCGACACTTCTTGCAATGTGAATGAATAAGCCAAATGTATGAGAATGAGGGATGAATTTCCATCGATCACCTACCCCTCACGACCAGCTTGGCAGTGGTCCTCTTGCCTCTGGTGATGCAGCAGTACTCTCCAGCATCTTCCAGAAGCAATTTCCTGATCTCCAGAGAGTGCGTGGGGCCGTTCTTCTTCAGAATGCATCGCCCTCCTTCCTCCAGCACAATGTTGTCCCTCTTCCAGGTGACGGGGACATTAGCGTTGGAAACTTCACAAGACATCAGCACAGGTTTCCCCTCCATTACCACTTTGTTCTCCAGCTCCTTCTCAAAGAACACTGATGCGGCCGCTGATAATAGACAAACAGGATGTGTTATGTTGAAGACGTGGGATTTGAACTCCAAACAGTACACACTGACTGAATTATCATAGAAACACTGACCTCACCTACTGAACTAAACAAGTGGACTTTAATGCAATTTAGTCAGCAAAAGTATGTGGAATAGGTTTGATGTTAAGTGAATCCAGGGTTTATATTTAGCCCACAGAATGATATGTCAGGTGTTAACAGTAGCAGTGTGCAAGAAACACAAAATAGGAGCATTTCAAATACCTCGCACATTCACTTCAGCCGTTGTCTTCTGCTCTCCAAAGACACAGCTGTACTGTCCCACGTCCTCCGGCTGGACGTTTTTGATGTGCATCTCGGCTACATTTCCTTTCAGCATCATCCGATACCGCCCGCCTTGAGAGAGCTGATCCTCGGCCTTCCACCACTGCACAGGCACCCCGACCCTGGACAGCTCACAGTGCAGGGACACGTTGCCCCCTTCAGAGGCCTCCTGGTTCTTCAGACCCATTTTAAAAGTGAGGGGAATCGCTGTGGGTACATGGTAAAAGTGTTTTTATACAATTTCATCTATTTTCAATTATTTCACCATTTTGTCTACCTAGAAGACACAAATTCTTACATAAAAAACACAAAATATAGCTGCTTGGTTAGTGGTATTTTTATCACTGTTTTCATTCAAAGATAATGTTTCCGGCTTTTGCACTGTTTTAATCTAAATGCATAGTTTTAAAACCTAAATATTATGAATTTCTTAATTTCTAAAAAGGATTCAACATCTTTTATAAACATATTTGCATGCAGCGCTCCCTTACGTGTAATGGTAACATTGGCTGTAGTCTTGGCATCGCCATAGACACAGCTGTAGAGTCCACTGTCCTCCAGCTGTGAGTTTTTGATGGTCAGCTCCATGATGCTGTTTCGACTTTTGATCTGATATTTGAAATTATTCTTCAGACGCTCCTCTCCTTTCCTCCACTCTGCAGCGAGGCCAGGTTTAGATAACTCACAGCTCAATGTCACACTGCTCTCCTCCTCCACCTGCAAGCTCTTTAACTTCATCTTGAACGTGATGGGAGGAGCTGGGAGAGAGTAGACCCATCATCAGTGGTCATTTTCTCTGAAAGTTACTTCAGAGCAGTTCTTTACTGAATCATATTTTCAGATTCTTGGTCTTACCTTTGACAGCGAGCTCAGCAGCTGATTGGCTGTCTTTAGTCTTGCAGGTGTATTTCCCAGCATCGCTCTCCTCCACGTTGTTGATGATCAGTTCTGTGCGACGTCCCTGCTGCTTCATCTCATATTTGTACCCAGGTTTGAGGACAACTCGGCCTTTCCTCCAGTCCACTGGAGCTCCAAGTTTGGAGAGCTCACAGCAGAAAACTCCACTGTCCCCTTCCTTCACTTCCAAATTCTCAACCTCTTGTGTAAATGTTACAGGGAGCACTGAGAAAGAAGAACAGCAATTTAAACAGAATCCAAAAGTAGAAATAATCAGATTTCTTATGTCCAATGATATACCAAGTCTATCTTACTGTGGCTCAGATACAGAAGAGTCTTGGTTGGGGTGAAGCCTACCTCTTACTTTGATGTCAGCTGAAGTCACCACAGTGCCAACAGAGCAGCAGTACTCCCCTGAGTCTGCGAGGGTTACATTTCTAATCAGCATCTCCGCCATCCTGCCCTCTTGCTTCATCTGATATTTGTCTCCCTCCTTCAGAAGCTGAGCATCCCTCCACCACTCCACTGGGACTCCTGGTTTAGACAGCTCACAGCGCAGCATCACGCTGCCCTCCTCCACGGCTTCCTGGTTCTTCAGCTTCTGTTTGAAAGTCACCGGAATCGCTGAGGAAATTGAGAAGCACATTAGAGGACGTGCAAATTATCAAAGCATCATCCTGTGCTATAATGTGTCATGCCTCTAACCAGTGATGATGATGGTGGCGGTGGTTTTCATGTCTTCACAAACACAGCTGTATGTGCCACTGTCCTCAGGCAGGCTTTTCCTGATGAGCAGCTCCAGCGTGGGGCCGTTCTGCTTCATCTGGTATTTCTCTCCGCCGGTCAACAAACTGTCTCCTTTCTTCCACTGCACAGGAGTGTCCGGTTTGGAGAGCTCACAGCACAGTGTCACCCCGTTACCCTCCTGCACCTGGATATTTTTCAGTTCTTGAAGGAATTTGATGGGCTGCTCTAGAGAGGGAAATAAAACATCTGAATGATTAAAACATGTTGATTGATATATGTCTTACTCACTGTTTCTGATGGATAGGTCTAAGTTACGGTAAATTACATAGTTATTGTAGGAAAAACGTGATGCATTTTATATTTATATATATATTATATATATTTTCTGCATCGTACCCTCTATTTTCTTTTGAGTAAATGCAAACAAAACACCAAAAATCAAACAGCAATAACAGAAATGTAAAAGCTGCAAAGATAGACGCCAGAAGCCATCTGGTTCAAAACTCTGCCAAGTGCAGGGGATAAAATATGATATTTATATATATTGAATATTTTTATCAAATTGTTATTCAATTTAACTCAGAATTATTAAATGATTAGCTCCACTGTGGCACATTTGTTCTAAACAAATAACAACTTGCTATATAACCGTGCCGTACTGATATATTTGATCAAACAGTTTATTCAGTGTATAGTATGAATACATAAAATAGGTTTAATCCCAGTAATTTCTTAATTACCATATGGTCAAGTACAGGCAAAAGCACAAAATAAACTAAATGTATTCTCCACTGTACTCACCATTCACCAGAATCCTGGCTGTTGTGCTCTGGTCACCACACAAACAGGTATAATCTCCCATGTCGTCCAGACTAAGGTCCACAATCTTCATCTCCACCTGGAGCTCCTTCTTCCTCATCTGATACTTGTCTCCGTTCTTCAGCGGCTCACCTCCTCTCGTCCACTCCACTGACGGGGCAGGTTTGTTGAGCTCACAGTGCAGAACCACACTGTTGCCCTCCGTCACCTCCTGGTTGACGAGTGGCATCTTGAAACTTGGTGGTAAATCTGCCAACAACCGAGAACCAGAAAAATAGCTTTAAATACATGTACAAGTAGATTTGATGATCGAATTAGTGTTAAGTCAATAAACTACCCAAACTACATTTTGGTAGTTGTTTAATGGTACAGTTTACAAAGGGGCACAATCTAGAGACAAAAAATGTATGGATGAAAAACCAGTCAAAATAAATGACTCCCAAAATAAAAACCTGTTAACAATAGTCTAGTTATGTAGAACTAGAATTAACAGAATACATATATCATCATATTGCATTAGTCAGGTATGCCTACAAAACAAGTAATGCTCATGAATAAACTATTACATTTAAAATGAACAGTGTACACTGTTAAAAGTTTATAAAACAATAAATTATGGATTGTAATATAAACCATAAAGTATTGTATTATAATACAATATATGATACTATAATATAATGATTATCAGTGATGAGTTACATAATGAAAATCTACATGATATAATAGTTTTATTTAGTTACAGAACTGCTGAGAATGGATGAATTACAAACTATTGTCTAAATGATATAGATATGATATGAGTCACTGAGTCATGTGATCTTGGAAGATTACTTTCCATTGTCAGACTTCAGACTGGATGACTATAAAACTAGTCTAAATGAAACTATGTTGTTTTTATTAAGCTGACCTCTTTGACGCCTGCGCTCATGGGATTCTGTTGGACACATTGGAAAAAAGTACAACAAGAGAAAAGGATAAACTTAAAAGTCTGGATTTTAAAGTTTCAGGGAGCATTTGTTGACAAGAACATGTCTCACCTTGCACGGTTAGCTCAGCAGTTGACTGGGAGTCTTTAGTCTGGCAGGTGTATTTCCCAGCATCACTCTCCTCTATACTGTTGATAACCAGTTTAGTGAGACGTCCCTCTTGCTTCATTTCATACTTCTGTCCGGGCTTCAGGACAGCTCTGCCTTTCCTCCACTCCACTGGAGCTCCAGGTTTGTTGAGCTCACAGCAGAAAACGCCGCTGTCCCCTTCCTTCGCCACCAGACGCTGGATCTCTCGCTTGAAGGTCACAGGTTGTGCTGTCGTAGGAGTCATTCTCTTAGTCACTCTTACGTTTTCTTTACTCAATGAGTAAGAAAGTAGTGAATTGTAACTTAAATAGAATGAGCCTATGCAGAGGCCTCTTCCACACTTACTCACTAAGAGTGTTTTTCAAAATGTTTTCCAGGGAGTAATTCATGGGATCTTGATGAAAGAAATCTGGCAATTTTATGGAACTGATATCTCTCAGTACGTTAACGTGCAAATACGGATGAGATGTGCTTCAAACTTACGTTTCACTTTGACTTCAGCTGTGGTTTTCTCGTCCCCCATGATGCAGCTGTATTTCCCTGCGTCCCCTGGCTGGACACTGAGTATGGTCAACATAGCCGTCTTTCCTTCCACTTTCATCTGATACCTCCCTCGAGACATCTCCTCAGAAAGCACCTGACCGTCTCTCTGCCACTGCAGCAGGACGCCCTTCTTGGACAGCTCACAGCGTAACGTCACACCGCTCCCCTCTTCAGCCTCCTGGCTCTTCAGGCTGACTTTAAATGTGGCAGGAACACCTGTGGAACCAAGCACAGACGCGGTTTAAACATACAAAGCAGATGAAGACGAGTCTGTGAAGGAGATCACACAGTGAGCGTACCGATAACTTTAACAGTGGCCTTCGTCCTCTGATCTCTGCACACACAGGTGTATACACCACTGTCCTCTGGCACAGCTTCTCTGATGGTCAACTCCAGAGCTCTGTCCCTCTGCTTCATCTGGTACTTCTCTCCGTTCTCTAGCTCTTCTCCTCCGAGCCTCCACTCCGCCGGGACTCCAGGTTTAGAGATCTCACAACACAACGTGATGTTGTTGCCTTCCTCAACTTGGAGGTTCTTCAGCTTTTGCTTGAAGGTGATGGGTAGAGCTAAATGGAAAGGAAGTAAATAATTGAACTACGACGTATCTGTGTATATTTGATTATGCTATTTTCTTATTAGAATAGTTTTAATAGACACCTACCATTTACAGTCAGAGTTGCAGTCGTCTCTATGTTTCCACAGATGCATGTGTAGATGTCGCTGTCGTCAGGCGTCACATCGAGGATCCTCAGTTCAATCAGCATGTCTCTCTGCCGTATGTGATATTTCTCTCCGTTCCTGAGGAGATCTTCCCCCCTCTTCCTCCACTCCACAGTGTGACCAGGCTTAGACAGCTCACAGCGGAACGTCGCGGTGTTGCCCTCCTCGATCAGCACGTTCCTCAGCTTCTGCTTGAATGTGACTGGGAGAGCTGAGGAATCATAAATAACAATAGATTTAGATCAATAATTATTTATAAACATACACTTTTATTTGTCGGCCTATTGTAAAATGACGTCATACCAGTGATTTTGACGGTGGCCGATGTCATCTGATCAGCACACACACAGCTGTAGACCCCACTGTCCTCGTGCACAGTCTTCCAGATCAGAAGCTCCAGTGTGGTCTCCCTCCTCTTGATCTGGAACTTGATCCCGTTCTTCAACAGCTCATCTCCTTTCCTCCACTCAAATGTAATCACAGGTTTGGAGAGCTCACAGCGCAATGTCACATTGTTGCCCTCCTCTGCCTGCGTGTTCCTCAGTTGTTGTATGAATGAAATGGGAATAGCTGGAAAGCAAAAAGTGACGTGACACACATGGTTCGGTGGAAGGATTTGGAATGAATCAGGGATTTATATTTTGGTGTGAGTCTGGATAACATTTGGAAGAGTTTTGGTGTGGCCATTTCCCAACAGAGTCACCATTTTCCCATAAATAATGAATCTATCTTGATGAAACCAATCAGGGACATGAGCGTCTGAAGTATGATGCAACTATATTTCAAGGGGACTGTTGGGCCTTGGTGGAGGTATGTGCTCTACTGAGTGTCTATTTTCTGTTTGTGATCAATCAAAATTATTCTAGGTGAGCTCTGCCTTATGTCAACAATCAGCACGGCCCCTTTAAACACAATTGGTATTGAGTCATCACTCATGAATACAACTTGAGCTCAGATGTAGAAGAGTTATTTGTTGAATATCTGATTTACTTTACTAACCTTCTTACTGAAAATAGACAAAGCAATCAAAGAAAAAAGTGATTGTGACAGACTATTCTAATGAATAACTTAAATTTAAGATTGTGATTTGGGTTTCATGGTTCTTACCGAGCACTTTGACACTGGCCGTTGTGCGGTGATCACGGCACTGACATGTATATTCTCCCGAGTCCTCGGGCTTCAGGGCTTTGATGGTTATAGAGTTGATTGTCCTTCTCTGTTTCATCACATACTTGTCTCCATGCCTGATGCTCTCAAAGCCTTTCCTCCAGATGACCTGAACCCCCGGCAGAGAGTACTCACAGGTCAGGGTCACAGTCTCTCCTTCGTTGGCCTCCACAGCTTTCAGGGTCTTGGTGAACTCTGCAGGAATGGCTACAACAGACGACAGACATTTCTTAATATATTGGAATAGGCTCTCAATAGTGAAAGCCTTGTATCTACAGTCCTTTTACAATTCGGTTCATACCTTTGACAGTTACAACAGCTCTAGTGGTAACAGAACCTGCACTGCACTCGTACACCCCAGCATCATTGTTGCACACCTCCCGAAACGTCAGTCGAGCCTCGCAGCCCGAGCGACTGGCAGAGTATCTGGAGGAGCTCCACATCAGGCAGCCATCTTTGTACCACAGGATGTGACACGGCTTCGAGGTCACGCAGGACAAAACCAAACCACCTCCTTCTATAGCCTCACAGTCCTCCAGTGCTTTAATGATGGTGGGACGCCTCTCTGGGAGCACAAAGAGATGAAACCTAGTCAAGACCAAATGGAGTGTGACATGAAAGCACATATTAAAACTCCATTCACACCGAGCCTCACCTCTTACAAGCAGTGAGGCGTACGATCTTTTGTCCCCTGCCGAGAAGGAAATAGTGCCGGTGTCTTTACGGGCGAGCTGTTTAAATGTGAGCATGTTGTAGCCTCCGGGCACCATCTGGATCTCATTGAGCTCATTGGTGTACAGCAGAGTCTCATCCAGGTACCATTTAACCCCAATGTAGTCGCTGGGACAGATTCGACATCTGAATGTGACTGTGTCACCTTCCAGACACTCAACGTCCTCTAGTTCATCCAGAATCAAAACCTTTTGGCCTGAGTTACACAGAGGACAAAGAAGAGTCAAAATCCTACTCGACATCATGGACAGTAGATACTAGAGGCTTCAATCAACATCCATACTAAATAATGATAAAACTGGTGACATACAATATTGAATATATTTGGGTTTTATGCATTTTACATATTAATAGAATAACAGAGGCCCTGGAATTCAAGAATTAAATATACAGTAAGTAAGTAGCTAATTAATTTGTTTATTATTATGTTATTAATTTGATTTCTGCAAATTCTATCGTATTTCTGATTATTAAACTCTCAGCTCTGTAACGCCTGTGGATGTGTATTCCTTCATTTTATTGTTTAGTATTTACTTTGTGAATTGATAAACAAACTGCCATACCGTCAAAGCTTACTGTACAAGATCATCTCTAAACCACAGTGATGCACTGCCGTGTGTTCCCATGTTCTCACCCTGCACGGTCAGCTGTGCCCGGCTCTGCATGGTGCCGACGTCACACGTGTAAATATCCGTGTCCGATTTGTCCAGACAGGAGATGGTCAGAGACAGCAGCACTCCCTTCTGCCTGAGGACGTACTTCCTTCCAGACCTCAGCTCCACCATTCCCTTCAACCAGATCACACGTTTGGCTGGCTGCCTGGTCTCACACTCAAGGGTCACTTTGGCTTTTTCCTCTGCTCGCGCGTCCCTCAACTCCCTCGCAAACGTGTGCTGGAGTTCTGTGAGGCACAGTGAAGTTCATACAATTAAGAGAAACCTTTGCTGTGGATCACCATTTACAATGCTAAATGGGACATTGGATAGTAGCACTGATTTGCAAAACACTAAAATAACAAACACTACTGTAAGTT
The DNA here is from genome assembly GCF_947347685.1 of Pleuronectes platessa. Classification (NCBI taxonomy): domain Eukaryota; kingdom Metazoa; phylum Chordata; class Actinopteri; order Pleuronectiformes; family Pleuronectidae; genus Pleuronectes; species Pleuronectes platessa. The sequence goes on from NC_070634.1 coordinate 16,096,020, forward strand.
TAAACACTCTCACTTACCTCGAACCTCCAGCTTAGCACGGGTGGCAACGCCCTCAGCCTCACAGCAGTACTCTCCAGAGTCTCTGATGGTGGTGTTCCTGATCACCAGCCGCGCCAAGTTCTTCTCCACACTCATCTCGTACTTCGGGCTCTGTCTGATCAGATGACCATTTTTTAGCCAACGGATGGGGACCTCTGGTTTGGTGATTTCACAGCTCAGCTCAGCGTCCTCGCCTGGCACCGCCTTCACGTTCAGCAGGTCCCTGAAGATGTGCACTGGTTTCTCTGAAGGAGGGTAATGCAAACACTTACAAACATGATTCTCTTAAAAGAGACAGGTATACTCACATACACAATCATATAAAACTGTTGATGATTTGATCTAAAACAGCCAGGTATTCACCTTTAACAAAAAGCATGGTTCTACAGCTGAGGTCTTTAATCGTAAAGACCACGTCTCCGGCATCAGAGAGCATGGCATCTCTTATGGTCATCTCATACTTGTGGCCGTTGTTGATAACCTGGATACGGCTGTTGGTGACCACCACCTGGCCATTGATTGTCCAGGAAGCCTCATCGTCGAGATTGTGAGAAAGGAGACACTCAAAGTTGCAGCTTTCACCCTCCAGGACAGAGGTTGTCTTCATACGATGAACAATGGTGATGTGCAAGTCTGTAAATACATGAAATCACACAGTGGCAAAGAGAAACACTTGACACCATTAAAAAATTAAAACACTATCAACATCTTAGTATTATACAATTTCACCTGAGGTTACCGATTAACAGACGACTCAATGTGAGTACTTGATTTTCAAGGTAAAGAGCGCTTCCGAAAATTACAAACATCCCTTTCCCTGGTTCTCACCATGTACTGTGACTTTAGCCTTGGTCTGGCTGGTCCCCAGGTCACAGGTGTAGTGTCCAGCATCATCTTTGCTGAGTGAATGGATGATCAGTACCATGGACCTCCCGAACTGGAGCAGTTCATGTTTATCATCCGCCGTCAGGACCATACCATCCTTTCTCCAAACAGGGGTCACTGTCTCTTTGGAAATCTCACACTGCAGACAGACCTCTCCCAGCTCTTCTCCTACTGCATCCTCCAGAGACCTCAGGAACACTGCCGGACGTGCTGGAGCCAAAGGGTAACATTATTTTATATTATTAATGGGGCTCCTATATTTCTAAGAAATCAACAATACAAGACATCTGATCATTTACTCAGCCGACCTTTGACCTTTAAGATTGTAGTCTCAGAAAGAAGGCCTGCTTTGAAGGTGACCCTGCTCTGCTGAGGCTGCAGCTTCTTCACTGTGAGGCTATGCATTGTGCCCATGTGCTGGATCCTGTTGATGGCACTGGAGTAGATCCGGACATTGTTGACGAGCCACTCCACGTTGGCGACCACGTAGTTGAGCTCACATGAGAAGGTGGCAAAACCCTCCTCCTCAATTTCCACTGGCTCGAGGTGTTTGACCAGCTTGAGCGTGCGCACTACATCACAAAGACGACGAATTATATGAAGAACAACATATAGTTGCAGTAGGACAACAATCTGAAAATCCATTCTCTCCATCCATCCATCCATCCATCCATCCATCATACCTTCTACTGTAACATGTGCTGTGCTCTGTGAACCTCCAGCCAAGCAGCGATACTGCCCTCCGTCCATCCCAGTCAGGCCATGGATGGTCAGCTCTGCTCGTTTCCCGTCTCTCTTCATGCTGTACTTGTTTGTGGTCTTCAGAGCAGTGCGACCTTTAAACCACCGCACCACCCGGGGAGAAGGAGCAAACTGACAGCTCAGAGTCACAGAGCTGTTCTCCTTCACCTTTGCATCGTCCAGGTGGTGAACAACCTGAAGAGGTCGCTCTGCAAGGGGGAAATGAAAAGAGATATTTTAAGGTCCATTCACTCGATCCATGTTTCTCATCAGGATCACACTGAAGAGATGGTAGTGATAAGGTCCCTTGGAGGTCTAAAACACTGAGTAGATACTTCATAACTTATTTATTAAATGACTCAATATTCTATGACAACCTATAAACTGTTTCCCTAGAGCTTTATGCTCAGAGAGTCTGAGATACTCACCCGTCACAGTGAGCTGAGCATTGGAGCGACTCTTGCCTGCTACAAAGACCACGGGGCCAGACATGGAGCTGTCCGTGGAGGTGAGGCAGAGACTGTGGAGGTTGCCGTCCCTGTCGATGTTCACCGCTGCACACGACTCCAGCACCTCACCGTTCAGGGTCCATCGTGGAGGCCTCCCAGACTTCAGACTGGTCACCGCCTGGAACAGTGCTGGCATCGGCTCCATCACCTCCACTGAGCTCAGCCCCCGCACTATGCGGATAGCCTGCTCTGCATGCATAGCCATGATACACATTACACACTACTGATGCAATGTCTTACATTACATTAATAATACTGCCTCAGAAAAATATTAGATCACATAAGAAACACATTCACATGAAAACATGTTATTTTTAAGTGTTTTTCTTTTTTCTGATAGGTATAACTTGGAAAAGTGATGCTACAAGAATGCAAAACATAAACCCGGCCATAAAGTTAAAGCTGTGACTGCTATGGTAACGTGACAACAAGCATCTCACCCTCCACCAGAAGCTGACACGAGGTCGTATCATCTCCGGCATCACAGGTGTAAGTGTCTTCATCCGAGGAGCAGATGTCGTCGATGGTCAGTTGCCTGTAGACATCTTGGCTGATCAGTTGGTACTTCTTACTGGACACGAGCTCCTTCCTGTTCTTGTACCACCTGACCTGAGCATTGGGTCGTGACACCTGACACTCCAGCAGACCCCGGTGGTGGTACATTGCAATCTTCACCCTTAGAGGGCGCACTATTTGGACCGGGAGCTCTGAGGAGGCAAAGAAAAGGCTGTAAACCCAAAGTGACTAAAACGTGTTGGACACTATTTCCTCTATAATTTCATGTTATGTAGTCACGTCCGGTGGCCCACCTCTAACTGTGAGAGTTGCATAGGATGACACACGCTCAGCAGTGAATCTGATCTCTCCAGCGTGCTCTGGCCTGACTGACTCAAAGACCAGGGTGTGAGTTTTATCTGCACACAGATCCAAGGAAAATGTTATTTTTCTACACAAGTTTTTATTTCTTTTTTATGTAAATATTGACACCTAGGATCGGCCCTAGAAGTTACAAATCAAATGCAACCTTTTGTCAGAGTGGGGTACTGAGGCGTATTGAGTCACTATTGAGCCGAAATGCTTGGTCACTTGCCCTGGTGTCTGATCTTGATGTTGTGCCCAGATCGGATCCTGCTGTCATTTCGGTGCCAACGACCATCCACATCCACCTGATTGACCTCACACATGAAGTTCACGGGTTGACGCTCAATTGTGTCAACATCTTCCAGCTCCTTCACTATGTTGATGTCCCTAGCTGCCAAAAGAAATCCAAATCATGACAATAAACTCTGTTAAAAGCAACTCAGACAGGACTTTGTGCATCGGCTTGTCACATCTCCCTTTGATACCCCAGAAATATTCACGGATTGAATTTGGATATAAGGTATATCTTTGTTTACAGTTAGGGTTCTTTATATCCTGTTTTACTTTGAAACTTTTTTTTGTGTGTCTCGTACTTCCTGTCTGCTTTTCCACCTTTTCTGATTACTTACCCTGCCTTTATTAGTTTCACTTGTGTCTTGTTATTACTTTAAAGACTGTTTTCTAGAACTCCCATGTGGCATCTCCATTTGGGTCCTTGCCTACTTTCTAGACATGACAATAATGTCTTTTGTTTGTTAATTTATAAAGGTGATGAGACTCTACTGTCCAGTACTATTCAAAGTGTTACAAAAAGTCAACCTGCTGGTGGGGCTTGAGGAAGCTAGACGGTCTGGGGATCTCCAAAGTAATCAGATTACGTCATCTGTGTTTTCCCTTTAGGTGAATTAGACCATTGCCTGCTTTGAATGATCAGACATACAATAAGGCTTTCACATCATTTCAATTGGGTCATAGACATGTGCACGTCTTTGCATTGACCTGGACTTGACCCTCTCAGACGAGGGACAGAGTTGAGTTATCTCACCTCTGACACTGAGTTGGCCTGAGGTCTGAATGCCATTAGCCTGGAAAGAGAACAGGCCTGCATCTCCCAGAGCCGCCCTGTTCAGTATGAGGGAATGTTTCTTCCCGTGCCTGCTGATGCGACAGTTGGGCTTGGACTTGAGTTGCATCCCATCCCTGCTCCACACGCCCTCGATGTAGGCCAGGTTGAGGGTCACCTCAAAGGAGCAGCTCTCACACTCAGACACCTCCACATCCTCCAAACCCTTCACCACCTGCAGCCGGTTCTCTGACACACACACAAACACACACACACAACCAGACACACACACACACACACAACATTAGAGATGTAAAGGCTCCCATTGCAAGAACATAAACATGAGCATGAGAAGTGAACTTACTTGCAGCTGCGACTATTCCTCCAGGTATGTTGTCTCCCATGTCTCCTGTGCTTCTCTGCGTGATAATTAAATCTTAACTTTTTGATGCAGCAATCACACAAGGCAAACCACAAATTATTAGATTTTAAAAATACACATTAGGTAATGTCTCTCTGCCATGAAGCTACCATCTTCCTCACACCTCATTCACACTTTTGGGCACTCAACTTCATTGGGTAAACTCTGCAGATACACAATCACATAACTAATGACATAACTTTCACATCTAAAGTGCCAACGCTAGCCTATCAAAATGGATACGCATGGCAACACTGTCGTGTGGTTGATCCCTGTGATGGCATACCAGTCCTTCACTGTCATAACGAGCAGAGTAATTTCTGTCACTTCACTTGACTGAGCTCAGCACCACCAATATAGACTCAGCTGTGATGCCACCTTCATCAGGCTGCAAGCTCTGATAGATATGATATTTGAGATCATGAAACACGTTTCAGCGGACGTGTAGGGTACTTCTCGGAAAATAATCATCAGCTGAAAATCACATTTACTAGTGCGTCACAGAGTGACCCTCGATTTGCAAACAATTATCTTAATTGCTTCTTTTGGGCGATTGCGTTATGACGTCTAATGAAATCCAAATTCCAAACCCGGACTCAACTAAATAAAAACTTCCAATCATACCATATTCAATCAATAGTGAAAAGTTTGCTTCTATTAAATATGCAAACAAAGCAAAACAATAATATAAAAAACTAAAACATAAGAACAAACCAGATGCCTTGAGGTAATATACCCACCTTCATCCAAACAAAAGTTTTCTAGAGAGAAAGTATCCTTGCATGTCCTCTTGTTGCACCAGTGATGACACCTTCACCTGAAAAAACAGCTGGATAAAACATCCATGGCAGCAGATCTGTCCCGGTCTTGACTTTTTCCTCACAAAGCCTTTAAGATAATAAGATTAACAACAATCGTTTATCCAAGGGAGAACATACCTATGTCTGTGAACTGCATCTCAGTCCCAAGAACAGACTGCCTGTAGCTCTCTCTCTCTCTCTCTCTCTCTCTCTCTCTCTCTCTCTCTCTCCCCTTTTTTTTTTTTTTTTTTTTGCTGTGATGGAGCGTAGTGCTGAACAGCTGACATATCTCTTCCCACATACTAACCTCCAAAATAGCCTTCTGTCAGTATGAGGGCAAAGATAGCTTTGGCTGTAATGGCGTGAGGCGACTCATGATCAGCATCAATGAAAGCACCAAAAACCATCAAATGTAGACAATGGGCTTGGTGTGTTTGATGGTTTTCTTGTGTGTTGTTAGTTTTTTGAATGCAACATCTCAAGAACGCCTTGAGGGAATTTCCTCAGATTTGGTACAAATGTTCATCTGGGCTGAAAGATGAGCTGATTGGATTGTGTGGTCAAAGGACAAAGGTCCAGGTCATTGTGGCCTCACTAAACATGTTTTTGGCCTCTTGAGCATAATATCTCAAATCTGTCTTTCAGTCTTCAAATTGTACCAATAATACAACTGCAAGGCGATTATACTCGGTTGCTCAAGATCTAAATGTGTTTGTCCATAGACAGGAGTAGAGAAGTCTACACAGTATACAGCTGATTCAGTTTAATCACACAGCCTTCTGAGAAGCCTATTCATTAGTGTCCTAATCCTCAGGTTAAAGTGATCAAAGTCTGTGAATCTACTAAGCACTGCTTATGTTGAGAGGTCATACAAATTAAAGAGACAAATACCTAAAAAATGGAACAAGTAACAAAGTGGATGAAGATCTTTATAACAAGTGTTCAAATGATATCAGATTGAAAAAAACATCAGCAGCTCTCCACTGCAAATCCAAAAGTCTGTTTTACCTAGAGAGCTGGTTTATGCCAATAAACCCAGCTCTAGCTCGTCCTTCTTCAGTTACAATTACATCATTGGTAATTTATAGGGTGTTTGAGTTTGTGGGGTTCCCTCACCCAGCCATCCAAACAGAACAAAGCCAGCACTGCACAGCATTGTGCTCCCCTCATTTTGACAGACAGCTGCATGTGCCACAGAGCCCTCCTTAAGACCAGTGAAACTCTACCGACAGGATTATCTCTGTGCAGTCCTGCTGGGGCACACAAAACAACCTGTCGTCACCGAGAGGGCTTTGGTGACCCACAGAAGAAAAACAGTTTAGCTTTTTCTCCAGCAGCATGTTTATTACAATATAGATTTTCTTTGACATTTGAGTGGAATGGAAGAAACAGCAAGTTTGAACACACTTTTTGGTTCTATGTTCATTCAGTATTTTTAAAAAGGGTGTTGTGTTGCTTGAAGACAAATTTTTTAAATCATGTCCTGGGAGATTGAAGATGACTCTCAGATCAACCTGCCATCTTGAAATGTGGGCCCTTCACGTGTGCAGCATCCTATTGATGGTGCACATGACCTAAAAATAGCGACATGTTAAAGGAACCAAGGCAATGTGAGGATGTGTTGAGAGAATTTAGAACTCGACAAAACAGCTGAACAGTCCACCTAAGCCTCTGGATCTGTGTTTGGAAAAACCCGCCCCCCCCCCTGTCCTGTGTGTCACATTTCCTCTGGTCCAGACTCTCAACATCTGACAGCAGGCATAATGAAATAATGTAGGAATGTTTTCAACACATACGGTCAAACATGCACCTACTGTTGTCATCTACTAATAAGCCCAGACTGTGTTGCCAAAAAAGCACTCCATACAGGTATTGTGTGTGAGACCATTGTGATAGTGTGTTATTTCTGTCAACAACATCCCAAATGTAGTACTCTTAACGAAGTGTCCGAGCCCGGCAGCTGTAGCCATACACTAAAACAGATGCCCTTGAGTGAAATCAAACGGCCAATCATGGCACGTCTAATTACAGCATGGCCCAAGCTCTGATAACTATAGCAATACGAGTCTGTCCACTGGGCCACTGATTCTCTTTTGGATCATATTAATTAAGTGGATGTATTTTAGTTGGCTGTATATGAGCGCCTGTGTCTATAACATTGAGGCAGATTTTTACCTTTGCCAAAAAGGTTATGTTTTCACCCCTGAATTTGTTCTGTTTCTTATTACAAATTTTCACAGTTTTCAAGAGAAAAATCCAAATTATTTGAAAGCATTTTAATTAGTGATAAAGCCTCAAATAGAAAAAAAAGTGAGTATATTTTCTTAGAAACTGAACAAAGGTTACAGTTGTGTAACTGTCGAGAGAGAGAGAGAGAGAGAGAGAGAGAGAGAGAGAGAGAGAGAGAGAGAGAGAGAGAAACATGATAACAAATTTACAACTTATTTCTTTCCTTTCTTCTTCTTTGCATCTTTGTTTTTGACCGGAGCTTCTTCTTCATCCTTTCCAGTGGCAGCTTTAATCCTCTTCTTTCCCAGAGGGGTCTTTGCATACCAGTTCTGGGAGGATAAACAAGCAAGTTGACATTAAAGTAAACTGAATTAAACACAGCAATAAAAGAGTAATGGAAGAAATTGAATATGGCATATCCTCTTTACTTTAAGGGCCTCTTCCTCTTCCTGAAACACAGGGTCGATCTTGGCCAAAGGGGGAACAAACTCTGAAGCGGTCAGGGGTCTTTTTGCCTGATGTAGGACGCGGCGTTTAGTGACAACTCTCTGGACCACCCGTACCATGTGACCTGGAGTGTAGCCATCAGAAATCTTCGAAAGAGAGCTGAGGTCCAGAGCCTTGGTCACCTCACCTCCCTGATTTGTGATCAGTTGTTTCCACAGGACTGAAGGCAAACAGAGTCAGAAAGGTCATTTTCACAGCAACGGAGTAAAGAGTACCATTATAAAGAGTTTCAAAACATCTTACTATATCTCGAGCCGTAGTCAGGTCTTGGGATGAGGAGGATTTTGCTGTACATTTTACACAGTGACTTAATGTCAGCACTGAGAGGGTCTCGAGTTGTTCCGACTATCAGAACACGATCTTCCGCTTTGATCAACTTAAGGGACTTGGACAAATCTTTCTTCAACCGCTTGGGCTCTAACTGTTCACACACGAAAAACATATATAGCGTAAGTATGATGCCATAACATAATGACGCCACCCAGTGTTCATCCTGAGTAGTAGTACCTCTTTTTCTTCCTTGGGGACTTTCTTGTAGAACATTTTCTCTGCATCTCCGATCCATATTACAGAAGGTTGCAACAGTCTTGCAACCTGAAGAAATACAAAACATTTTACCTTTCTATAAATATAAAGACACTTTGAGAAACGTACATAGATTTTTTTTAATGTATACTGTGATTTGGGGCACTTGACTTATTCAGTCATAATGTATGGGATTTGGCATTACACATAAAGTTTGGCTAAAGTTTAGTTACTTTACTGAGTACATTTTAATTTGCTTTATTCAAAGAACTGAGATATAGCAGAGTACCATTATCAACTTTCTAAAATGGAAATGAAACTGGATTCTTTGGACTTCAGGGCGCCGTCTTACCTTGAAGACCATGTGAAGCATCATGGCGAGGCCACTCTTGCCTGGGTACTTTCCTGCCGTGTTCAGAGGTGACAGATCGAAGAGGTTGGCCCCTGTCTCCTGGCAGATGGCGTGGACCAGCATCTTCTTACCTACACCTGCTGGCCCTGTTAGTAGTATGGCCTTTATCAGAGGAGCTCTTTCATGAACCACCTGAGAGCCTGCAAACAACACATATCTTATGTCCACTCACAAACAATTGTTCGATTAAATTAATTTTAAATGTAAAGTTAACGACTTTCATACCTAATGGTAAAATTCCATATAAAGTTAAGACTTGTCGTACATCCGACAATGACGGCATGGGCTCAATGTCATATTGCCTGAGTGTTGTCCCAAGGTAGCTGTAGTCACCTGAGAAAAACAGGGAACATAAAAAAGCAGACATGTCTAGGGGATTGACATTTACGGGTGTAAGGTAATTTTTTTCAAATAATAAAAATCCAGATCTAGTAAATTTAAATGTGGTTTCATTAGGGGACCGTTGGGCCTTGGCGGAGGAATTCTCTCTCTGAGTGCCCTTCTAATTTGAAATAGCTCACTGTGGAGTTTTAGCAATCACAAACCAGAAGAGGGCAGCACGCCACTACACAATTTCCAAATACTGACCAAGAAATTTCTGTGAGAGTTAACGAATCAGTTGTCAAAAGCTCACAAACAATTGTGATCATGAGAAGATAAAAATGAATCTAAGATATCACTCTACACAAATAATGTATAAAGTCTTACCGATATAATCCTGCAGTGCCACATTATTTGGCTTTTTCAACAAGCCCTGTTCCACAAGCTCCTGACACAGAGACTCAAGAGTCCTAGAAGAAGTGGATAAGTAACGCAGTTGTTTTATCCAGTATTTGCATTGACTAATTTATCGACTTAGTGAAACTCTTTTCTCCAATTCTCCACTGAAAATCATAAACGCCATTCTGTTAGGCTCTGTGTAAAGTCACCTATCAGCAGTCAGGTCTTTCTCCTTTTTCTTCTTCTTCCCACTCTTAGATCCTTTCTTTTTCTGTCAAGTAAAAATATATTGTAATGAAACAGCTTGAGGAAATCAATGTAATCTGTGAACACAGGGTTTCATTTCAGTACCTTGGCATTTCCCTTAGTCTTACCACCCTTGTCTTTATCCACAGCCAGTTTCCATTCAGCCAGCTCCTGTCTCATCTGCACATCCACCTAATACAAGCAGAGCAAACTGGCGCTATTATGATGTTTAGACATTAGTGACTGTGGTACTGAATTTAACAAACAGTTAAATCAGCCTGCAGCATTTCAGTTTGGGCTTTGGGATTTCAGCATCACCTGTAATAGAATATCTGCCTCAATGACTTTCCGTCTTTCTTCCTTGATCAGCTCCACCTCGTGCCGCTGAACAAAGTTTTGGGACTCGTTGCGGTTTTGCCAAAAATCTGAGGATGAAACATTTACTTCAGACTTTACCACGAATAGGAATAGAAAGTAATTACACACTGTAAAATACTTTATAAGTGTGTTGCATTCTAATTCCTCTCTTGCATGTTGCCATCTGAACAACATAACCTAAAACTGCTATTATCCACAAGATATCTTCAATAACTTCATACGTACTTTAACTTAAACATACCTTCAAAGGTTTGGTTTCCCACTTGCAGGTCTGACAGAAAAGCCGAAGGTAGCATCTTCAACCCTTCCTCCTCCTCCTGTGGTTGAACGTTATATTAGCAAAGGAGTGGAGCAGCCAACAAATGTTGAATTAAATAAATAACATGTATTTTATTCTATGTAATTGACATGTATTTAATAAAACTGTACTTCTATGTCGGTTTTCCCCTTGTCTTTCTTCCCATTTTTCTTCTTTTCTTCCTTTCCTTTTGATCTGTTGTTTGAATCGTCCTCTTCCTTTGCAGCAATTTCTTCCATTAACTGAGAAAAATAAATATACATGGAACTTCATTTCTCCTTCTGTAAACTACAGAAAATCTGTGCAATGAAACATACTTTACACTAATTTAGTTTTATTTACCTGCTGAGGATTCTTCTCTGCAAAAAGGAGAGCTGAGCCTCCATCCTCTGCATCGGGGTAGTCTGGAAATGAGCCGTTAGCATCGCTGGTTGAAAAACACACACACAAAGGGGGAAAAAGTGAGAACACATCTACCTTATGTCATTATATATTTAAATATCACACCATGAGTGTAAAAAATCACCCACCGGCATTCAATGAACCACTGTCGGATTTGGTCTTTCATGGTGTTGCTCATGTCATGACCCTCCACATCTAGTAGTTGTTTTGTGATGGCTACTATTGACTTTTGGTAGTCTTCTTCATGCTCTTGCTGTTTAATCCGATTGCAGGCTTCGGTAGCTTTCACAGCAATTTCTGCAGGGCGTGGCACCTTATATTTTGGATCCATGGCCTAAGATTGGAGTGATCAAAAATATTGTATATTTTGAAAACCTTTGATTGCAGTTTTTTCAAAGTGTAGCCTGCTCTTGCTAGCTTTTCCAGGATTATCTACCCTAGCTTAAGGAGTTTTTGAAGGACAGTTTATGGAAATGGATGGCACATTACTCACCATTCCCAGAAAAATCATTTCTTCCTCCCGAGCAATTTTTGTCCTCTTCCTCTCTACGTAACCTCTCCACACCTACAAATCAAATTCAACAAACTCTTTTATTATGTAAAATGACAAGGGGCAGAAACAGGGTAAATAGAGAGTCATGTGGTACTACATTAGTTAGTCAGGACCTTCTGAATGCAGACTGCAGCCAACTCAATGTCAGCTGCTCCCGGCTCCTTGGTCTTGTACATCCTGTTCATATTTCTGCTCTCTTCATTCAACTTTGCCCTCAGGCGTCCTTGGCGTGCCCTCTCCGCAACTTGAATGATCTTAATGGCCTTCTCTGGACTCATTTCCTTGACCTTAAGAGGCTACAGGGACAATAAGACAACAAGACGTACTTTAACAAATATTTACTTAAATATTACAAACAGGGAATGAGAAATATTTTTTTTATCAAATTTCTATCATTCACCTACAGTAGGTAGTAGGTGAATGAGGTCTTATCTCAAATGTGGCTGTTTTTCAACTCACTTCTAGGCTTTCGGTAACTTCCACCATTTTAAGGATATCTGTCACCATTGTCTTTCGTTCTTGGAATTCTTTGCTGCATTCAGTGATGAAATAGCGAGGAATTGGGATTTCAAGGTCTGCCTAAAGTGACAACAAAGAAAGTGGCAGTTGAGCTATGAACTTGATGAAATGGCTGATGTTTGGTGTGTTTATGTCAGTGTAACTGTTGAGATCTCAGAAATCCAATTCAGAAAAATGAAACTCACAGGACTGAGCTTTAAGTCATGAAGGATGTCGTCCATGTAGTGGTACTCTGAATACTCTTTCTCCACCATTTCATTCTTCAGCTCCAACAGCCTCCCTATCACACCATCAAGAATTGTCCGAATTAATCGTCTCTTCTGAGGGTGGACGACCTGGTCATAGATCTCCAGCTTTCTGAAGATTTGGAGGTAGCGAACATAAAACAGGGCGACACGCTGGAAGAACACTACCCTGTCCTTCTCTGGACGAAGGGGCTCAGCAGGCAGCTCCTCCGCCAGCAGACGACTCAACTCCAGCTGGACATCGGCCCACAATTTATTATATGACCTAAAGAAATGGAAACAGTAATTTTGTAAAAAAAAATTAAAAAGGGGTCATAAAGAATAGGCTGACACTGTTTCCGGTCAGTCTTAAAATTAAAGTTTGGTGCCTAAATAAACATTGTAAAAAGTTTTGCTTGTTATACTTATTCCTCCTGTTGCAGGACAAAATCCAATTTTCATATGCAAAATAGTGTTTTAAAAGTATTTGTATATAAAGTGTCAGCAGTCTGCTTTGGTCAAATCACGTGGATATCTTCTACAGCTTTTCTTAAGTGTAAAATGATCTCTTTGTGTTTCCACATTATTTTCTTTCTGAGCTGCATGGGAGAGACTGTATTAATACGATAAAAAAGAATTGAGAAATGTAAAAGACTTTGAAATAAAGAATTTGCAAGAAATCCATCAATCTACCTCCAGAAGCTTAAGAAAAACTTGTCCCCAATAACTTTGTTCAATAAAGTTTTACATTATCACGCAACATCACAATATTTATTATCTAAAGGCACTTTACACAGTGGGGTTGAGACTTTACTGTAGATCTTTAGAGAAAATGAAAGACAGGGTTACTTTTCATTATGGCAATCATAACCTGCTTATATAAAATATTAGTATAAATAAATCCTTGAGAGGTGACACAGATATTTCACTTGACATTCATGGAGACCCCGACTATCTGTACGTCAACATCAACATACCTGTACCGTAAGACCACAAATAGACACGCATCAATTCTCAAAGTGCAGCTGGCGTGTCCGTGTTTCCACAAACTACGGACCACGTGACAACAGTACCATGAACAGCAGTCAATGCTATATTCCAATAGAATATTGTTATGTGCTGCTTCCCTGGGTGAGGTATGGAACAACACACTTTCAAATATTTCATTCACTGTTATTGCTGGATGATGACTTCTGTCAAACCCTAACAGTGCATTCAAGTGTCACGACAGTAGTGTTTAGAAAAGACTGAGTATTATATTTAACAAATTAGCCCATACATGTCCGCGTCACACTTCCCGGTCAACATTATGGCTCGACAGTTTCACTGTTGTTGTTTACATGAACCCAGCTAGCTAGCTAACCAGCTAAAGTTACATTAGACAAGTTAGCCTTAAACGTACAGTAACAGCGGTAACTATGGTAACCACGGCCGGTGTGAGGTTCTACCTTTGCGACATGTCTCCGTCTCCAGAGCGAGACACGATCCACGTTTCTCCTATCAGATAAATGAACACAGTTACACACAGTTCAACATTAACTGAAGTTAGCTAAACTTAGCTAAACTTAGCTAAACGTAGCTAGAGTTAGCTCAACACGATGTCAGCTTCTCTGAGTTGACACGGCGCTGGGACCGTCTCCATGGTAACCGTGTTTCCGGAAGTTGATAGTTTTATAATTTACAGTTTAATCTGTTGAATTGAACCTCACAGTGCAACATTTACAGCTGTATTACTACACTAAACAACAAAGATATGATAATCATGACTAACGTTCAGGTTTTTCCCAACCTACTGTTTTAAAAAGAAAAATCAGTGATACACGAGAATCATTTATTTATTATTATTTGACCTACATCTTCCGTAATTCACACAAAAATTGTTCTCTTTATCTTGTTTAAGTGGACAGTAAACATATTAGGTCAGGTGCAAACCAGTGCACAGCACACCACAAGAGAGCTGATAAAAAAGAAATAATAAATTCAAGAAAATATATATGTATGATAATTGAGTAATACTGAAAAATGTTATATTCTAAATATGTGGAAAATATAATAAACTTTGTTAAAAGACTGAATAGGAATCTTCACTGAATAACACATCAGACATGAGCAAAGAACCATGATTTATCTCCGGGGGAACCCCATCACTCTCACATTAGACACCAGGTGATGATCCTGTCAGTGAAGACACTGTTCTCTATCACACTGTGTAATGTAATGGGATTCGTGTTTGTGCAAATGTGGCGTTCTGCTGCAAGAACCACACAACTCAATTATGTAATCGAACCTGCATGCAAGCCTGTTTTCCCATTGTAAATGACCCGATGAACATATCAACCAGCCTGGAGAGTCCTTCTAATACCACTCACATACATCACAATGGTCCCACTATTGACGTAAAGTGTGCATCTTTTTTTGATAGAATAAAACAAACATGGGTGATTGTTTGACTGTTTTCAAACCATGCGACTCCTGTGTCATAAAACTTATTCCTCATATGTTTTCAGAGAATGAAGTCATGCATCTTCTTTCTGCTCATCACCTCGGGCCAGTGCATGGACAGCAAGGAGGTCAAGCAGAAAGAGAAAAGGACCCTGTTGGATCTAATCTTGCAGGTTATCAGAGACAGCCAGCAGCGGGACAAACCCATCTCCCGGCGCTGCAGCAGTGGACTCCTCACCTCATCCCATGACATGAGGTTCTCCTCCCGTGAAAAGCCTTTCTATTTTCGAAGGCTGGATAACACTAGACTCATAGGTAAGCTGATACGATTTAATTTTAGGTGCTGATGATGAAAGCATAATCCCCATTTTACTGTGGGAGACAGGTCTGGTCTGTGCTGTACATTTCTTAATGGAGCCTTATTTAGTGCCTCATCTGTGTTGTGATGGTGTGTTGATCTCCCGTGCTCTACGTGCACCACCACGATTCGCTGCTGATAGGCAGCCTTTGTACATATGTAGTTTAGTTGATGTGTATCAGCGCCTGATGTTGTGGATCCTCGCAGCACTACGGTTCCTTGTTTAAGGTGTTGCGGAGCCTTTCTTTTCCTCCTCTCCGAAATGCTTAGCAGAGGTAGTATGGTAGTAATGAGGGTGGTCATCGGGCTCTCCCTTCACCGTTGGCTCCAGAATTTCATTTCATTTCATTTCATTTCATTTCATCAAACTGTTTCCATAGTGCAGGCCATTTGATCCACCTCCAGGTGGACTTGGTTTTGTTCACTCTTGAACAGATTTCCACAAAACTTGATGGAAGGATCATGGAAGAACTTATTAAATGTAGGTGTAGATTTGGATCAGGGGGCAGCTCCAGTATTTTTTTTATTTTTCTTTAACATTGCTAGATAGCGTGTTATTAAACATTTTCACAGTTTTCCAGGGAATCTTAGATCTTCATGAAAAAATCCAACATATTTGAACACATTTTAAGCTGTGAGCGAGAGAGAGAGAGAGAGACAAAAAGACGAAAAGCACATGACCGTGATAACAAACTTATTTCTTTCCTTTCTTCTTTGCATCTTTCTTTTTGTCTGCAGCTTCTTCTTCCTTTCCAGCGGCAGCTTTAATCTTCTTCTTTCCCAGAGGGGTCTTTGTATACCAGTTCTGGGAGGATAAACAAGCAAGTTGACATTCAAATAAACTGACAATTCAACACAGCAATAAAATAAGTAATGTAAGAACATTTTATATGGCATATCCACTTTACTTTAAGGGCCTCTTCCTCTCCCTTTAACACAGGGTTGATCTTGGCCAAAGGGGGAACAAACTCTGAAGCGGTCAGGGGTCTCATTGCCTGCTGCAGGACGCGACGCTTGGTGACAACACTCTGGACCACCCGTACCATGTGACCTGGAGTGTAGCCATCAGAAATCTTCGAAAGAGAGCTGAGGTCCAGAGCCTTGGTCACCTCACCTCCCTGCTTTGTGATCAGTTGTTTCCACAGGACTGAAGGAAAACAGAGTCAGAAAGGTCATTTTCACAGCAACGGAGTAAAGAGTACCATAATGAAGAGTTTTTTTGGGGGGGTCTTTTCTTACTGCATCTGGATCCGTAGTCAGGTTTTGGGATCAGGAGGATTTTGCTGTACATTTTACACAGTGACTTAATGTCAGCACTGAGAGGGTCTCGAGTTGTTCCGACTAACAGAACACGATCTTCCGCTTTGATCAACTTAAGGGACTTGGGTAAATCCTTCTTCAACCGCTTGGGCTCTAACTGTTCACACACATAAAACAAATATAATTGAAATATGACGACACAACATAATGACGCCACCCAGTGTTCATCCTGAGTAGTAGTACCTCTTTGTCTTGCTTGGGGATTTTCTTGTAGAACATTTTCTCTGCATCTCCGATCCATATTACAGAAGGTGGCAGCAGTCTTGCAACCTGAGGAAATATGAATTTAAAGAACAACATTGTACCTTTCTGTCTGAATGTGAATATAACTTGAGAATATAAATACCTGTAAGACACTTACATAGATTTTTTTAATTCATACTGTGATCACTGTGATATATTAAACTTTTTAAATGAAAATTACTGCCCTGTATATTACATATCATATTTAATGGTTTCAATTTAGGGGCACTTGGCTTATTTAGTCCTTATATATTCATTACGCATATAGGTTCGCTAAAGTTTAGTTACTTTACTTAGTACATTTTAATTTGCTTTATTTAAAGAACTTCAGAGTACGATTATTGACTTTCTAAAATGGAAATGAACCTGGGTTCTTTGGACTTCAAGGCGCCATCTTACCTTGAAGACCATGTGAAGCATCATGGCGAGGCCACTCTTGCCTGGGTACTTTCCTGCCGTGTTCAGAGGTGACAGATCGAAGAGGTTGGCCCCTGTCTCCTGGCAGATGGCGTGGACCAGCATCTTCTTACCAACACCTGTTGGCCCTGTTAGTAGTATGGCCTTTATCAGAGGAGCCTTTTCATGAACCACCTGAGAGCCTGCAAACAACACACATCTTATGTCCAACCCACAAATAATTTTTCGATTATATTCATTTTAAATGTTAAGTGAAAGACTTTCATACCTAATGGTAAAATTCCATATAATGTTAAGACTTGTCGTACATCCGACAGTGACGGTGTGGGCTCAATGTCAAGTTTCCTCAATTCTGACCCGATGTAGCTGTAGTCACCTGAGAAAAGAAGGGAGCAACTATTGCACGAGAAGTTGTGAATCTGCATCACTTGGAAAATTGCAAGAGAAGTGTCAAAATCACATTTCTGACACCACACATTATTGTGGTCATTACCTCCACCAACGTGGTAATGTTTTCGACTGTTTTTGTTCGTTTGTTTGTTTGTCTGTTACGCAAAATCTACAATACAGATATCCACAAACCTTGGAGAAAGAATGTGATATTAGTCAAGAAAGAGCCCATTCAATTTTAGTCAGATCTGGATAAGGGATCGGAACAAGGATTTTTTTTTGTTTTCTTTAGAATTGCAAGATAGGGTGTTTTGCATCTTGAATCTTTATGAAAAAAATGTTGATGTTTGGAGACTAACATTTACAAGTGTGTGCACTTTGTTTCAGTTACAAATAAAATTCAGATCTAGTGAATTTAAACGTGGTTTCGTAAGGGCACCGTTGGGCCTTGGTGGAGGAATTCTCTCTCTGAGTGCCCTTCTAATTTGAAATAGCTCACTGTGATCATGGTGTTTTAGCAACCACAAACCAGAAGAGGGCAGCACGCCACTACACAATTTCCAGATATTGACAGATAAACATTCCAGAGCTGTGAGAGTTAACACATCATTTGTTAAAAGCTCACACTCAATTGTGATCATGATAAGATAAAAAATAAATCTAAGATAACACATCACTCTACACAAATAATGTATAAAATCTTACCGATATAATCCTGCAGCGCCACATTATTTGGCTTTTTCAACAAGCCCTGTTCCACAAGCTCCTGACACAGAGACTCAAGAGTCCTAAAGGAAGTGGATAAGTAACGCAGTTGTTTTCTCCAGTATTTGCATTGACTAATTTATCGACTTAGTAAAACTCTATTCTCCACTGAAATCATAAACGCCATTCTGTTAGGCTCTGTGTCAACTCACCTATCAGGGGTCAGATCTTTCTCCTTCTTCTTCTTTCCACCCTTAGCTCCTTTCTTCTGTCAATTAAAAATATATTATAAGGAAACAGATTGAGGAAATCAATGGAAACTGTAATCACACGGTTTCACTTCAGTACCTTGGCCTTTCCTTTGGCCTTACCACCCTTGTCTTTATCCACAGCCAGTTTCCATTCAGCCAGCTCCTCTCTCATCTGCACATCCACCTAATACAAGCAGAGCAAGCCACTGAGTGCAACAAAAGGTGGCGCTATTATGACATTTAAACATTAGTGACTGTGGCACTGAATTTAACAAACAGTTTATCAGCCTGTAACATAACAGTTTGGGCTCTGTACTTTCAGTTCTGTTTTCAGAATCACCTGTGGTCGAATCTCTGCCTCAACGACTTTCCTCATCTCTTCCTTGATCAGCTCCGGATCGTGACGCTGAACAAAGTTTTTGGACTCGTTGCGTTTTTTCCAAAAATCTGAGGATGAAACATTTACTTCAGACTTTACCACGAATAAGAATAGAAAGTAATTACACACTGAAAGACGTCAAATGGCTAAAAAATTTAAAAATAACTAAGTAAGTTTGTTGCATTCTAATTCCTCTCTTGCATGTTGCCATCTGAACAACATACTCTCAACCTTCTCAACCATACCTACTTTAACTTAAACATACCTTCAAAGGTTTTGTTTCCCACTTGCAAGTCTGACAGAAAAGCTGAAGGTAGCATCTTCAACCCTTCCTCCTCTTCCTGTGGTTAAGGAGTGGAAAATCCAACAAATGTTGAGTTAAATCAAACAAATCCTATTCATTCTATATCTTCAACCCTTTAAAAAGTTTGATAACACGTGAATGTACTCAATGTAATGTTTTGTAAAAGACATTTATTTAATGTAACTGTACTTCTGTGTTGTTTTTTCCCTTGTCCTTCCCATTTTTCTTCTTTTCTTCTTTCTTTTTGGGTTTGTTCTTGGAATCGTCCTCTTCCAGTGCAGCAATTTCTTCCTTTAACTGAGAAAAAATAAATATACATGGAACTGCATTTCTCCTTCTGCAAACTACAGAGAAACTGCAATAAAAGACCAATGGTAGTTTTTACCTGCTGAGGATTCTTCTCTGCAAAAATGAGAGCTGAGCCTCCCTCCTCTTCATCGGGGTAGTCTGGAAATGAGCCGGTAGCGTCGCTGGTTGAAGAACACACACACAAAGGGGGACAAATTGAGAACACATCTACGCTATGTCATTATGTATTTAAATATTACACCATGAGAGTAACAAGTCACCCACCAACACTCTCTGTGTCACCTTACCGGCATTCAATGAGCCACTGTCGGATTTGGTCTTTCAGGGTGTTGCTCATGTCATGACCCTCCACATCTAGGAGTTGTTTTGTAATGGCTACTATTGCCTTTTGGTAGTCTTCTTCATGCTCCCGCTGTCTATTGCAATTGAAAACCTCTGTAGCTCTGGCTCCGATTTCTGCAGAGCTTGGCACCTTATATTTTGGATCCATGGCCTAAGATAGGAGTGACAAAAAATACTGTATGTGTTGAAAACCTTTGATTGATAGATAGGTCTGTAGTTATACTTATGGAAGAGGATAGGGAAAGAAGTGAGTGGAAAAGGGACCAGCATTTTAGTTTAAGTAGGGTTGGTAAGTTGTTTGTGAAAAATCTTATTCCTCTAAAGGTTATGATAGACATCAATAAATATAATCATCAGAGAATCATTCAATTTGGACCTTAAGAAATCATTTACGATTATACTGTCACACCCTTCCCATGCTCCAACTCAGGGCCGGCCCTGGCAATGTTGGAGCCCTAGGCGAGTTTCAGAATCGAAAACAGGCCCCATAACCATCACCGTAGATCGTGAGCCGGCCGCGTCTCTTCCCGGCACTACCCGGCCTTATATAAGGCGATTCCAAATGCATATATAATGCATATAAAATGCATATATTTGCATATATTTATATATATATATATATATATATATATATATATCACTGGAGTTTTTTCGAGGTGTAGTTTTCTCTTGCTAGCTTTTCCAGGATTATCTACCCTAGCTTAAGGAGTTTTTGAAGGACAGTTTATGGAAATGGATGGCACATTACTCACCATTCCAAGAAAAATCATCTCTTCCTCCCGATCAATCTTTGTCCTCTTCCTCTGTACGTAACCTCTCCACACCTACAAATCAGATTCAACAAACTCTTTTACTACGTACAATGACACAGGGCAGAGACGTGGTAAATAGAGAGTCATGTGGTACTACATTAGTTAGTGAGGACCTTTTGAATGCAGACTGCAGCCAACTCAATGTCAGCTGCTCCCGGCTCCTTGGTCTTGTACATCCTGTTCATATTTCTGCTCTCTTCATTCAACTTTGCCCTCAGGCGTCCTTGGCGTGCCCTCTCCGCAACTTGAATGATCTTAATGGCCTTCTCTGGACTCATGTCCTTGACTATTAGAGGCTACAGGGACAATAAAACAACGAGACAAATATACTTAAATATCACAAACAGCAAATGAGAAATATCTTTATATCAAATTTTTATCAGAGATAATACCTCATTCACATACTACCTAGTGTAGGTGAATGAGGTCTTATCTCAAATGTGGCTGTTTTTCAACTCACTTCTAGGCTTTCGGTAACTTCCACCATTTTAAGGATATCTGTCACCATTGTCTTTCGTTCTTGGAAATCTTTGCTGCATTCAGTGATGAAATAGCGAGGAATTGGGATTTCAAGGTCTGCCTAAAGCGACAACAAAGAAAGTGGCAGTTGAGTTATGAGGAGACATTGATGAAAAAGCTGATGTTTGGTGTGTATATGTCAGTGTAAATGTTGAGATCTCAGAAATCCAATTCAGTTTAATGTTTTGTTAAAAATGAGACTCACCGGAATGAGGTTTAAGTCTTGAAGGATATCGTCCATGTAGTGGTACTCTGAATACTCTTTCTCCACCATTTCGTTCTTCAGCTCCAACAGCCTCCCTATCACACCATCAAGAATTGTCCGAATTAATCGTCTCTTCTGAGGGTGGACAACCTGGTCATAGATCTCCTCCAGCTTTCTAAAGATTTGGAGGTAGCGAACATAAAACAGGGCGACACGCTGGAAGAACACCACCCTGTCCTTCTCTGGATGAAGGGGCTCAGCAGGCAGCTCCTCCGCCAGCAAGCGACTCAACTCCAGCTGGACATCGGCCCACAATTCATTGTATGCCCTAAAGAAATGGAAAAAGTTTTTTTTTAAAATTGTTTTAAAAATGGCTCATAAAGAATAGGTTGACACTGTTTCCGGTCAGTCTTAAAATGACAGTTGGGTGCCTAAATAAACACTGTAAAAAGTGTTGCTAGTTGTTCTTATTCCTCCTGCTGTTTGGGGACAAAATCAAATTTTTACGTGCAAAAATTTGCTCAAAATGTTTACATAAAGCTTCTGCAGTCTGCTTTGTTGAAATTAAAGGGGACATATTATGAAAATTCCACTTTTGTAGTGCTTCTACATGTTAACTTGGGTATCTGGCATGTCTACCGTCCCAAAATCTCTAGAAAAAAACAACTCCCGCGATTTGTTGTGGTTCCTCTATGTCAGAAACGATACGCTAGAGTGCGTCGAATGGGATTACGACCGAAATAAACGTAGCTCGCGAGCTAACGCTAGCCGGGAAGCCGGGCTCTAGCTCCCTAGGGGATCCCCCCCGGCTAGCGTTAGCTCGCTGCTTCTACCCGTCAGACATTTAAGTGGCTGCATAAACAAGGGACCCCCGGGACACCTCTAAATGTTGACTCAACAGTGTGGAAGAATGCTGCTGCTGCACCAGCTCAGGCTCCCACTGCTCCCACTGCGGGGCTGCGTTGGGGAGCTGGGGCTCTCGCAGCCAGGCTCACCGGGGGTCAGGGGGGCGGGGCATTCAAAACAGATCAATCTGAGGAGGGTTGTTTTAAATGATCCTTGTGGTATTTTGACCAAAATATGTTACAGACATTTCATTAAGACCCCAAGGAACCATATCAACTGTGGTAAAATGGGCATAATATGTCCCCTTTAAGTTGTGGGCGTTGTGGCCTAGGGGGTAGAGTGATGGTTCTCCAACAAGAAGGTTGCCAGTTCAAATCCCACTCTTCTCCATCTGCATGCCAAAGTGTCCTTGGCAAGATACTAAACCCCTAAATGGCCCCTCATAAATGTTGAGTGTAATAATTGTAAATCGCTTTGGACAAAAGCGTCAGCCAAATGACATGTAATGTAATGATGTTTCCTCGCACAGTTGCACGGGAGAGACTGTATTAAAAGAAGGAAAATAATTGAGAAATGTAAAAGACTTTTAATTTGCAAGATATCAATTTGTTTACCTTTGGCTGCTTAAGCCTCACAAAAACACAACATGAGAAACAGTAAAGTCAATATTTCAATTTCAATATCATTATGTTCTGCTTCCCTGGGTGAGGTATGGAAAAACACACATTCAAATATGTTATTCACTGTTGTTGCTCTCTGTCGTGTTGGTGGATGATGACTTCCGTTAAACCATAACAGTGCATTCAAGTGTCACGACAGTAGAGTTTAGAAAAGACTGAGTATTATATTTAACAAATTAGCCCATACATGTCCGCTTCCCACTTCACACTCATCGTTGTGGCTCATCAGCTTCACTATTGTTGATGCATGAACCCAGCTAGCGAGCTAATCAGCTAAAGTTACATGTTTACTCGCGTTAAACGTCCGGTAACAACGGTTACTAGGGTAACTACGGCTGTTTCGGAAGTTTTTACCTTTGCGACATGTCTCTCCTCCAGTGTGAGAAATATTATAGTCTCTTATCAATTAAATTTACAGAGCTACAAACAGAACCCTTCTATTGAGCAACATGGGTCAAAAATGACCCGAAGAGGATTCTTCTTTGTGATCAAAGACATAAAAATGTTATAAAGGAGCCTTCTTCTTTTAGTGGAGCTGGATTCCAAGACACACCCACAAACTCAAGCTTGATCCTGCAGATGAAAGTCTAGGCCCTCAGCATCACAGATTACAGACTCAGAATAAAGACAAAGAATTGCCTCCTCATTTTCCTCATCCTGTTATTCGTACAGCTTTACGAACTTGTTGACCCTGTCTGAAAGTCTGGAATGACTGCAACCAGCCATCCTTACACTCTGGATAAAGAAAAATCGAAAGCATATTTTCAAATGCATTTCGATAAGCATATACTGTTATATTTCGAGTTTTATTTTGTTGATGTAGCTATGGTTAGCTAGCCAGAAAAGAAGCTAGCTAGCTAACAGCTAGTTAGCACTGTGCATATTTGTCTTTCTCACTAGTAATGGTATGTAAACAAAACTAACATGCATCAGATGTTCAAAAGCAGCTGTGTATATGTATGGCACACATACTGCATGGGTCATTTTTGTGTTAAAGTGATGTAGAAATTCAATATTTACTTGAAATTCATTCACTGCATAGATATAGAAAATAAAAACTAAGCAGGGTCACTTTTGACCCATGTTCTGTATCAAAGGATTAACTGAACTTGGCTAAACGTAGCTAAAGTTAGCTCAAGTTCGCTCAACACGACGTCAGCTTCTCCAAGTTGACACGGCGCTCGGGGGATACCGGGTTTCCGGATGTTGCTCAAGTATTTGTATAATTTACCGTTTAATCAGTTGAATTAAAACTCACAGTGCAACAGGGACAGTTTTATAACTACACTAAACAACAAAGATATGTAATCATAATGAAAATACTTAACTATCAGGTTTTCCCAACCTACTGTTTAAAAAAAGAAAAAGTGACAATCAAATATTTAATATTATTTGATCTACATCTTATTAACTTATTAAAAAAATTATATTCTAAATATGTTGAAAATATTATAAACTATATTATAAGACTGAATAGGAATCTTCACTAAATAACAATCAGACATGAGCAAATATGGTTTATCTCCAGGGGAACCCCATCACTCTCACATCTACTGAGACACTAGGTGATGATCCTGTCAGTGAAGACACTGTTCTCTATCACACTGTGTAATGTAATAGAATTCGTGTTTGTGCAAATGTGGCGTTCTGCTGGAAGAACCACACTACAACTCAATTATATGTAATGGAAGCTGCATGCAAGCCTGTGTTCCCATTGTAAATTACACACAAAACATATCAACCAACCTGGAGAGTCCTTATAATACCACTCACATACATCACAATGGTCCCTCTATTGAATGGCCTCATGCAGAAAGCTGGGCCAATAATCCACTAACTTCCTGGACTCCTTTTCAAGTGCATTTTCGAATTTAACGCAGGGTGTGATAATTCTGAAAAGCTCTGCCACTGTGATCCTAAAGGTTTATGTTGAGGGCTGGAAATCAGCCGGGTGTCTGCTTCTGAGGCGCATTCCCTGCCACGCTTAGGCGGTCACAAGACCTGGACCATCGCTGCACAAAAACACCGACACGCTGTCAGGTCAGCTAGAAGCTTACAGGCCCACAGATTCTTCCCTTCTCCGCATCCAACATCCAACAAGTTGCTCCATTTGGAAAACCCACTGCCTTGCGCGCTGCCGCCCCCCGGTCTTTGTCGTTTTTATTTTTAAATTTTTCCAGTGTGGATTTCAGCTCGGCTCTTTCTTAAACGATAACCCACCACTTTGTCTGGAAAAGGATCTTTTTTACCTGGAGTTTAAAAGCCGCTCTCAAACTTCAACTAAGTGGTGTTTCGGTGCGTAAAGGAGGGGCGCACGCCGAACTGAGCAAACGCCAGTGGAGGAAATTGCTCCTAAGATGTCAACATTGCTTTGCCACCCACTCGAAATCGATTGTATTACCTTCAAGAAGGTGGCTCCTCGTATAAATAGGGACGCATTATTTCGAGAAAGACGGTGGTGAGGCGCAATCGGTTGGGTGCTCTCTCTTTCTCTCTCTCTCTCTCTCTCTCTCTCTCTTCCTCTCGGGAACTATACAGACAACGCCTGGAAGAATTTGCAAAAGACAACCGTGTCCACTCTTCAGGACATACGCATCTTTAACGCCTGAACTAGTAAGTGTGCAGTTGGATTAACTACATTTGTTTTCCCCTTGTATTCTCAGGTGGAAGAAATGCAACTCGTGCGTAAAGTGAATTCCCCCGGACAATTTATATCCCCTTTAAAGGAATTTTATTTTTTGGTAATTTGGGGAATGTGAAGGAAATCAAAGTGCCTGGCGTAAAGTGTACATCTTTTTTTGATAGAATAAAACGATGACTGTTTTGAAACCATGCAACTCCTGTGTCACAAAACTTATTCTGCATATGCTTTCAGACGGTGAAGTCATGCAGGTGGAGAGGAAATGGCACATACTGTTGACTATCTTCTTTCTGCTCATCACCTCGGGCCAGTGCATGGACAGCAAGGAGGTCAAGCAGAAAGAGAGAAGGACCCTGTTGGATCTAATCTTGCAGGTTATCAGAGACAGCAAGCAGCGGGACAAACCCATCTCCCGGCGCTGCAGCAGTGGACTCCTCACCTCATCCCATGACATGAAGTTCTCCTCCCGTGAAAAGCCTTTCTATGTTCCAAGGCTGGATAACACTAGACTCATAGGTAAGCTGATAAGATTTAATTTTAGGTCCTGATGATGAAAGCATAATCCCCATTTTACTGTGGGAGACAGCTGTCATTGGTCTGGTCTGTGCAGTACATCTCATATGGGAGCCTTATTTAGTTTGGCTGAATGGAACATGGGGTTAATTTGAGAAATGGGGGCTAAAGAAAGTCAGGTTTTCTTGTTCATAAATTGGATTTAGGCAAGAGTAAACTCAAAAGACATGGTGCAGCAGTCAAGTCTTTTCGGCTTCTCTTAAACACATGTGACGCAGGTGTGCATCATCTGTGTGTGTTATGACGTTGTATCACATTTATCATACTTGGTGCATCTGTTATTTCACCACGGCGTTTGAACAAATCGCTCCCTCGCTCAGACTGTGATTGACTGATGACCGGAGACAGGGATAGGTCCTGTGAATTCATGTGGGAGGAGCACGGTCACACCGAACCCCAGTGAATGATTCATTCAGTGTGATTCATTGTGGAATCTCAAATATGAATTGCCCCCCCCCACACACACACACACACAAACACACACACTTTGACATCCCAAAGAACATTTCTAATCGCAGGCATCTCTGCAGGGCATATGAGACCGAGCTTGTGCTGTGTCACATCCATGTCACCTATATCATTCACTGTTACTGCTTTTGAACACACATGGAATGCTGAGACTATATGAGGAGACCATTAAACTGTGTTTCATTTATATGTCAAGGAGAGTCTAATATACTGAGGATTTGAGCCTCTTGCCTAAAACAAACTGACATTCAATATTATTTTCCAGAAAAGTGAATCTCCAATTTATTTCCAATCTTCCGCTAATCATTGCTCCTAAACGAAGTGAGAACGTGCCAGTTGTTGCTCTGCCTTACTGGATTGAATAAAACATTACTTCCAGACAGGAATTAAGCCATTAAAGTACATCTCCCTTTAATTATCTGAGATCCAAGACAGACGGTTTGCCCGAGTCAAACTGTAATAAAGACAAAGCAAACCCAGCGTGTCGTCCAGGATGTTTATGTGCAGTAGGAGGTTATCAAGTGCCAAGTGAAGGATAATGTGTTGTTTACTGCTGTTTTTAGAATTTTCTCCACCATCACCATCAATCAGATCATGTTGTAGGGTTGCTGCACAGGCATCGTGGAGCTCAAAGTCTCGGCTCCAGCTTACGCAATTGGAAAAGTACTTTTCTCAGACCACTGGCTGGATGGAATTTATCTTTTGAGGATATTAAAAGCAGCATATTAGCAACTGGTGCATGTGACACAACCAAAAAGATCCATGGTCACGCAAGGATAGATGCTTTGAACACAATGAGGAGGAAGGAGAAACATCTGTGAGCCCACAGTACGTTCACCCTATAGTCTTCCCTATTTCCCTCTTTGATGTGCGTCGACTCAATATGCCTACGACAAGGCACACGTAACAAGAGGGAATCTGAACTTTATAACTAGCTTCACCTGTTATGCTTTCTCTTGTCATATGTATAGCACAATAAGTAAGCTTCAGACTTTTATATTGTAATATTGTTGATCTGCATTTATTATTACCCAGGAAATACAGTACAATGTCCTCATGTAGGTGATATTGTGTAATCCTGGCTGCCACTTTCTTTCTATCTAATTCCGATTTTGGCTAGATGGCAAACTTGGCTCTTAGACATCATTCATAATGTTAAGAGTTGTCAAATCTACCGTATAAGTGTATTTTATCTGTGTATTCATAAAAAGCATGTACAGGTTTGTTTTGAATTTAAAGGGATTAAAAATGACTGCCTTTGTTGGCTCTCAAATTGACTACATTCTCATCTCTCATTGCAGTTACAGCATTACATGGCCCTGGGGCTGGTGGCTAATAAAGTGTTAGCCCAGTAACTACTTGCATGGACTTACTCTGATGAGCATTAAATGTCCATACAATAATCTCTTCAGCCTGTTAGCATGGCCAGTGGGTTATCTTATCAGACAGACGCATGTGCTTCCTGTGTGGGCACAGAAGAGGGGGTTCGCCTGAAGAATAATGTCAGGATGTAGGTGCATTATAGAACTACCAAATATGCAGCATCACCAATGAAACAAATTCACATGTAACTAGAATGGCACTCATTAGAGTGCATACCTATGCCAAGGCCCAACAGTCCCCTAACAAAACCACATTTACATTCATTAGATTCAGATTTAATTGGATCTGCACCAAATGTTACCCACTCATAGACATCAGCTTCCTTTTCATCCAAATCCATGAATTATTCTCGGAGAAATCAATTAAACTGTTACCCGTGTGTTAAGAAAAGTGAGAGAAAAACGTTAATTCAGCCTTGTGTCATGCAGCAGCCCTCCGAAACATTCAATGGAAATCGATTTAGTAGTTTTTGCGTAATCCTGAAAACAAACCAACAAACCCTAATGAAAACATAACCTCTTTAACTGAGGTAATAATGTTAATTTAAAGAGCTGTATTCAGACATTTTATTTACAGTCAGTGCAGTGAATTTATTTTGATCAAGAAAATGAGCCATGGAAAATAATCATGCAGCCTTTTGATGAGCTGAGCCATATATTTGACATTAAAATGGTTGTAATGAAAGATGCAGCACAGGTTGACTTAGATATTAACAGTCGTATTACTTTTCCCAATCATGGGCACGTGCTCATCTGTTGTGAAATGACTTGTTGTCGACCTTCCAGCTAACAGTGTTTCTCTCTTCCAGAAATAGTTCCTCGAGATGTAAACATGAAGGGCAAATTCATTCAGCATTTCACAGGTAAGAACATTTACCATCCGCCATCATCTGTGCTCCGCTTCAGCTTTCAACATGTTCTGCTGCTGTCCTGCTGCAAACATTGCAAAACTGTTTTAACTGGCAAACGTCTATAGGAGCATAGTCAACACTTTTCTCATGCATCTTTTGGCTGTTGTTTTTTTAAGTGTTGCCCATTTGAGAGAATCATTTTCATTCCTGTGAGCCATCCGTCAGCATGCCTCATTCACACTGCTGTTTGTCAGAGGTCAGACAAAAATGTTGGAAATCTCCAGTTTTATACAGTTTCTTATATTCAAAAGAAAGAAGTATTTTTCATTCATTCTATTGGTTTAAACATTCACCTTAAAACTAGCAACCAACGCTGCCAAATAAATGTCGTGGAGCATAATGTATAATTATTCTGCTCTGAGATGTAGTTGGGTGGAAGTATAAAATAGCAACTGTCCTCCACTGGAAGCCGACAGAATTAAGCTGCAGGCAGTGAAAGGTTAAGCAGATTATTTGTCTCGGGACCTATGAGTAGACTTCATTATTGGTGTGAAAATCTGGAAGCTTAAACATTTGTTCAGAAACTCTTAGTGGTGATTATGACTTAATACTCAATTCTTCAGTTGAACCCTGACTCTTTCACCCTGCACTGTTCACCCCCAACTCTGTGATTTGATTTGATTCATTTTTTTTTTGTCAGGGGCATTTCTTATAAACTCACTGTGGGCTTGTGGTGTTATAATGGTATAATGTGTTTATACCAGCAGACTGGATAAAGAGGAAATGATCACTCACTTGTTCATCACAAGTTTTTTTTTCACTTTGGCTGATGAGACCTTTTCTATTAAGCAGGACCAGTCAAGTTCTCGTCGGAGTGCAGAACACACTTTCATAGACTTTATCACAACACAAGGGACTGCTCGCGGCCAGCATGTATGTATGCCTTTTAACACTCTTCTTATAATGTGCTTAATATCTGAACTACAAGACACTTTCCTGCGTAAATATGATGTTTTAAAGGCCCTAAAAATCACAATGTAGTGATAATTGTATCAGATTAAGTTGTTGTTAGTTGTACATATGATCAGCACAGACTCAGTGCTAAACTTTTTGAATGCTAAACTCTTGATAAATAAGAACTAAGGATGATTTTTCCAAACTTAAACTTGTATTGGTGCATATCTATTATATATTTAAATAGACAGTATCACCAGGGAAAATATATAATCATAATTGGCTCGCTCTAAATGGATTTGGATTCGGGACAAGTTGATATAAAGAACAGTTATTCCCAAATGATTTGTCATATCAACGTTTTAAGAAAAGCTATTTGCATTTTGTCCCTTGCTGACCCTTTGGCCTTGTCGCAAGGAAAAACATATATTTCACATTTGATATGTTTATTTGCTCTTCTCAGTATTCAATCCATTCGATTTTTCCTGTAACCCATTTGAGGGTCACGTACCCCATGTTGGGAACCATTAACAAAGAAACAGCTGTAACCTCTGTTTACAAGCTTAAGGATCAGTCCCTCTCCTTGGGATGTTTACATGTGGGAATTAGGAGAATGACATCCAGCAGAATTCGGAGAAGGATTGCAGACCATGTGGGTTTGTCACAGACGGGTGTGTTTAGTTCGACTTGCCTGTACTGTGGAGGGGGAATCGGAGACAGGGGGCTCTCTGTCGGGCTCCCTCTGATGCCTCTGTCACGTAAGCACAGACTTACAGCTTCTTTTATTTTTTTTCGTCTGGTTGTAATATTCAGTAGGTAGTTTAGTTTGAGCCAGACAGGGAGACACGATGGAGAACCACAACTGGTTCACAGACAGGATTCATTTGACTGTTTAACTGGGATGACGTAGATGGTTGTTAAATGCAACGTTTATGGCTCATCTCTCAAGCTAATGTCACTGCTGATGATATTAGAAAAAAACACGACGGATGGTTAACTTCACATGCTGAGTGTGTTAAAGGGACATTTCAACTTGAAATGCCCTATCAGGAATTAGCATATCGCAACAACGCTGATGTCAACACTGCCACTTAGACTAGCGTGGACCCTTTTTTCCACCGTCACTTTGACTGACACTATAAATTACTTAGTACACACTGTAGTTTGCATGGGTCCAGCATATACTTTACACGAGTACTCTGAAACCACTATAGTGCATTTGCATTGTTTTTACACATCCAAAGGACCAGGCCTGGCAGAATTTAAAACACTAAGATGGGAAGAACACGCATTTCCAGTAAACATCTTTTGAGGGATGTTGAATCGACAAATCACAACAGAATGCTTGAAAAGGAGAAAAACTGCACACCTAAAGCTACTGTTGCAGGATATAAGAATCCCATCCTAAATACCCACAATGTATTTTCAATAAATCATGTAACATATCAGCACTACAGAATATGCATACCATAGCAGATGTCGTCATAGATATAAATAGAAAAAAATAGTCCAAAATACATAATATAAACTCTGGTTTGACGTTCATGTTACATCAATAGTTGGTGTTCCATAACAGGTTTAGGCTACACAGCCGTTATAAACATTCTCCATTAACTATCTTTCTTGATGTATGTTAAAATAGAGAGAGTCAGAGTATAGCATCAATGATCTACATGTATATAGAGAAATATCTAGAGAATTTTTTTTATAAAGAAATAATGACGGTGGAAGTAAAATCCCAGAGATGGTCTCATATAATCAAGAATTTGAAACTCTGAAAGTTTGTTTTTGTACCAGCTTGATAAGAATCACGCTTTGAAAACGAGACAATATCCGTGCTTTGATTTCCAAGGTGATATGATATTAACATGTTAATGACCCTTTCTCCCCCACTGTCTTTTTGTTTTCCAGATTACAAAAGATGCGCAAGATTGCTAACTCGATTAGCAATGAGTCCGCTCTGCATGCAATCGTAAATGTTGCATGTAAGTAACAGTATTTTGATTTTCTTGGGCAGAGTTTTGGCCTGCAGCACATTCACTTTAATTTTCCCTGACAGCCTCCTCTCACATGTCAAAGTGAAAAGGGTAATTGAGATCTTCATTTTGGATGTATGCATTTGATACATTTTATTCTCAGCGGGACATGGAGGAATTTCTTTTGTTGTTTACTTTAATGTTCGTCTGATGTGCAATGGAAGGAAACTTATACTCATTTAATAAGAAACGTTGTGTAGTGCATCTGCCTGGCATGTGTACGCTGTCACAATATAGTATTTCTAAGTGGTGGACATACTGAAAAACTAAACCGTCATAAAGAGCCTCCTAAGTGTTTAATCTTAATTTAATCTTTGTTTGTGGTTAGTGCTGTTTGGCTGAAGTTGTAAGAAATTCAGTTTCATAACATTTAGGAGAGAGAGAGAGAGAGAGAGAGAGAGAGAGAGAGAGAGAGAGAGAGAGAGAGAGAGAGAGAGAGAGAGAGAGAGAACCAAAACATTAATTTCTCTGGAGTAATAATGTTGAGCAAGTATGGGGAATGAACATGTGGTGTGGTCAATAATTCCTCGGAAGAAAAGAACATTTACGTTACTAGTATGTCTCTCTCCACTGTTTATGTATTTGTTTATTGTTTATACAACATGTTCAGCTCAATACTATTTTATCTGTACACTCACTCCACAGAATAATTGTCATAGTGTCCAGCGATGTTGAACTCTTCTCCTTCCATATTAGCTTACGCAACCATGGTAACTATTAATGGTGCAACTAACAATTACATCGGTGAAGAGTGAATCTATTGATTCATGTTACAATTATTACATTTTACACATAAAAGATAAATATTTTCTATCAAGGCCCATGATGAAGTTTTCAAAAGGTTTTCTTCAAAATCTAAAACAAAATCAACACGATGTCCAGGATGAAAAGATTAATAATGGTTAGAATAGTTTCTTTATAAACAACAGTGTATTCTGGAAATACCTGATTTCCCACTGTGTACTGTAAATACATAACGTGATGTTTCTAAACTGGAAATGAGTTTTCCATTTTCCCCTGAAGTGCACAAGGAATAATATCTTATAAAAAGTCACTTACAATGCCATTACATCATTTTGTACAAGTATTTTTATCATTCCTGCCTCATGACTGATAGCTTTTTACAAGCATTACATTAAAAGGAAGCATTTCATAATAAGTAATGCACCATTCGTGGCCGTAGTAAGTAAAGTCTTATCCATACGCTACCCTCAAACACCCCAAACCCAAACAAAGACATCCTGAAGACAAAGGAGAAACTCAGACTGTCGTCAGTGGAGTCATTTTGGACGTAGTCATAGTCATCCCTTTGTTAAGGTGATCATCAGTGACAGCAGGTCTGATGCGTTCACTGCCGTCTAGCCCTTAATCCAAAATGGGTAAGAGCACGTACTCCCGGCGAGTGCAATTAGGTCTGGTCGGTAAGTGACTGCTGCAAAAGTGCTCGTTGACACAAGTGGCCGTTTTAGTTCGTTTGAGGTCTTTTTGTGGCATAGGTCCTCTGGTGATTAGAAAATTGAGGAGGCTGACACATCCCCAGGTATTCACTTTCTCAAGTGAATCAGATAATAAGATCCTCTCCGCACCGTTCTGAGAAATCTAACAAACCTATATCACAATTGACGGGCTTCTGACGAGATGTTAAGTGATTCATTATCCTCAGACATGACATGTCGTGGAATGCTGGTAATGGCAGGCACGTAATGGCCGCCTTTAGAAGCTGGTAACATGACTTTAGGAGTGATGAAAGGTTAAGATGTTAAATGATGTGACCAATACTGCAGGGGAAGGAATTGTCTCACAAAATAAAACTTTAAATCACACAAAAAGTGCACTTGTTTAACTCAAATTGAGTTTTTTATTATTTCATTTCAGGTTGGAAAATAATGGAAGAAGGATCAACGTGTTGCCAAGGAAGTGCCTTCAAATCCAAAGCAGTCACATGAACATTGTTGTGTGTATAGTGTTTTTATTTTTGTTTTTTTCCTCGTTGTCAATACAAAAAATGCTGATCGACCTCGCTGGTTGTTTGTGAATGGGTTTGCTTTTTTTTATTTTGATGTATCTGTATGTACCATATACATTAGTATTTGTAAGGAAACATTAATTTAATATTAAATACATATATTTATTGAAAGGTTATGTATATAATAATTTCACAAACCATTCAAAATCAGATTATTTTGTTTATAAAAGTTATCTTCTTTTCCTCTGAGGCCGTTATTATGTTCTCAAACTGATCATGCTCCATCATTGTCTTCATTACATTTTATTTGGCACTTGAGTAATCGCTGACAATGAGAACATATGGAATGACATCAGTGGTGATAATGCACTGCAGTATTGAACAATAAAGAATATTGAAGCACAGCGTATTTTGGTATTATTGGAGACAGCGGGAGAAGAGGATAAAATGTCAAGAGGATTTAGAGTTGGATTGGCCCTGTGCAGACAGACGGTGTGATGGCTGTGGCTGCAAATCCCAGAGAGCTCCCAGAAACGGTTCCCCCCCTTTGTGCGTCCCCCCCCCCATCGCTGTGGAGACTGGGATAACTGGGGGGGGGGGACGCACAAAGTCCTCCACTCAGTGTCACTGGCATTTGTGTGA
Source organism: Pleuronectes platessa (assembly GCF_947347685.1). Lineage (NCBI taxonomy): Eukaryota > Metazoa > Chordata > Actinopteri > Pleuronectiformes > Pleuronectidae > Pleuronectes > Pleuronectes platessa. The sequence goes on from NC_070634.1 coordinate 16,130,387, forward strand.
AAACAAACAAACAAAACTGGGTTTCATCACAAACTTACCACAGAGGGATCCATTTTTCCCATCTGTTTTTAGTCGTCGGTTTTTAAATTTCCAGCACCCTACTGACGCGCTCCCCAAGTGTTACCATGAACTGAGTTCCTCTCCTCTCAAACTGGAGTTCATTGCAGCATTTCTGGCAGGTTTATTATTTGTCTCTGGCAATCCCCCACTCAGAAGTATCCGTCAAATATCTTGGACTCTTGAACTTGAACGGATCTTGAGCAATTGCAGCTCAGCAGAATCAACTATAGTCTTTGGATAAGAGCAGTAAACACTTAGTGGGCTCCTTAAGTAAGCACATGTGCAAAGCATTTCTAGTGTTTGTAGTCTTCTGTGGAGATTATCTAAATAGTCTAGTTGTAGTGTATACGGATAATCCTCATTTTATTAACTGCTTGAAAGCAATATTTTTGTGTTGGCAGGAGTGTCTTGTACAGATGAGGAAGCAGAACTTTTAAACAAATTTCTTCCAGGTCATCCAAATAAAATAAACAGAGTGTGCCTGGTATCACAGATCCCGAGCCTGCGACCACATGTTATAATACGCAACCTGACTCGAGTTTGTGCTCGCCCAGAGGATTGTTTCTTGCTTGTTTACCTCTGCTAAGTCGGTTAGGTTTTGGTTATGCTTTTATTTGTTTTTTCTGTTAGTTAGCAGGATTACAAAAACTACTGGGCAGATCACCACGGAGGTTGGTGGATGGATGCGGTATGGGTCAGGGAAGACACCATCACATTATAGGACAGGTCAAGATCAATGAGTGGATCCAGTGTTGTTTTAGTTTTTGCACTTTCTTGGGATGTTATTCAGCCTACCCTCAGTGATATAGATGGGTTTGCCCGAAAGTTTTCACAGACTCACATTGTAATAATCTGAAAGTTAAATAAATTCTAGATGAATAAATTCTACTTTCAGGGGAAACAATACATTTTAACTTCATTAGGAGGCTTTTACAATGCAGCTTTTTTAATTGAATAACCTTTTATTGATAAATTAGTTTTTAAAAGCTGCTAATTTATATTATATTATATATATATAAGAGACCAGTTATCAGTTGCTGTCTGTTATAGCCTCCATCAAGGAGCTTGTTCTGTTTGCAAACACAACTGATTGGATTACAGTTATATATATGGCTGAAGAATGTCATATGATTCAGGGAAGAACCCATTGAAATTTTGGTGCGGTAATTTTTATTGTGGGGCGAAAGATAGGATTTTTTTTGTAAACTTTTCTATTCAGTTACATTTTTTTTCACATTGCAAGATAGAGCATATTTCAACATTTGCCTTTATTTCACATGCAGAGAATAAGTCATGGATCTCGATGAAAAAGAAAATCGGACATGTTTGGGGGACGGATGTTTATGATCCAAACAATAATTTAAGTGTGGTTTCATGAGGGGACTGTTGGGCCTTAGTGGAGATAAGCTAGTTTACTAAGAAAATACACAAGTTTGATTCTAAAATCCCTTCAATTAGGGTTTGTAAACGTAAGATATTAAGAGTATTGAAACGGAGGGCGGTACCGTGTCCTCACTGTGACTTTCAGCAGGGCGTCAGATCTGCCAGTTAATGAAACGATCTCATCAATGTCTATTTCTGCAAAGAGTTTAATTTACATATACCCTCACAGTGACAGTGCTGCAAAGTCCTGACAAAACAAACAGGATCCAACCGGACCTTGTCATGTTGTATTATCTTGTCCTGAAATATGTGGCAGGGGAATAGTTACAGTGATTGTCTGCTGTCTTTATTTGCATAGTGAAATAAATACACACTCACGTAGAGGGGTTCTAAGTTCTGAAGAAAACATACGCTAAGCCAAAGATTACAACAGCGCAGTTCTCACGCCAGAACAATCCTTCATTAATCAGTCCAGTTGTGTTTGTTGTCAGATCATTAGAAAAAAAAACAATCAAGAGAAGACGTCAGTGAAGTTAGATTGAGAGAATGTGTTTTCTTGACGTACGTATCTTATCACTGTGGTGTCCATGTAGTGTTCTGGACTTGATATGAGACAGTGTCACTGTCGGGGGTCATAAACTGTGTAATTTCTTCTCTGCCATGAATCACAACCTCCAGCCCATCTTCGAAATTTAAGCTCCATCAAATTTCTGACACGGTCAAACCTGCAGAAACCAAACGAAGATTTTCTAAATGTAAGTTTCGACGACAGAGTTGAGGAGGAAAATATCGTGATGACTCTGACAATTAACGGAGGGGCTTGATATTTTCTGACCGCCCTGTAAAAAGATTAGGATGCTAAAAATATGGTCGGCTTCTCATGGGGATGCACCGGGGATCCCTTTCCCTCCGGCTGGGCAGGGCAGGGACACCAGATCCTAATCTGAGGTGGATATCACTTATCTGGAGACAAACAGCACAGATTAGGAGAGGAGACAGAAGATGCACCGGGGACAGCATGTGGGAGGGCTCTAACACAATTATACACAAGCACTAAATCCCACCTCTGGTACCTCTGAGAGATGCTGCTGCAATAAATAGTAAATACAGACCAAAGCCGGGCTGCGCCTCACTAAAGCTCCGCAGCAGAGAGAAGAAACACCTTAATGCTTTAACTACAAGACAGACACTGTTCTGTGCAACAGACGGAGTGAGAGACAGAACTACAGATCTTTCATTCTGCAAGAGGGAGTTATGATTTGGACTGAAAGTTGCAGGCTTTAGTAATAGTACTAATATTTAACTTAATTTAGGGGCAGCATGGTGACTGTAGCCTCACAGGTAGAAGGATCTCAGTTCCAATCCCCCTTAGCTCGGGGTCTTTCTGTGTCTGTGTGGACTTTCTAGCTCTCAATGTAATTGTGAATGGTTGTTTGTCTCTCCACGTCGGCCCTGCAAAGCTCTAGCTAGCTGTCCAGGGTGTCCCCCTCCTCTCCAGATTGACTCCAGCTCCCCTTGCGACCCTCAAAAGATCAGTGGGATGGATGGAACTATGTAACACTTTTCTTAACAATGCTACAAAGAAGATTTAAAACCCCCAAAATGTTAACCAAACAAAGCTGTTGCCTTAAAGGACAGGGACCACATTAGGGACAAAGCAGTTACAATGAATAGAACAATAAAACTAATAAATGCAGTATAAATAAACGCTAATTCAAGAAAGTAAGTGTGTCTGCAGACTTTGGACCTCGAGAGCAAATTGCACCAGCTCACCAAGTCAACGGACTGTTTCGTGTCTTTAACTAGCATTGAAATCATTCACACATTTTATATTTGGTTTTCCCCTCAGGATTTACTGAATTATCTCCTGCACCAACTGTCGGAGGCAGATTATAACGAGCATATAACCTCAAACCGTAGCACTGCTCCTCATGACGTATATCAAACTCCCGCCATCCGGATTTTTGTGGCAAAAGTAAACACTTTAATCCAATTTCTTAGACCCGAAGGCCTCTCTCTCTCTCCAGCAAACCACCTTATTTATAGTGATCGCAGTAGACTTGATGGCTGTAAAATTGCTGTAGAGGGCTCATTGATTCATTGCGGGCCTCATGATTAATTCATGGTTCTTCCTATGCATTTTGTAGAGTGCATAAATCCCTCCATGAGTCACCAATAACATACGTTTCAGAGAAATACGAGAAGGATTAATGACATCCCATCAGTACTGTGAGATCAGATGTGAGCGACTTGGACAGATTTACTGAAGACAGAAGCTCCTGTCATCTCATTGTGTGCGGCTGGTTTGGATACGCGTCGGCCGCTCGTCACTTCCCTGCTGGAAGATGAACTCGGGGCCACGTTGCACGCGGCAGGTTGACGGGAATTGAGTCACTGCAGCTTTGTCTGAGCGCCAGCTGCGGTGTCTTTGATCCCATTTGCTGGAGGTATTGGCACAGGTCTGCCTGCCACCCACTCTGTGTGCCCCTCACTGTGTGCGCTCTGACGTTTGCTATGGCTGCTACTGGAGCCACTGATTCACTGCAAGGCATCTTTCAGCTAATTCTCTTTAGTTGTTTGTTCTTTTATTAACCCTCAAATGTCACAATGAGTTATTTCACAATTAGCTACCACTTGGTTTTTCTTCATATTGAAAAAGAGTATTGTATAAATGTTAACTTAACAATTAATTTGTCAACTATACTGTGTGTTGCAGTAGTTATTTTATGATCATATTTTGTAAATCTGTATCACGGGTCTATGTGTTCATTATTCAGTGTGGACATTAAACCCTCTTGTGGGACTGTTGTATTAAACTGCTTTAGTTTTAGTATCTAATGAACTGGCAAATAATCAAGTTAAAACAAATTGATCAGATTTTTCTCTATTTTCTTCACCATCAAAATATAGTTGCCATAACAAAGTATAATATGATTATATGTGTACTTAATTAGCACAACTAAGCATATGTAAAATCATTCCAATCAATATTTATCCTTGTAAATTGTGTAATTGTGTTTACAAGTACAAATACTTAAAGGATTAAATACAAATACACCTGTTGCAGCAGTGTTTTTAAAGCCACTGTGATGGAGAGATGCAAGAGACATAACAACCAACGAAGAGGTACTGAGTTATTTTATTATCTGTTCCAGATGAGATGTGAGACAAAAGCGAACATTCATCAAGGCATAACATTCAGATTATTAATTGCAAATTAAAAAACAGTAATAGGTCTATAACATTAATTATGAAGTAAATTGAGGGGAACGAAACTGAATATGTATTAATGATCATTTACTTTACTTTTCACTGCTTTTTATATATAAATCTGCATTAATATTTCCACCTCCACTGGATAACAACGGAAACTCTGGTCTTTATCTAACAGGTGTCATGGTGAGCTCCATGTATGTCGGACTTTTTTATTCACCAGGCTCGCTCTTGACACGGAGTGAACACACTCAGAGTTTGTTGGTCCAAATATGTCTCAGAGTTTGTGTAACTGCTTTCTGAAGCAGGGCACGTACACCAGTCAGTCAGCAGGTAATCTTATTACACCACATCTGAAGGGAAACACAACAGATCACCTAATCTCAAGAATGTAATACTTGATGATGTTCCAAAAGTCAAAACCAGACTAGGTTATAATCAGCAGGTGAAATTTGTTAAGACATGGTGTAAAAATATTTCATGATGTACATTTATCTTAAAGTTTTGGATTAAATATAATATATTACTGCATCTTAATCTGTTCTTTTTTAATTTCTCCTAAACCTTTAATCTCTGTTGCATTGACTTTGATCACATCATTACACTTTCTACCAACACTGGTATTGCTATTTTATTTGCTATGATTGTAAAGCACTTTGGGTCAGCTGTTTTTAAATTTGCTATACAGATAGATATAAATGTGACTTGACATATCTATAGATATATTTATAATAATGTGAAATATGAAAAACAATCAATACAGCTATAGAGCAAAAGGCCACTTTGGTCAATACTGTATGTTGCATCATTTACCTTCTAAGACTTTCAATCCAAGCCTGTTTATCTTGACACATTATTGCTGAACCTTTCAAAACACAGGTTATTGCATCCTGTCAATTATCATTTCAGGAAACAGCATGAGACTTTGCGGCTGACGTGATGAGTCGTAGAGTAATTTGGACCCGAAGCTGCACATACATTATGTGATATGTAACATCTAGATCATTGTGGCACGTGAACAAATGGCAGTTGACAGTTCCTCAATTGGAAGAGAAAATAATAGTGATATAGATCAATATGACGAGAACTAAAACAATATAAACAACAATATGTACATAAAAATGGGTAAATATATTGATACCTTTGACAAAAAATGATAATTGTTGGTCCTGGTAAATAAGAGAAAACCTGGTGATCAGTTAGAGAATCGGCTCTGTGTCATTCCAACTGACATATGCATCTGTCCACCTGGGAAAAAAACAAATAGGAACATAATGTAATTATTGCCTTGTGGTCGTTTGACTCCACCAAACAGTTAAAGCGGTAAATATGGTCAATTTAATATTTTCAGGGTCGCTGAAATCACTGTGCATGTGTGTGTGTCTATGTGTCACCTTGTTCGGATGCAGTGCTCCAGTGGAGGAATGAGATCAGGGTCCTGGCTGCTCATGGTTGATTGACCAACAGCTACAAATGCAAAACATTTTCAGTTTAGACAAACTAACAGGTAGTGACACAGCAACTTCATCGCCTATCTTACTAATGATAAGGACTCAAAGAATTAAGATTCTAATGAAAATATGAATTTATGTATTAAATTCACTCGGAATGACAGAATCACTTCGTACAAAAGTTATACCTGAATCTGAACATCTGTATATTTTTATGTTGAAGTTTTAAACATTACTACAAATGAAATCACATACAGACAGTGAGCCGGATCTCCTCCTGTTGATTGGCCAGTCCGTCATAATAGTACAGGTCAAACTCCAGATCTCTGTCCGGATCGGTCAACAGCTCCCTCTGCAGGCCAAAGAGCACGCTGAAGTGGCTCTCACTGCACACCACCCAGATGGGGTAACGGGGAGTTTTCATGTAAGCTCCTACCTTAAATAAACAAAACAAAAACGAGCCCAGCCGAGCAGATTCCTATATTAGCATGTTAACTATTACATGAGGCCCATCACAGTCTTCAGAACATTCTTTGCCGGGATGATGGACACATCTGTGGTGCAGAGACGTGCCCACAATTACACCAAAGAATGCTCATTGACGTCTTGTGTCTTAACTGGAATCAGATCTGTCAGAGACCAGAGAGTCAGCCAGCGATGTCACTCACCTTACAGATGTTATAATGTTCAAATAGGGACAGCAGGCCCACATCACAGCGGCCTTTCATTCCCTTGAGTAGAGTCATGTTTCCATTTCCCGAGTCTAACTCCATGTCATCGTCGAACACGTTAGAAACTGCTCGGCCGCAGAGCAACAAGTTGACCAGCTCCTGGTAAACAAACACACAAGGACATGTTAGTGCCGCACTACACTGTATTTTATATTTAGGTTAGTAACAGTATTGTATCGATTAAAATACTTTTTGTATGTGTGAGATTCATCTGTTGTTGTGCCATCAATAAACTCAGCGTCCTCTCTGTGCACATCTGTTACACCATCAAAGCACATTTCTAACTGTTAGATTTAATTCATCCGCGACAATCATTTGCAGTTGCTGATTGAACAGAGCTGTTTGTTCGGCTGTAAAGATGACAGGTCTTTGACGCAACTGTTCCAACACTCTGACATGAACGCTGAAAGCAGCAGACTTGAAGAATTACAAGTAAATGAATACCTTTCACACTTAAAACCCGCAAATTATTTCAAAGTAATGAAGTCCCAGTGTCACACAACACCCAGCGATCCGAAACTGTTTGTTTTCGTGTCAAACCTGAGTGCAGTAACCATGAGCTCCGATGAGGGTGGTGGTGGGCACGTCCATATCTTCTCTTATTCTTCAACAGAAATAAAGAATGTTCAATTAAGGATGTTGTTTCAAAACATGGCAGTTTAAACTGTACATCACAAAACCAGATGCATACAACAAAGTTAGGAGCGCTGCTTTGGTGCATTCTAAAACAAACATACATTTAAAAGAAGACCTAATCAAATAAACCACATGATATAGAAAGTTTGAGTTCAGTGTAGTGACGACCTTGGAGAGGAAATATTGTTGTAGTGTAAAGAAAAATCTACATACTTCTCAATAGATCGAGACAGCACAGCAGATAGGGTCAGCAGAATGCAGCCCAACACTCCCGTCTCGAACTGGGGAGAAAAAGACAAATCGATTTCCAGCAGAAAAGTTGCCAGAGGTTTCCATCATCAGAATCAGAATCAGAAGTATTTTGCTCTGGTAATTGGTGCATACAATGAACATAGAAACATAAAAACGCAATAACATAAAAACATACATAGGAAAAGCAATAAAAAATAGAAACCAGTATATATTAACTCACTGTTTACTTCTTATTTACTCACTTTTTTCCAATATTTATACAAAGTAACATTTATTGAATGAAGTGAAGTAAAAAGTAATATGCAAAATGCAAAACAGTAAACAGTAAACAGTGTCCGATTGCAATATGCAATGTAATGCAGTATAATATAATATAATATGATATAATGTGTTAATTTAACACATCTTTGAGGTGTGGGGGCGGAATAAAATCATATCACAAGTTCAATGAGACAGAAGGATATCTCACCTGCTCAATATGCTGCTCTAACAGCAGCTGCAGATCCTTGATGCTCTCTGCCGAGAAAACTGTTACCTACAACAGAAACACAACTGTGTTGATGCTGACGTTGTGGCTGCCTCCAACAGTATAAACATTCCACAGGTGTCTGTACCTTTTCAAGCAGACCTTCGGATTTGTAGTGTCCTGTTGGGGTGAAATGATTTCTTCCTGTACTTCTGTTTACAAAAATAAATGTAAAAAACAAGGATTGAATCAATGCTTCAACTGAAACAGCAGATTTATTAGGTACTCTGAGATGAACGGCCCAAGCTCGGATAAACACAAGAATAGCACTCCGTAGGGCACAAGCCTCTGCCAAGGCCCGACAGTCCGCTCCAATCCAATCAAGCCGGATCAAATGACCCACACTAATAGATATCAATCCCTTAATAGCCCTGGGTTTTTTCATCAAGGGCCATTAATTATTCCTTGGGGAATCTCGCAACATCAAGGAAAGTATGACAAATTCTTGGATATGCCCCGTTTCAGATTTGCACCCAAAAATTGAATGGGTTCCTCCCTGATTCATCCCTCCACTAAGTTTCTGCCTGCACTCCACCTGTAGTTTTTATGTAATGCTGCTAACAAACAGGCAAAACAAAAACAAAAACTCCCTGGCTGAGGCAATAAGGAGGGTGATAGTACACTGGAGTTAAACTTTTTATTAACTCTTGGTTTCTAAAGTCAAATTAAGTCCGGTTCAACAACGTGGACGTTGCTCATTTCACAGTGACACACTGAGCTTCCCTGACCCTTAACATCTGAGCCATGTATTTACATGGCATCCATCGGTGAGGAGGTTCTGCGTGATGGTGGCTGTTTGGATGTAGAGGATTAATAAAAAGAGTAAGATCTCACATTGCAACTGTGGCTTGTTTCTCCTCGCCAGCCCTCCACAGGATTTCAGCCACGGCTAAAATTAGACACCTTCTTCTGGTACTGCTGGACGGTGTTAATCTCCTGAGAAAAAAGGCATTTGAATGAAAAGCAGGTTTTCTTGCATAATAATACAGTTCATATCAAAATTCAAGGGTCAGTATTTGACAGTGGCTGAGCGCTCCTTGATGTGAATTACCGGCTGTAAAAAGCAATCCAGTGATTACACTGGTGCACACAGAGGTCAACAGCATTACACAGGAAGAGGGATAACGTACTGGAGGCCTGCGTTCTTGCTTTCACTGTTCTCAAACAGCAGCTTCTTTAGAATAAAGGCTTGGATGGATGCCAGAACTCCACAAGGACCACCCTAGAAAGATACATTTGCAGAGGTCAACAAGCAGCATATTATCACAATTCGATAAGTCGTATGAGATCTGTGTGCTGTATTAGTGAATTTTAGCAAACCAAGACAACCTTTTTCTGCACAATTCCATATCTCAGGTCGTGCGTTTCGGAGAATGTGAAGCCCTGATTCCTCCACTCAGCGCTGAAGCAACTTACGTTGGAACCGAGAAGAATCGCTTTCAATTCCTGGAGCGAAACAGCAAACAGAAAAGCAACCAGAATGAAAATCAAATGCCACTGCAGACACCGTCCCCAGCGTTTTACTAAAGACACCCGGCTGTGAATCACCAACCAACCACGGCAGTGTGTGGGTCCATCGGACGGCCCGCACAGCTGCGCTCCCTGATGGTCCTCTGGAAGGACGCTCCAGAGAGATCTTGCAGCTCGTCATCAATGTCATCTAGAAATACAGAAACACCTCACATCAGCTCGGAGGAGGGTGAAACCAGGGAATAATGCCTGTTGTTTCTATTCTCTGCATCGCTACACATAGATGACCTACCTAAAGCCATCTCGGACACATCCAGATCAGCCACATTGGGTCTGGTCTTCACTCTGAGAAAAGAGACATTATACATAAACTTCTACACAAAAGCCTTGAGCTTTTCACTAGGAAAACATGCTCAACTGTATAAAACCATTAAGTCACTCGTCATGTAGAGTCTAACATCTTTAAGTGATTTACTTGCTTGTCTTGAGCGAGGCTTGCCCCACTTTCTCAAAGCTGTTTTCACTCTGCTTTCTCTCTGGTGCACTCAGCAACTCCCATCTCCCTCCTACGCAGTCAGCTGAGCATATTTCTGTTTCACCACTTTCCACGCTTTTGAGATGTGAGCCAGTCATCAAGAGTCCATTGCTCGACTTCCTGTGTTCTTCTTGTTTTCTGGGCGGCAGCTGGGGAGCCTCTACCCTTCGACTTAGCCTTTTTTTACTTGATTCCTAAAAAGATAAACAACAGTTAGGGATGAGGATATGATGAAGATTGGGATCAACATCATATCTTAAAAACTGCAACACAGTCTCAGCACCTGAGGGGAACTTGCTATTGGTCCAGCCATCATGCCCCGTCTAATTCGATTAGTTTTGCTCCTTTGGGTGCTCTCAGTGATGGTCGTCTTTTTCTCTGGTTCCCTTCTCGTGAAGCTCTCGTTGTCCTGGGCAGGGGCCGACAGGGGGTGAGCTTTGCGATCCTCTGAGTCATAGGTTTGGAAGCATGTTTGATTATTGCTGGACAGACTGTCAGGCATCGATGAGGTATTAGACTGTTGAAAAGACGCGATCTCTTCTGCATCAGACCTGTGAGAAACACAATCCCATATAAGTTCAAACCCATACTAATGTCAAAACAGCACAGAATGATCAGAAACGCTGCTTGTGAAATACCTCGGTCTGATGCGTTTGCTAATAACCAAGGCTGCTGTGTTGTCCTCCTTCATCTCTCCTGGTGTGACTGCAGGAGGAGAAGCTGAGCCCACAGCTGCAGCAGACAGCAGACGCTCACTGACACTGCTGGGGACCTCGTCATCATGCAGACCTGCGATGTGATGCTTCACAATAATCTCTAGTAACGTTTTCAGGGGGCAGCTGAGAACCTGCAATGACAGAGAGGTCAGCCTCAGACTGGTTCGTGTCCTTCAGCTGCGAGGCAAGTCGAGATCTCCATGCCTCCTGTTAGAAAAAAAAGACACTGGACGCCATGTTTTCTGTTTACATTTTGCGTCATGCACCACACACGCTTGGGAATCGCACCCAGAGGGAAAGTCACCAGGTGGATCTCTCACCTTGTTCTCCCTGTAGAGACTCTCTATGTTGAGGACCTGCCTCAGGTGGGATCTGTTGTTGATGCTGGCCTCTGTGCGTGGATGCTCCTCGTCCATACAGCTGATGGTTCTCTTCAGTCCCTGTACACAAGGAGCAGCGTTACATCCCTTTCGTACAGGCTATGTTATCATCCTGATCTGTGAGCCTCCAGACACCCCCCTGCAGAAGTTTGATTTGAGTATGAACCATGATCATAGAATCTGACGCTGATTGGACATAAAGCTATGTTAGCATCCTCCTAGCTAGAGCTAAATACTGCAAATACGGTCACATGTTTCACGCTGGTTTCCCAGATGAATCTATCCCAGCATCAGACCAGAGACAGACTTCGACTCAACACCCACACGGACTCTTTAGCAGACCTGACCGGGGGCTAACGCTAGCAGTGCTAGCTAGCTCTGCACCCAGCAATAGCTTACTTACCTTCCGACTCAGGTATTCCCTCACAAGAGAAGAAGAAACCTCCTCCACAGAAACAGCCATGGTGGGAACATAAAGTGTTCGATTCCGACACCGCACATCCAACAACACGGAGCCCTGTGGAGCCGAGAGGTGGTGCACCGATCTACGGTCAGAAGATGCACAGATCTACGGTCAGCGGATGCACAGATCTACGGTCAGGAGATGTACAGATCTACGGTCAGGAGATGCACAGATCTGCGGTCAGCAGATGCACAGATCTACGGTCAGTAGACGAGGCAGTAAGCGCACACATGTCTAGAGATCAGCGGAACTGTTCGGCTGTTTCCGATCCTCGGCAATGTGCGTTGCCATGGAGACGCTGGTCGCGGATCAGTGGAGGAGTTAAACAAACATGGCGACTTTCCTTTGCCTTAAAAAAACGGGAACTTTTTTTTATTTACCTGTTTTTAAAGATTCTCACATATTCTCTACGGCTGTTGGACGGATTGTGGTGAAAATTGGTTCAGACATTTATGATCAGCCGCAGGAAGAATTGGTTAAACGTTGGTGAGGCCCTGAGTGTTGATCTAGCAGACATACACACGCAAACTGTCATGCATCCCCAAGAGCTTTTGGACTGTAAACAGATGCACACACAGGCAGACAAATTTGTAAGTTATAAGAAAACAATGCTATGAGGAACTGTTGTGAAGTGAAATGAAACTTTTTTACATAAACCTGCATAAACTTTTTTACATAAACATAAACTCCTTAGCAGAGGTAATAAAACCTCCACCCATTTATCTAGGAAATGTCACCAACATCAATAATTATTAGAAACACAACAGGAAAGCAAAAGTAGAATGAAATGTTTCGAGAATATCTAAATAGTTGAGGGGTAATTTTCTGTTGATAGACTTATCAATTCATTTATCAAAAGCTAATTTTCCCCTGCTACCTAGTCTATAGGGTTTTTACATTGTGTTTTATTTACATTGGATGTATTGTTTTTTTTTTAAATAAAGATTCCGACAGTAAAGGCAAGGGGTAGTGATGGATAAGGTTTTCTTTAACAAGTTAAGTCTTTCATTCTCACTTTCCACCTTAAAACTATGAAATGAACTGAACTATGAACTAGTTCAGAATTTAAATGGTGAACTTGCACAACACTGTCTAGCACCATCATCAGGTCAAAATAGTAATGTGCCACAGCAATTCATCGAGCTATCGATTAATATACAATTTATTTGAAAATATGCTGGACGCCATGTTTTCTGTTTACATTTTGCGTCATGCACCACACACGCTTGGGAATCGCACCCAGAGGGAAAGCTTTTGGACTGTAAACAGATGCACACACAGGCAGACAAATTTGTAAGTTATAAGAAAACAATGCTATGAGGAACTGTTGTGAAGTGAAATGAAACTTTTTTACATAAACCTGCATAAACTTTTTTACATAAACATAAACTCCTTAGCAGAGGTAATAAAACCTCCACCCATTTATCTAGGAAATGTCACCAACATCAATAATTATTAGAAACACAACAGGAAAGCAAAAGTAGAATGAAATGTTTTGAGAATATGATTGATTGATTGAATATTTTATTTAGACCTCGGAAAACACATTGAGGGATAAGACCCTCATTTTCAATGGTGCCGAGGGTACAATAAAGAGTTGATACATAGAAGAGTTAATACATTGAATAAATAAGAATGAAATAAATATGCATATATATATACAGTAATACAAGGTATAAAACAATTCGTCAGTATAAAATAATATGGCCAAGTCAACTAGTAGTTACAATCAATGCAGGAGAAGTCAGCTGTACATGAGACCAGACTTGAGAACTCCGTCAATGAGACAAATGAGGACAACTTTAAAGATTTTTGGACCTCATTCCAAATGTATGGTGCTTCAAAACAGAAGGCTGTCTTCCCCAAAATATCTAAATAGTTGAGGGGTAATTTTCTGTTGATAGACTTATCAATTCATTTATCAAAAGCTAATTTTCCCCTGCTACCTAGTCTATAGGGTTTTTACATTGTGTTTTATTTACATTGGATGTATTGTTTTTTTTTTAAATAAAGATTCCGACAGTAAAGGCAAGGGGTAGTGATGGATAAGGTTTTCTTTAACAAGTTAAGTCTTTCATTCTCACTTTCCACCTTAAAACTATGAAATGAACTGAACTATGAACTAGTTCAGAATTTAAATGGTGAACTATAAACGTGAACTATTCATGTTCACTTGTGAACTTGCACAACACTGTCTAGCACCATCATCAGGTCAATATAGTAATGTGCCACAGCAATTCATCGAGCTATCGATTAATATACAATTTATTTGAAAATATGCTGGCCATTGATCAAGTGTTTGGATTATTTATAAAGTAGTGCCACATATTCGCTTTTTCTACTATTAGTACTATTACTTCAAATACAATTGATAATATTTCCGTACTTTAAGGAGGGTTTAAGTACAAGTGGCCCCATTCTGTCCCCATATACATCAAAAATACACATCAATGTCCCCATGTATATCCTCAATATACAGCAATGTCCCCCCATATATACAATATATACTGTATGATGATATAGTTCTGAAGGGCTGTAGATGGTTCAGGCCAGTAGAGGGCAGGGTATGCCAAGTTTTGTAATAAATGCAGAAAGAAAGTGAAAAGGTTCTAAAAACATGAACAACAGCAATAATAATGATCGATGGTAGTGGAACATAAATTGACCCCAACTTCAAGTCAACTTTTAAACTTTTATGATTGTTTTAGTTTTGGAATTAACCTGCAACTTCCTGTGTGTTTGTGCAAGGATTGCAGGACTCAACATGTATTCTGTAGATCAGGTTCATAGAAAGTCAAACAAAGAACAAAGTATATAAAAAAAAGGAGGAGCCACACAGGAGGCATGAGGTTAGGCCAGATGAACTGGATAACTGTACACTAGGGTGAGTCACACTGACAGGAAGTAAAACAACCAGACCCAAGTCTAGAAAAACAAAATAAAACATAAAACCAGGTTTTGAATTGGATCCGCAGCACAAAGGACGCACCCAACCCCCTACATTTATCTTAATATTTTCAGATTCACACATAATTCTTTGAGAAATCAATGAAAGGTTTAGCAAATACCCTATTTCGCAAGGTGAAAAATAAATCCCTGTAATCACCTCCTTACCTGACCAAAATCTAATGGGTTCTTACCAGACCCCTACAGCATCCTTATAAGTCTGTTATAAATCAGTTTAGTAGTATTTGAGTAATTCTGCTAGGAATAATATTGAATTCAACCAGGAAAAGCTAAAAAAATATTTCATACTTCTGTTTGTATGAAATCAAACAGCACCTTGACAAGCAAGATATTGTACTTTAGAGGTTGTTTAAATAAAGAAAATCTACTGCCCTACAGGTCCCAGGGTGATTTCTTGCTTTACCTGGACAGTAAACTAGTCTTGAAACATTTATTGAAACACGGTTGCAAGTGTTACAAAAACTGGGGTAACGTTTCTGTAATAAATTCAATTTGTAATAGCAATTGCCCAGAGCATTATGACATAAAACATTGGCCACTATAATATAATCCTGCTCCGCAGCCGGAACTGTCGCTTAAAACCCTAAAACTACACAGTCAGAGTATCATGTACAACAATTATAAACTACAAAGACACAAAGATTTAATTCTTTCTTCATTTTATTAAAACATTTTCATATGACAAATATTCAGGCTAGCCTAAGTTTTTCAAACCATACGACGGTGACCTACTGTCCAGCACGACTGAATTATGACAACTTCATCAAGAGTATGACATTCAAAAGAAAAAGGGGGATTGGTGCATTAAAAATCCACATATTCAAATTGTTTATATGCTGCGATTAAAAAACACTTTATCTGGACTTCAAGAGTTTCAATGAAAATCAGGATGTACACAAGCTCAAATTGCTTTGATCCTCCAATACGTGGCTATAATTACAATCTCCCATCATCCAAATACTACCCCACCGAGATGGCTAACATGTTAGCCTTTGATATAATACCAGCCAAGTATCACAATACCATTTACTAATAAGAGGAGGGGAGCATTAAACTACATACGACAATACTGATGATATGGGTGAGTATTAGTAGAATATAAACTTGTAAGGTGTTTTCCCGTATATTGTTTGTTAAAAATCAGCAGACAAGGACATTGTACATTTGACATTTCTATGCCTCAACGTAACATTTTGCCATGTATGGGAAGTCTGATATTTACATTACAGTACTATGATACTGAAAAATTGCTGGTATCCCAAATATCACTACGGCCTCTGAGTGAAGGTGGTTTGAGAGCTTTGTGCGACCCCTTGACATGGAGGCAAAGAATCCTGTCGGTTTTTTGGCACATGTATCATCCTACTCTAGCAGGGAGTGCAGCTTTAACATTGAGCAATATGTAAACAACATCTTGCTTTTGTGTGTGTGTGTGTGTGTGTCCCTCCCTAAGGAATGCCAAGCGTACTGCTATTTTCTTCCCTCTGCTGTTTGACCATACCGTACCACGCGGGGCAAAGTTTTACAAAGGGAGCGAGGGACAACAGGGAAAGTTTCCAGAACCTGGAGGGGCGTCAGTAGTCGTACGCTGCAAGACAGAAACAGAAGAGCGGTTATCCACATCTGCCACCCGGCACAGGGTTGCAAGGAAGAGGAGCATGCGATCCACTTCATGCAGAGAGGCTGGAATCCACATCGGAGGTATCATGCAGGCATGCAATCACACCAAGGTGGTCTTACTTTCTATTGTGAGGATGCAGGTGCTCGCTGCCGTGCCTCTGCTGTTCACCGCCTTGCACATGTACTCGCCCTCGTCCTCCGGGTAGGTCTCGGGCAGGTAGAGGCAGTACGTCTCTCCTCGCTCTATATACTGATAGTCCTCACAGTCCTGGAGCGTCTCTCCCTCGAACCACCAGGTGACCTCAGGCTTTGGCTCCCCAGTGATCTTCACAGTGAACCGCACCGGCTCCGAGTCCACCACCGATTGATTCTTGAGGGGCTTTTTGAACCACGGCGCCCCAGACCTGGCGTGATCCTCTTCGTCTTCATAGGCTGCAGAGCCGTTGATGATGCTGCTCTCGTCCTCCCCATCATCCTCCTTTTTCTGCAGACACACACAAGAATCAAGAGCGTTAGAGTCAAAGCGACCTGAGAACGAACTCCTGCTTGGATGTCATTAGGTCAGAATACGTATATGGTCGTGAATATGGGAAGATTTACTTTCTGGAGTGCAGCGTCGATCTCCTGCTGCTCAAACTGCATCCTCTGCAGCTTCTGCTCCTCTATCCTCTTCTTCTCCTCGTCCTCTCTGGCTTTGGCCATTTGTTCAAATCGGGCTCGCATGTCCACCTTCTGTTTGAATGGTGACTCGTCGGCCCTCGCTGGAGTCGTCTCTCCTCCCTCATCCTCCTGAGAAAATACAGCAACTTCAGTATGTGACAGAGAGATAATCCTTCAATCGTGCCACGTCTCAATAAAAAGGGTGAGACCGGACTCTCTGAAGAAAACCGAATATCTGTCAAGAAACATTTCATGAATTTCTTCTTACATCTTGGAACCTCCCGGTTTCTCTCTCTTTAATTTCATCATCGACCGCCTTCCTCCGAGCTCTCTCCATGTCGATCTTCTTCTGAATGTCCGCTTCACTCAGCTGCTTGATCTTCTCAAACTTGGACTTGAGGTCTTTGGCCTGGATGGAGCCAGTCCTCTTGAGCTTCGTGAGCTCTTCATACTCTTGGCTCACAACGTTTGAGCTTTCATTTACTACGTCCTGTGAAATACAAACCAGTTAAATTTGTACGGGGTTAAGTATTTACATAAATCACTTGAAAAATGTGCTAGGAAAAAAATTACTTTGTTAAAATTGTTGAGTTTTGCATGTTTGTGATTAAAAGAACTCACGAGAAACAAATACAATCTTTTTCTGGCATAATTAGTTGACAAAGTGTTGATAGTTTTGATTGATTGATCAATATTGATCGATAAGCTCCACATATATTTTTTCAGTTCCACACTGACCTCGCCCATCTCTTGTCGGAGCTGCTCAAACTCCTGCTTCTCCTGCTCCATCTTCCTCTTGCGCTCCTCCGCCTTACGTCTTCTCTCAGCTTCCTCCTTTTCTTTGAGCAGCTCCTCAAAGTTCATCTCCAGTTTTCTTGGGTACAGCGCCTCCTGAGAATCGCTCTTCACTATCCCTTCTTCCTCATCTAGCACCTATACACACAAAGTACACACTGAGTTAACTTACTGAATCCAGGATTGTGGCCATGTTGTATCACCGTCTAAATCAGGTTTCAGTTTAAAACAGAGCAAAAAAAGTACTATAATTGAATAATGTCATGAAACAAGGAAAACACAGAGAAGCTGCCATTGTTATTTTTGAACGTTGCACACATTCAATACACATCCCAAAAAACCTCATCATCATCTGGAGACCTTCATGTCCATGTATTAAGATTAAATGCATTATTAGAACCAGTCTTATACGATATACGAACGACTGTTGTTTCTTTGTTCTTCTTCGGGGAATAATGTGCGTTTGAAATCTTATTGTTTCATCCACATATGCAGACATCTCCTGACCCAGGCAAGGGCTCTTATAATAACAAATAAAATAAATACATGTTCAAAAGTGATGCATTCAATTAGAATCCAATTAAAGGTAAACACATAAAGTCAGTGTGAAAATATCAAATAAAATAGATGTAGATCACAACTGCTGTGGTCCGTAACTGATATTTATTGATAGTGTTTTTATAAATACTGTTATATGCTCTCAATATCACTATGATGATGAAGTATATATTGTGTTTATGCACATTCTATGTGCTATTTAAATTCCTCTAATGCATCTGTCTCCCTGTTGTTCCACAGAGAAAGCTATGCAGTAGATAAAGACAACGTTTGAGCAACAGTAATGCAGCTCTGACGTGTTAGTGATCGGCCAGATATACCTGCACACTACAGCTCTTCACTGAGTCACGTGCACGTACCATACTCTTGCGGGCCTCAGCGAAGAGCTTCTTCTCCTCCTCCAGCCTCCTCTTGGCCTCCTCCTCTGCTTTCTTCTGCTCCTCTTCTCTTCTCTGTCGCTCCAGATCCTCAAAGCTGGCGCATATCTTCCCAGGTTCACTGCCCTCCAAGTTCAACAAGGCCATCAGCCCATCATCGTCTTCATCTACCAGCTGAGTCAAAACAAAAGAAGGTGAGCTTTGACGACTGTGGATGAGAGGTTTTGTGTAATTTCTCAATATGTGGCTCCTGCACAGAGTACTTCTAGTTCAAGTAAAAGCTGAGAAATTGTTCAACATTTAAACAATACAT
This sequence comes from Pleuronectes platessa, assembly GCF_947347685.1. NCBI lineage: Eukaryota > Metazoa > Chordata > Actinopteri > Pleuronectiformes > Pleuronectidae > Pleuronectes > Pleuronectes platessa. Next base: position 16,149,493 of record NC_070634.1, read on the forward strand.
TCATTCGTAATAGTGGAGGAGAGGTTGATTCAAAACAATTTAAACGTCACATGTGTTTGGTAAATATGAAACTACAGTAGACTTGCGTAACCTGGCTCAAACCTTCAGTTTTTTGTGTTCTGTTGCGTGTTAGAAACGCCATCAACACCCAACTCACTTGCTGTGATTTTTCTCAACTGACTCGGACATTTGCGTTCTCACATACAGCCCCTCCAGGGAATTCAAGAAAGAGTTCAGCGCATGACTGAAAGCATCTTAATTATTATTTTATAAATTCGTACAAAAAACAAAGCTTATAAATCACAATTGGTTGTTGAATGTTTCTTGGCCCTGAGCAGCTTTCAGACCACGAACGTATACGACAGGAAGATACTGCTCCCAGACCAGAAATAGCCTGGGCAATAATAGCTCGTAAGATGTAAAACAAATCATTTTCACACCTTTTTTTATTTGTGGGTTTAACAAATAATGAGATTTAAAGTTGCTGCTAGGTGGAGATTGTTTGACAGGCTAGCTGTGCCTCCCGCTTTCCGGTGATTGTTCTAAGCTAGGATAACCAGCCTGCCAGAAAGCATCATGTAACTCTCTAATCTGTCTAATCTGTAGGAGCTTGTCTTCCTTCACTTCAGTTTTCACAGTGTATTTTGCAGGGATCTCTGTGAGGCATACTGACCATGCTCTTTCTGGCTTCAGCAAAAGCTCTCCTCTCCTCCTCCATTCGTCTCTTGGCCTCCTCCTCTGCTTTCTTGCGCACTTCTTCGACTCTTTGCCTCTCCACCTCCTCAAAGCTCAGCCTCAGTCTTCCAGGTCGGACCTCCTCCTTGTCTTCCTGAGAGGGCTGATCATCGCCCTCACCTTCTCCCTGATAACACACCAACATGCAAACAGCACTCAGACAACTCAACGACAGTTCAAACATTAAAAAATTGACTGCACAATAAAAGTATAAGTGGAGAATTATGGGGTGTAAAACAAATCCAAAGATACTGCTGCTGATCACTCACGATGAAAATGATTTTTATATCAGTATATAGGCAAAGGGGATAATCATTCAAGACAGCATTATTTCAACTTTCCAATTTTCCACTGTCCAACTAAAGGTTGTTTTTTACCATTCCCAGTCTGGCCTCCTCAAACGCCTTCTTCTCGTCTACCAGGCGGCGTTTGGCCTCCTCCTCTGCCTGCTTCCTCCTATGGTCCTGTCTCTCCTTCTCCAGCTCCTCAAATCCCATCTTCAGCCTCCCAGGAGTCACCTGCAGCTTCTCAGAGGGCTTCTCCTCTTCATCCTGACGTAAGCAAAGAGGAAGGCCGATTTAAACCACAGCATCTGGATGTTAAAAATATAACTTTTATCTTTGTTCCTTACCTGTTCAACAACAGAGCGCCGCTTGGCTTCCCTGAAGGAGTGTCTGTTTTCGTCATAGCGTCTCTTTTTCTCCTCCTCTGCCTTCTTCTTCAGGTCCTCCTCTCTGCCCTTCTCCATGTCCTCAAAGTTCACCTTGATCCTGCCCGGATGTCGTGAAGACTTCGCTGGGACCACCCGCACCAGGATTGTGTCATCTCCCTCCTGAAGAGCAAGATTATCCAAGGCACAGAGAGAAGAATTTGTTATAGTGAAGGAATGATGACATTTAGACCACATTGTCAAGTCACGTTCAAAGTTTTCAGCTCTTATAAAGGGTGAAATGCAGTTACTACTCAGTAGCAAGAAGGAAAACCAGTTTAGATCACTCACAGTTTTATAAACTGTGAATAAGAGCATGTATTTGAGTTGGGGGCAACTTTATTGGCTTAATGGCACCCAGCACCATCTGCAGTAGGTCAGAGGATGGGTGTCAGTCAGATAGCGGAGTCTAATTCAGTCACAGTGAGGAGGACTGGAGCTAATTTAGTCACTGGGAAGGTGTGGGAAACAGTTGCCAGTCATATGCTGTCTACACCTGGCAGCTCTGTTCCAGCTCTGTTGACCCGTTTCACCAAGTCTTGGCTGTGTTACATTTGAACATGACTGTTTTAGTTGTAAGACACTCACTTGAGACAAGAGAAGAATAAGTTGTTATGTCAAAGTAAAAAATGGATCTGACTCACTGTAAATAACAAGTATAAAGTATGTATGTATATATAGATGGATGGACGTGTGATTTCTTGTGTTTTTTTATGCCATTTATGAGTCAGGTTTTTTGCATTTAGAAGAAACTGAGGTTGTTAGTGACGTTGTTCAATTGACGTACACGATTCCTGTCTGCATCATTACTGGAGCAATTGCCAGGATTTTCAAATGTCTTAGTATTTTTCTTATTATTTAGATTTCTCCATGGTTAGCTAATCCAATTATATACTGTCGTCAATCTTTACAATCACCAAACTGGTCTTTCAAACAAAGAAACTCACAAATCCCTCAACTGCTTCTAAACTCAAGACAAACAACTAAACTAAAGTAACTGCCTCAGAACTTTATCTCCACATGAAACTTCAAAGTAATGTCATTGGAGTTACAGACCAGGTAATAAAGTTTTATTTCCCTACATGGACGTCTAACTTACTGTTTCTAAGCCATATTCAAGGAGGCGAAATAATCGGAATCAGGATCATAAAACACATAATTGATCCCATCAGGGAAACTGCTTTGTTACAGTTAATACAAAGTTTGTAGTTAAGTGATTTAGAAAAAAATACTGAAACCTGGTGGAATAACAAAGCATCTAAAAGCACTTAAATTAGCCCAGATAATGTCAAAGTCTTTAATTGTAGAATGTTAGGCTCCAAAATCTTTTAAAACTACTGCATTCCAATAAAAAGCCAAAGGACAGGATCCCACAGTCGATGGATCATAAACTATTGCTTTGATCATATTCATTATGAAGGCAGGGTAGTAAAGACAAGGCCATCAAACTCTGGTTAGTTCAGCTCTTGTCTGTAATGTTTACACTTTTCAGTTTTATCTCTCGATATATGTTCACCAAGGAGGTTATGTTTTCACTACTGTCCATTGGTTTGTTTGTTTGTTTGTCTGCAGGATTACTCAAAAAATACAATAACGGATTTCCACAAAACTTAATGGAAAGATGGGACATGAGCCAAGAAAGAACCCATTCAATTTTTGCCATGAATTCTGACAGAGCAGGGGATCCACTTTCTATGTCATTGTGAGATGGGGTGTTTTTTGAAATTGTCTGCAAATTCCGTGCATTTAATATATCGGTCTTGCTGAAAAACATCAGGCTAATTTAGAGGAGGGATATCAACAAGTATCTGTTAGTATCTAGTTATAGGACTAATTGTACTTTAGCAGAATTAGGGCAAGGGAGTCACAGGTAATAGTCTTTAATTGCCTATCTGGCATAGGAATGCTTATGTAACCATTCCCCAGACCTACACTGTCTGTCTGAAAGTATATTTCTTCCTTAAAAAATCCACAGTTCCACACATTGTAATGTACTGCCACAGGTCTTACCCAGTGAGATGTTATAAAGGCGACCAATTCACCTTGAGTTCACACACTGGTCAGGTCAACAGTCCTACTGGTGGTTGCAGACCTATATCCAGCCTCTGCCAACTGTTTGGATCTCAAATGCCACTTAAAATATCTCAGCCGAGTGGCAGCTGAGGATTACCTGAATCATTATGGACACGAGTGCCCCTGTTGTCATCAGAAAGGCAGGACTGAGCCACTCAGACGTTCCACTTCCCTGTGCAGGGACTTCAGCCCACGTTCACTCACCTCAGCTGCTTTCTTAGCCAAATCCTTCTTGATTTTGGCTTTTTCCATGTTGTCCTGGGTCTCCCTTTTCTTCCTCTCTCCTTCCGCCCTCTTCCTTTCCTCCTCTTGTCTTTGTTTCTCCATCACAGCAAATTTCCCCTTCACACTGCCTGAGGATTTCACAGAGCAGGACACAAGCCTTCAGCCTCCCTTTCCTGCCAGACCCCTCACTGAATAGCCATCTGTTCAACCCTCTGTCTGTCTTACCTGTGATTTTGGGGACGTATGATTTTTCCACCTTTGCTGGCTTCACCTCTTCCTCCTCATCGCTGGATGCGAGTAGTTCTTTTATCTGTGGTGGATCAGAGAGAGAATGTGGTGAGGTTACGGTTTAGCTCGGATCATCTCCTTTGCCATCCAGGAGCCATGCTGCTCCCAGCAAGAACAAGGGCCTAATCCCTGCTAATAGCTTGGTCATCTGACCGGCAGGTTGGGCTGTGATTGGGCCCGCTGTTATTGAACAGACTGAAGATGAGCGTAGGTTTCCGAGCTTGGCCAGCTATGGCAGGCATGTACACAGGAAGGTTGTTCTGTCTAAGTATCATGGATAATCCATTGCATAGCACCTTATCACTGCATTTATTGTACCACAGTCAGTCCCGAGGAAAAGCCGCTATACCCAGGGAATTCTTAATCTTTGATACTCACATATTTTGTAGGTTAATATATGTCTCTCACATCATATCATACATATGTATACTCTCTATTTCTTCTAGTGCATTAATTAAGCTATCATATATCAAATATCAAGTGAAGTGATAAAATGAAAGTAAATTGTGCATCATTCGATGCTCTAGGGTTGAAACTAACAATTATTTGCATCATAAATATATATACATGTAGAAATGCATTACTAGTTATGATATACTATTTGTTATTCAATTGTTAATTTTAATTATATTAGGATGGGTATATGCTTTGATCGGCTTTTCCACTAAATTGTTGATGATTATTTTTTATTAGTAACTAAACAATGTTAGATGCATTTCTCTGTTGTTTTGTTTGATATATTTGTTCAAATCTAAATTTTGAATTGAGATTCAAAATTTTAAATTTTTAAATAAAAGAAACTTCTGTGACCTAAACAAATGTTCGGGCAGCTCCACATGCAGTTTAGATTATAGATCCACTCACAGGTTGGTGGAATTCAGTTGTACAGTGTCCATTGTGCACATTAATAGGGTTAAAAGAATCACATCATCTTTTCAAGTCAAGCACAAACCGAAGTTCAATATCACATGAAGTCAAAACCATTATCAGGTTAATTGTATGAAACACAGTGGGATTGATGTTGCAGTGCAGTGTGGTGTAAAGTGATATCTCACTCAGACTGGCGGCCTCGTCAGCCTGTCATGCCTCATCATGCACACAGGTCATGGTCACAGGTTAGTCGGGTTATCTGTCTTTGACCTGCTGCTTCCTGCGGCTCCACTCCCTCTCCTTGACGAATTGGTCTTTCCTCTTCTGCTGCTCATCCCTGCTCCTCAGCCTGCTGCGGTCCTCCCGGGCCTTCTGCATGGCCTCGTACTTGCTCGTCACTTCCCCTTTTTCTTTGTTCAGCTTGGGCATGTAGGTCCTGGCCACCGGCTTTCTAGATCGGAGAAGTTTCTGTGGTTTTTCAGAAAGGAATTAAGAGAGAGTTATTTTATGTGGCAGCGAGGAACAGTTTCTCTCCAAGGCCTCATCTAAGTTGTTGTAAAGAAGCTTAAATCTCACCTCTTTTTTAAGTGCCAGTTCAGACATATTCCGGTCTTCATTTGTATCAGAATGTGCATCCTCTTTCTCCTCGTCATCCGTTGCTTCACCATTTGTCTTATCATCCGTGTCTTTTTCTTTGTGCTCCACACCGTTCACATGTGGCTTGTCAGTCTCAGTACCGTCTTCATCATTTGTGTGGCAGGCTTTTTTGTCTTCCTCCTGAGACGTCTCCTCGCTTTTCTTCTCAGTGTCGTCGCCTTCATCAAGTGCCACATCCTCCTCCTCCTCGTCCCCGTCCTCCTCGTGCGTCACATCATCTTCCTTGTTTTCTGCTTCGCCCATGCTGAGTTCATTTTCATTTGTGACATCATCCATGTCGTGGGCGACCGCCACCGCAACCTGCGCCACCTCCGTCATGTTTGTAGCACAATGACAAGTTGACCGACAGGCTCTGATAAAATGTTACCTGAGGAATAGAGAGAGTATCACTGTATTGTTGCATGATGTACAATTGTATTGATTGATAAGGTCCAACTGGTTTGAACATTAAAAAGTTCTGATCATATGAAATGATTCATCACTTATTTTCACTGAAATATCAGATGCTTGTAAAAGGCTATAAAAGATCCAGTGTGTAAGATTTAGGTGAAAGGCACCTATTGGTAGAAATTGAATATAAAATAATCCTACTGATGTTTTCACTAGTGTGTCTCATCTACTGCATACATTATTGTTTTCTTAAACCTAAAATGGGCCCTTTATAATTAAACACTTTATATTTACATCTGGAGTGGGTTCTCTCTATGGGGGCGGCCATTTTTTTTACAGTGTCCAGACTGGACAAACCAAACACCTCTTGAGTTTATATGACAACTGAAGGCAACCACAAGAAGGAAAAGGGAGGATGAGGTGAGGGGTATTCCGCTGCAACATTCAACTTCACCACTAGATGTCACTAGGTTCTACACATTGAACCTTTAAGCAATTTGACTGACTATGCCAAACACACAATATTAATAATCAATATTCTTTCAGAACATTATAATTTGCGATACTCTTAATATTGATACATTTATCAATAAGGTAACCGATACAGGGTTTGTTACTTTGTGCTCTCATGGCTGTAACAGTTATTTACCAATAAAGGAATCTGAATATGAACATGTGTAGATGTCAGTCCTTTTGTGCTCATTTTAAATAATTAAGATTCCTCCGAATACATTTTGACGAAATAAAGATTAAAATGTAGAATTATTTTCATAATCTGTGTTTTTATTGCTCAGTTAAACGTCAACAAGGTCACAGCCATTGGAATGGTTACATCCTCTATCTTCCCATCCATTTCCTGATGCTGTATTATCACTGGTATAAACAGGTACTGGGACAACAGAGTTAAGGGGCGAGGAGAGCTGCTCCACTTCCACTCGTTGAGGGAGAAGCTGGCTGACCTCTATTAATAGCCCACTTGTGGGTGCAGGACATGTGAGCATGGCTATTTCTGACGAGTGATAGGCATTTACACAGAGCTCAAGTTGGCACCCACATGTCGCCCCACAGACCTTAACAAAATGGCCAGGCTGAGAGCGAGACAACTGGATGAATGAGGGACTGTTGGGGCAGTTTAGTCATCCAACCCTTAAGCGGCTGCCGTTTATCAGTGTCCTCAAATACCTTTGCTTTTCAGACATGACAATCATAGATAAGCACAATGGCACGATTCTGCAACCGTGTATACAAATAGTGGAAACTATGATGCACAGTCTATCTTCTATTTATTAGTCATCAGAGGTCGTCACAATGAATTTATCCGAAAATAAAATACACTTCTCAATATATTAGTAAAGGAGTCTTTGACACACAAATGTGTCAAAGTTTTGAAAATCTGAATAACGAGGACATTATAAAAGTAGATTACTGCATTTGACAAAAAAAGCACATATTCAGCTTTCATGGAGGTTAGCGACAGGAGTCAAAATGACATCAGATCCTCATCTTCTATTTTAAAACTCCAGCCGGTGTCAATGTTATGTTGTTTCATCTATAGCACATTGATCCTTTTTCTGTATTAATGTACAATGTGACCCAGCATATCCTAGTAGGTTTACCTAGTTTTTATATAGCCTATATTAAGATTATAAGTATTAAAGTCATACTAACTTCTCAGGGACTAGTTGAGGATTTTAAGTTCCTAAAAGAAAATATACAGTTACAGGAAACGGTCCAGGTTTGACTGGTGATGTTATTTCTGTTCCCAGCTGGCACAAGATATCATGACTGTGTGACAGAAAAAAAAGTTTGGCTCTCATAAAACTGCAATTACAAGATAATGCTTCTATACTGTAGCTCAAATTAATGAAACCAGGGTGAATTATATATTACTGTAGGCCTGATCACAAGTTATGGACATGAAAAGTAACTAATATGTGTAATTGTAACTAATTAGTGTAACTGTAACTGACCACATTTAAAAATGACTGGATTAACACATTGTTATAGTTAAATAATTCACCTGATGTCTTTCTAAATTAAGAATGAACACCGATTAAACTCACTGGCAATGAAGAACAAGACTGTTTTTATGTTTTACAGAGCTGCTCCTCTGTCTACACCATCTATAAAATGAAATCAGAGATTACCTTTGTAGCAAGCTGTGGTCCTCGTCTATGATTTAAAAAAAAAAAGAAGAAAAGAAATCCTTTCAGTGGATATGAAACAGAAGAAGTGAAACTCAGACGAACCGAGACGCGACCACCGGTGCAACAGCTCGACTGGCCGCTGCTGCTGCTGCGTGTGTGTGTGTGCACGCGTGTGTGTGTCCGTTTCCATAAAAGTACCGTTACTTTCTACCGGATACTGCATACCCCGCGCGCCTGCCGCAGGTTCAGCTGTTGCCTCGCACAGAGGCGCGCACTCGCACACTCCCATCCTGACCACTTCCAGTCACAGCTACATTGATAATGTTCATAATCACTAAACATCAACAATAAGTGTGATGTCAACGACCATGTTGCAGTGATGTAAACACAATCATAGCCACTGTCATTTAATGTCAGGTTATGGAATAATTATGATTTAAGTCCAATTTGTCTACTTTTGTTTTGTCACCCCACTTCCTGTTTAGGTGTTTAGCAAAGAAATGTACAAACAAATAAACAGCTTTTACAGCAACAAAATGCAGTCATATGGACATTTGGTGATTAGTTATGAGCTTACATCCAGGAAGACCTTTATTACAAACTACAGGTGATATTATGGTTCATCATTATACTGTCTTGCGTCATCCTGAGGGCTTTCACTTGGTTATCACATATATCATTATAGCATGTTATGGACGTCTATATTTTGTTTATAGGGGGAATTAAAAAAATGTTTTTGCCAGTTAACACTTCACCAGGGAATTTGACTAAACAAGTACCTGGCCTCTTCGTTGTTTAGCTGAGATAGTACACAGGACTTGGCAGCATTTAGTGTCTATGGTCCTCGCCTCTGGAATTGTCTGGTAGAACAGAGACACTCCTGGTCAAGTCTGTTTTGGAGCACTACAGACATTACCATTATGGGCATGTTGGCCTGTTAGAGCCTGGATTCCTGACTTATCACCTTTCTCATTGTTGAGATAACGTGTCATCATCCACAGAGCCAATCGTGGCTGATTTTTCATTATGGAAACATGTCGTCAGAGACAACGCATACCTACATGTCTGACATTTTGAAGTCATATATAAATTCCCATTATGACGTATTTATCATCCTGATACACTGAGTGACTCTTAATTTAACCTAAGTCTGTCGGTCTGTCCACTGTGGGTTGATTAGAAACCCTGCTGATGCTGCAGACACATTTGTCTGCTCCAATGGCTCCATGCACAACTGCTGACTCACTGACCCAACAGGCCTGATGCAGAAAAAAAACAGCCCCATACTAGCATTACACGTTATTCTGCTATTGCTGCCAGGCCATTTTGGCACACAGTATTTGACAAACAACAATCCCACTAGATTTCTAACATGAAATGAATACTTCACAGGTTAAAGGTGTCATGGTAAACAGTGAATGTTACAAAATTTCAGCAATCCCTCAGTGTGTCCAATCAGAGCTGCTGAGGCTTCGGGAAACCCCCAACAAGAGGCCAGAGCTCTCACTAATACTGTACTTAGAAGTGAAATCTGAGAGCCAGCGAACTATTGGAGGAGAGAAAAATGGAAAAGGTGAGGATCCTGTGAATGAAAGACACTGGAGGATCTTTGTTTTCAGAAAAAACTGTGCACACAGAGAATATTATTATACATTTCACAGCGAGGAAACACACTTCATGCTCCTAAGCTCGGCATGGAGCTTCCCCTTGTCTTTATGTTGTTCTCTCTAGACCTGATTTCGTCACTGTATCTGACATATGCATTTACATAGATTTAGCATATTGTATCTAAACATGCGAAAACAAAATTCGATTTGGGGTCGCTCTTTTCTTTTCCTCATTTGTTGACTCCATTCTTAGAAGGCATGAGGTGGATTGGGGTCTGTTCTGTGAACTTTTGGGGTAAAGGGGCTTCGTCCTCCTCTGTTCGGAGTCCTTCAGGACATAGGGACTACAAGGGGACTGCTTTAAATAGCACCACAGCTGTGGCAACTTATCAACAGTGCAGGGACAGCTAGCCCGAGTCAGACTGGGCCTTTAGCTTCAACTGCTGCAGCTCAGCCCAAACTCCCCCATAAATATTTTTGTGGTGGTATAGCCCAACACCCCCTGCTGTAGCCACAAGACTGGGTCAGCATGTCACATCCCCCATCCACACCTTTTCAGTTCATATCAGCAGATTCTTCATCTTCTATGATCAGTCATTCCCCATCCACTGTTATGCACCAGTCCCAACAGTCAACAAATCAGCCAAGATTTAAAGTCACGTCTCGTCTCAGTTAGCTCACCAATTTTCCTAACAGCCACCTAGAACCCTCTAAGGTTACACAGAGAACGCTGCTGTTAATGGTTTCTATAAACCATCTTGTTCAAACCACAGGCACACAGCATTGTTTGTCCGGATAGTTTGGTCCATTTTTCTTTAGTCCCTGATTTCCAACAGTACACACGTTCCTGCACATAAAAACATTAAAAGCCATTTTCATCCATGTTTAACCGTCTATTCCTGTGGCACTTATTCTTATCGATGATGTATTAACATTGTCCATATAGGGCCTTAAAAGATACCTGTTTTGGGAAAGAAAAGAAAATGGAAGAATGCCACTGAGCTGCGCAGCTGGTGCTATTCCAGGACAACAAAACTGACCTGTAAGATGATCTAAAGAGAGGTCAAGATGCTCTGCTTTGTTCTTACTTTGGGTTTGAATGTGCTAATCAGACTAGACTGTGAGAAGAACACATGGGTGATGAGCTCTGGTGCTGCTGGCTGAAAGCCATGCAACAAAAAACATGTATGTTCAGGCTTTTTGCAGAAGAGAAGCATTCTTAGTGTATCAGAATTCAGTAATTTTTTACACATTACATAACAAATACAACAGAATTTATTAAAGGGAGGTTTGCAATTGAACAGTTTCTGTGTTGAACTACGTGAGAAGCAAGTAATGTCATTATTTCCCAGCTGTGAGTCCTGAGTGCTCAGCTGTCATGAGGAGAAAAAGCAGCTTCACCATAGAACAGGTGTGGACTGCGGTGGAGCTGGCCACACTGAGCTGCTTTAGAGGCCGAGTGAATCAAGATCTTTTGCAGACATGACATTTAGTAAAAAAGGGATTAAGTTCAGCATTATATGAAATGATGGGAAAAGAAGAGTATGACTTAAAATTTGGCTACAATGCATTGCAAGACGGTCATTGAAAACAACAATTCTCTCCATTGGTGAGATGGGGTCTGAATGGCTCATAGTTTATACATAATTTGACCTTGCTTAACCAGGAGGTGCAACGCATTAAGATAAACTAAATTAGGATATAACTCCAGACATAACACCATCAATTGCATCATCATGTATATTATCGTGCAGTTCCTACCAATATCTGATCTGGCAAAGGGTTTATATTTGTACTGTTTTCACTCTGTGAAAGATGTGTCTTGTCTCCTCACCTCACAAAACCAATCAAATTTCCCTCCTGTGATTGTTGCTGCGTTATGGGAGCTTGTGCAGAACATAAGAATCGTTTACTGCCCCCTAGTGAAACAAAGTAGAACATGCCCCTAACAAACTTTGATCTGAAGTATAAAAACAAACTCAATGGAAGATAAAAGGGGGCAAACACGTTCTTAATTCTGTCATAGGGTCACAGGGCCTGTACTTCATTCTATATTATTTACACAAATTTACATTAGGACTGTCAGTGTATCAAATGGTCAGTGAGCAAGAACCTATCATCAAGTCATGCAAAATGTATTTAGATCAGATGACTGATCTCTGCTGCTGTCTACATGTGCAGGCTGTAGACTCACACAAGCATGTGGAATAGGACATATGATATTATTTATGCTAGTTAGATCTTTCCGCAGGGCTAGGAAACAGAGAGCTCATCCTTTGTTTGCACTTTTTATGCTTTGGCTTAGTAGAAAAGTTTCATTCATTCATTCATTTTTATTTATTTCAAACATGTAAATAAAGAAGAAAAAAGTACTGTTTGCAAACAATGGTGAGGAAAAAAATCATTTAATAATTGAATCTACAAATTCGAAAAGGAGTGAGAACAAGCACAAATCTATTTACTATCACCCCTTCTCCACAAGTCATTCATTAATAATTATCTTATACTTAATCAGATTCCTATATATTTATAAATATGTTGTTAACCTGTGCTCCATATTGTATATAAAGAACAAAAAATCTGTGTAATGATAAATACAATATAAGTAATAGAAATGAGGCTATATATATTCATACATATATACAAACTCATACACCTAAATACCCAAAATCAAATTTTTTTTTTTTTCCATTTTTATTTATACGAAAAAGATATGAAGATAAACTAAGGAACAATAAATATTAATTATAAAATATGGAAATATACAATGACAATCACATAAGTGGCTAGGCAAACAGATAATGTGCAGATGGATCCTGACCGAACCAGACACATCAAAGCTCTCGCTCACCTCTCCTGGGATGAATGAAAATTTGTGAATTTCAGTTTGTGTCTCAAAGCCTAAGCCGCCCTGTTTACACAGTCCCCCTACCTAGATTTGTCTGAAAGGCTCTCAGAGGGAGCCTAGCACCTACACAGCCAGAGATGATGGCAGGGCAGAGGAGATGCTTTCTATTCCTCCTCTTATTCCCTCAGTACTGCTCACTGGACAAGAGGCGTAGACAGAGATCCACACATAAACAATGTTGCAGGTCAACATTACAACTGCTGCACATTGTGTTAAGTTTTATAGTTAAAGGTTGTTGTGTGATAGTGTTGCCTTTAACTGACGGTTGCCCCTAATTCACCGCTGCAATCACCCTTCTCAAAACAACACTAATAGACTTTCCTGCAGTGATTTGACATGTAATAGGAGGTAAACACAGGTGCCACTGATCCCATCCATCGAGTCTCCGTACCTTAACAAAGACAAAGCTTCATTAATGTCATTGCTAACATCAGGGTTTACCCACCATTTTTATTATCAAACAGGGTGCTCGGACAATTTCAAACAGAAACAACAATCAGGAAACACGGAGTTCCAGGTGATACTGAGTCTTTCTGTAATGGCTTTAATAGGGGGCTTTAGGAACCTTCGACCTGAGCGGTTGTTGCTGCTGAGTGTTGTTAACTCACTTGCTCTCTGATCAAAGTCCTAGAAAGCAGTGCACGTCATGTCTTTGGCGACCTAATTAGAGCAAATGGAAACTCAGCGAACGTAGCACAATGATGTAATAATTTGTTTCATATATATTACATATTACTGATGCTGATTGTGTTGATAGAAAGTATATTGTATACATTCAAAATGTGCCTAGGACGATTTAAAAAAATGCTAGGTAGACGGTACACTGATGTACTTTGTAGATTTTTTTAACATAACAAAAATATCTGATTATTTTATTCCTCTTTTGCATGTTAACGTTCAGATTTTAATGTAAAAATATAAACACTGTTATTTTAATTGATGGTTATGAGAAAAGATGGGGGCTAAGTTGACTGCCCTGGGGTACTCCTGTGCAGTAACTCAAAATGCAGCCTGTTGCATGAACTGTTCAGATTAACTGTGTGCCCTGACCTGAGAAAAGATGGCATCTCTATGTTTGGGTCCAGGTATTTGTTACCACTTGAGCTAATAAGCTGCTGCATTGTATAAAAACAAGTTAATTATTTCATCTCACTGCTCCCATGTTTCCTTTTGTTCTTCTACTCCCACATGTTTACAGACATCTTTAAACTGTATCATTATATTATATGATTACATTTTGTTGTGGTCAAAGAGAAGAAATTGTAAAAAAAAATATATAAAACGTATATAAAACAAATTTTATATAACAAAAATGTAATAAAATAAAAATAAAATAAAATAAAATGAATCCCGTAGAGCATGTGCTGAGTTCACTTTTGCGCACCTCCTATACTAAAAATAAAATAAAAACGAATTTTCTGCAAATATTAGTAAAAACTTGAGCATATTAAAGTCCTCAAAAATCCAATAATTTGCCTGAATGATAATAATAGTAATCCTTACAATTTCAATAGGGCCTCGCCGTCTGTCAGTGCTCGGGCCCTAATGACAATGACAATATTAAATAACTTGTACAGGTATATGAACTGCTGTGGGCTGAAGTGATTTGAGACTCAAAGGGAACTCATGGAGGATGATGTAAGTTCAAATCAGTAGGCGGGTGAATGGAGTTCTGAGTGGGGGAACATCGGGGGCACGGCCGGGGACACGCACTCCGGCGTCAGTCAGGCAGGTTTGAACGACTTCCTGGTCCGGGAACGATGTGACACTATCGCGATAGACAGTCTCTCTCTCCGTGAGCAGTTCCGCGGCGGGGGCCTGGCGCTGGAATGCGAAACTACAAGTTTTTGAGCCAAAACAAACAAACAACCGACGAACCTCCAGCGCTCCGTCTCGCTAGCACCTTAGCTGCCCCCCGGAGTCAGCTGCGGTCCGAGCCATGAGGGAGACGCTTCACATGCGGTGAGTTTCATCCAGCTACCGCTTTAGCATGGCTTGCTAGCTAATCCATCAACACCCAGGCTTGTGACAGCTGACCATTGGGCTACAGCTAGCACTAGCGCGGCTAGCTGCCAGAGCAGTAGGCGAATTGAGTAGATCTCGTTAAAACTCGTTCAGATGAATGTGTGCTGCGGTAGCCACGAGTGTCGCGAAACAAACTCCCCCGGTGGTGGGGGTGTTATTTCCTGGAGTAGCCTCTCTGCACACCGGCGTGGTTGGTTGTTTGTGGTTGTTGCACGGTGGCTAACCGATGCTGCTGGTAGCTAGCCTGCTAGCTAGCGCTGGTATGTCGTCGTTGCTTGGTGCAACAGTAAGACTAAACAAACAACAACAGCCTGACAGGCACCTTGTTAGCACCCGTCTGCTTATGGGAATGAAAACCACTGACTCATTTCTCTGTGGGTGCGTTGGTGTTCGACTCTTGCACTGAATGAATTATGCTCCTAAACAAACTCACGGTGTCATGTCTCACAAAGGCTGTTAAATTGACATGTTGCTGCAGTTACTGCTGACACATCGGGGCACGTGAGGGACATTTTGCAGGCCAGCACTGCTAATGGGATTATTGCAGCATTCCCCTGACATTTGAATTTCGTCTGTCATCTTCTGCACCTCCAGGGGATGAGAGATTGGCTGTTTCCCCCACTGCTGCTCTGGGCCCGTTAACTCTCTGTGTTGGCTCAGGATGGCGTATAGAGACTCTCAGATCGACTACCACATCCTGCAGGACCTCAAGCAGCGTTTCCCGGAGATCCCAGAAGGGGTAGTGTCTCAGTTCCTTCTGCAGGTACACAAACACACACTCATGCACATGCACAAAATAGCTATGGGCAGATTATAACAATTTGTGACATTGTGGGATATTTACACACATAGAGGGTTGTTTAATTGAAGGATGTCTTGCTATATTTGTACAAGTCAGCCTTTAGTGTTATCTCTTTTCATAACAGTCCTTTTATTTTAAGAATATAGGACTAGATGGTGAATATCATTTGTACGTGTTGAAGGTCTTCTGCACAATGTAAAGTATCAACTACCGTTAGACGTTAGCAGGTGCTAGCAGCCACCAGCGGATGTTAGGGACCTAACCTCAGTTGTGCACCTCAGCGCTGCAACTGCAATGAGGCCCACTCAGTAGATCAGCGATCATTACCTCTATGTTGTTTTATATTATATGCTGTCCCATCTTAAAACATAGGGCCAAATGGAGAATATCCCTTGAACGTTCTACTGCACTAATTAATGCCTACCGCCAGTTGATGTCAGCGGACATTAGGGACAAGAATTCCAAAGATGAGATGTCAAACGCACGCTAGCCATTTTCAGATATGCCCCCCGGGGGATGTTAGGAGATTGGTTTCAGTCTTTCTCCAGAGTTTACCTTTCACACACGCACACATGCTTTCTCTGGGCGGTTCAGGTGAGGGGTGCACCAGGCAGATGAAGGGCGTAACGTATTAATTCTGCTGCGGAGATCACATGTTTTTGTTTACAGTACTAAACACCGTTGTCGGCCCTTATCGCCAAAAGCTCCCATGTCATCCTCGTTCAGTGTCTTCCACATGTATCGCAATTCTTTTTCATCCATTCATTTTTGTGTTAGATGTCAGAAACGTTATCAAAATCCTGCTGTGTTCTCACATTGGCTCAGCCGGATTTTCTATGAACTTTTTTCCAGAGGACCAGCTATAAAAAGTCAGACGGGAGTCCGTAGGTTAGACAGTTAAACATTTTGGTTCACAATTACGGCCTCCTGGAGAATGTTTGGAGAATCTCAAAAGTTCAGTGCATGTCTGAAGGCAGCTTCTGCTCCAAACTGACTGTTTAAGTTGAGACTGTTCTGCTTCTATTTCAGAACAACAACAACCTGGAACGTTGCTGCCACCTGCTGGCTAAGATAAGTAACAGATACCTGTACGGAGAGTTTCATCACAGTCCAGAGGAGGGACGACTCAGCCGAAACCACATGCTTCACATTAGTCTGGGCTACCCAGGCTCGGAGGCGGCTAATGCCAATGGAGGAGTGTCAGGGGTAGGGCGCTCTTTAGTGCACAGCACAAGTGACAGTCACATCGAACCCCAGCGGCCGAGCTACCCTGAGCCACTGTCAGCGCCTGCAACCATGGCCCCCTCCCCTGGTTACAATCCTTTCCTCATAAACGATCAGAGCCGCTCAGCGAGCACTCCTACCCCTCCACCCTCAATGCAGGGCATGTCTCCCACATACTCCCCTGTCCCACGCTACACCATGAACCCCATAACAGTCACACTTTCACAAAATATCCCCAACGTCCCACAGGCTCTGCAGATCCCTCCTGGCCACTACGCCAACAATAACAACACAACCATGTATATGCGACCTTCACCCTCCCAGAGTCCTCAACCAGCGCCCTGGTCCTCTTCAGGGGCACCTGTCTATCAGCATCAGCAATCCCCCTACAGTACTCCCACATATGGCTCCCCTTACAGCTCCCCTCAGCATCAGGTCCAGCCACAGCCTCAACCGCAGCCCCAGCCGCAACCCCAGCACCAGCAGTATGTCTTCCTTCCTATTAGCTCCCCGACCGTTCCCAGCATGCCCTACCATCACCAGCAACAACCCCAGCAACAGCCAGCTGTTTACAGGCCCCTACACACAAAAGGCCCCCTAAAGAACCAGATAGAGATTACCCTGGAGGGTCCACGACCTCGCAGCAACTCACCTGTGCACACCCCTCATCCCCAAGGAGCGCTTTACATGGCCACCAGCCCCTCCCCGAGCTCCCCTTCAAGGGGCATCACTATGACTGGACCTCCAGGCCCGGCAGCCTTTCACCCTGGGATGTACCTGCAGCACCAGGGCCCCGCCAGGCCTCGGCCTGCCTCCTCTCCTCAACCAGGCCAATCAGCCTACACTTTCAAAATCAAAGTGTCCCCCGGCGGCCAGGCCCAGAGGCCACCCAGCTCACCTCCTGTGGCTGAAGCAGAGTCGCTACTCAACATAGTTGACCAAGGGGCACACAATGCTGCTCCTGCACCCATCCTGCCCATCTCCGCTCTACCAGGTAACATTACCAATCAGTTTCAGCCAATGCCCCGACGTACCAGCTCAGGCTCTGATGACTATGCCTACACACAAGGTGATTGAATGAATTTTCTATTACTCTGTATTTGTCTGGTATTCTTCACATTCTAAATCTTTGTCTGAAACTGGCAATAAGTGCCCAGAATTCTGTAGTGTTAAACTCATATGTTAGGGATCATTTGTTAGATTTACTATATTTTATACTGTTCCCTCAACCATATGATTTATGAAGGATGTAAGACAGCTTTGTCATTTTTCCTGTTTGATTATGATTGTTGTCTGGTGCAACATATTGTTAAAGTCGTGATTGTGAGAGTTTTCAGTGTTTATAATCAGATGTTCTGTACCTCAATGTCAGTATAAATACTATTAATTGATGCAGTGTATAAACAGGGTACTGAAGTGAGAGAAGCTGGCATTTAACAAGAATCTTGTGATTTGTTTGTTCTCCTCCAGCTCTCCTGCTGCACCAGCGGGCCAGGATGGAGCGTCTTATGAAGGAGCTGATGATGGAGAGGCAGAAACTAGAGCAGCTCAAGGCTGATGTCAACAACATGGAGTATGACGCGCTTCAAAGACGCTTTCGACGAGTAAATTCCAACAGTCTTATACCCAGAGTAAGGACTCGTTATTAACACTCGTTACGCATTTGTCAATTTTATGTCACTACATATCTTTTTTTATACATTTCCATATGCTCACAAAACATGATGCACCACCACAGACTGGTTGTTGCCTCACGAAAATACTTTTCTATGGATGCTTAGGTGGATCTATTAGCTACATTGCAACTGGCATTCTGGGTGCAATTCAGCCATTGGACTTCTGCTATTTCAAAAAGCAGGAAAGAATTAAAAGTAAAATTTCATAGTGTAGTTGTCCAAGTGCGGGGACAATGCAGTAATAAATCATTGTAATAATGAGACCGGTTAGAAAGTGGCACTGGAGAATATCTGTTTTTATTCAATCTAACTGGGTTGCGTGTTTGCTCTGACTGCAGCCTGAAGAAATGACCCGATTGCGGAGTTTGAACAGACAGCTTCAGATTGATATCGACTGTAGCCTGAAGGAGAAAGATCTACTGCAGTCCAGAGGTAAACACACACACACACACACACACACACACACACACACACCCCACATGCTCGCATATAAATGCACTTTCCTGCACAAACCTTTGAAGTGTGTCTCTGTTTTATTTGAAAGCATTGATCTTGAAAGAGTGGAGCCCAGAGACAGACAGAGTTGGGTCCTAAGTGATAGATGGTACTCCATCACTCTGCATACAGATTCAGTTCTCAAAAATGACCGGTTGGTCCTTGACAGGAAGGCGGCCGATCTCAGGTTGGCCCTCACTGGGTCACTTCACAGTGACTGAATGATAAATGATCCTTGTAGATTACATAATTTATAACAGTCCTGCCTTGAAAGTCCCCCAACTAAATTGTGTGGAAATAAGTTGTAATGCTCTATCTATTTACCTGGAGTGATAATATTGTAAGCTGAAACAGTGTAACTGGCATTAGGCTCAAGACTGAGACCACTTTCAGTAAGTCCTTTGCCACTGAACATTTGGACTGTAAATCTCCCCGGAGTCGCTGTTCTTTTGCAGACTCCAGCTGCGTTTCCTCCAAGACTTATTTGTATTTTGTTGCGTTTATTTGACCCTCTAACTGGACAGGGCTGGCAGGGTTGTGCTTTAGAGAAACAGCCCCACAGCATGATGCTCTCATGTCAGGCTTCATGGTTGTGATGGTGCGTTTCTGCAGATGTGTGACGTCTGGTACGGAATCTGATTAGGGATGAAACAGTGGCCGATTTTGTGGTATAACATGTCTACGATTCCAGATAGTTAGTTGTCCTGTTTCAATCTTTAATTACACAAATTACTGTGTTGATTTGATCGATACTGTTCAAAAACAAATAAAGCTAGCGAGTCTCCAAGACACAGAAGCAGTAACTTGGGCTTACAGAATTTCTTTTAAGCACCCCTTACATTTAGTTATAAAATGGAAGCAGTGGTTAGGAAGGAATGAGCTTTCACTTTCACGTGTAGTCTGGTGAACCAGCAGTAACTGAACTGACGAGGAAGTTGTGGATTTATTTCTCAAATAACCAGTTGCGGTTTCTCTTTGACGCTTAAAGCTTTGACTGGTGAATCACCTTGGCTCCAGTCTTTGAGCTTTTTATCAATAAATAAATCTGAACTTGCAGAAAATAACATGATTTTCAAGTCAGTCAATCATTTTAAACATAGTGTCTCTTTCAGTGTCAAAATGCTAACCCCTGCAAGTTTGTAGGCAGACAATACAAGTGATACTCAAATTTTTCTATGAGTGTTTACTTTGCAACTATTTACCACTGTTCTTCTGATTTAATATAAGTATTTATTATACAGAAACACTCTTTGCTGGTTATTTTATTTTTGTTGGTTTGCAAAATATTTGATACTAAAGGCTGTGACCAGTTTTAGTGTTCAAACTCAGAAAAGGTGTTGTAATCTTTGTTGAAACACCCAATATAATTGCATAGCTGGAATGCTTTAAGCGTAGTCATCTATAAGCAAGTGAACTCCTTATTTCATGTTGACTTAAAATAATATCTTGTGTCGGAGTGAACTAGGTCTCTGGGTAAATCCTGTAGAAGTCTGAATTTAAGTGTTTATTTAATATCTGGGATTCCCTAGAGGCTGCTAAGACAGTATTTTACACTTATGATAAATTCGACATATTATAAATGGATCCAACAGGAATGTTTATGCACTTGCATGAATTTGATTGGTCATTATATTTAGTAGCTAGATGAGGTCTTATTATGTTCAACAACTTTTGTTACCGTCATCCCTGCGTTTCTTCATCCTGTGTGCTTTGCGATGAATCTGAGGCTGCCATCCTCTCTCTGAACACCACAGCCAGTCAAGAGGCCCAAAGAGAGCAGCTGGAGGCCAGTTGGACTTCTCGCTGGGATGGACACTTCTAAATAATTGTCAGTATCAAATTTGTGCTTTTCCTCCACAGGGAAGTTTGACCCGAAAGCAATGAACAACTTTTATGACAACATCCAGCCTGGTCCAGTTGTGCCGCCTAAACCTGGAAAGAAGGGTGAGAATTGTTCAAGCAGCTTTTGGGCCCTGAATAAGGGTCATGAGATATTTTCATAACGGTGTGTAAATGGAGGGGGGGGGGGGGGGGGGGGATTTCTACATGGTAGAATCCCTTGGTTATACTGTAGCTAGATTTGAGTTTCATTGAAATACCATTCAGGTCCTTGTTACTCTTATATTTGTTGTATTTGGCTTCCAGCACATTGAGTATTTGGGAAATTCTTTTAGAAAATGGAGAATAAAAGCTAAACGGACCTTGGTCTGTGTTGGCCTCCACAAATCTGTTGGCATGGAAACACGGTGAGAAACCTTGCCGTTAAGTGAATGCCCTTGTCTATCAACATTTATATTTAAATAGCTGATGCTTGAATGCCTTGCACATTTGCTGAGTGACAACCATGGTTAATTTCAGCCTTGAGCTAATGACATCTCAATTGTTGCTGCATTTTACGCTTTTATCACAGAACTAAATAGTCTTTTTTTTATGTTCCGGCTCCTTCTGTTCGTGTCAGACGGGGAGCAGGGCTCCAAGCCAGCGCCAAGGCCTCAGAGGGATGAAGACTTTGAAGGCGCCCAGTGGAACTGTGAAAGCTGCACCTTCCTCAACCACCCTGCACTCAACCGCTGTGAACAGTGTGAGATGCCCCGCTACACCTGAGCTTAGGTCTGTGCTGTATTTCCCATCCCCTGCTAATCCTTGGATACTATAAGCCCCTCCAGAATCTGCAGAATCTGTCTGGAGGTCTTCCCTGGTCAATCAATATATACGTCCCTCTTACCTGCTGAGGAGGAGCCTTCTAGACTTCTTGTCCTGCTCCCATCCACAACTCCTGTGCACTTTGGCCCTTGTTTCTGTTGGCGGATGATGAATCTTATTTCCGGACGGTGAGACTCTAATCATGGCAAATGTATAAAGAGGGAGTGACATGCTGCGACTCTGGCAGTGGTTGGGACGGGGGGCGCTCCGGAAAGGTCAAAACAATTGGGTTTGAAAGAGGAGGAGCTGCGGCTTACCTAGCGAACATTCCACGCAGAATGAGTGACTGCCCTGTTTACACAACTGTGCCCATTCCTGAACTCAACATGGAGGAATCTCTCTTAAATCCAGAACCTGTAACTCCCTCTGTGACGGTGGATTAATGAAAGCAATGGTATATAAGTTCTGACTAATGCGAAATGTAGACTGTACACTGTATCTAGCTCTGTATTAGAGCTCATTTCACTGAAAGAACACTAAAGACACGTGCATTCAAGTATATTCCTGGTACTTTAATGCATATAATGCCACCCTGTATTATGTGTTCAAAAGATGTTGATTTCCTGTGCAAAGGCCTCAACTTGCTGTACCTAATAAAGGAGCTGATTCTATGTGACTTGACCGTGCAGCTTGCATGTCTGTATAGCTGATGTCATTATTCACAGATGCTCTTTCCCCCCCAAAGGAACCAAATACACGTTTTTTTTCACAGTACATATTTATTATGTTAGTAATCAAACCAGTGGGAATCCAATACAGCAGCACATGGCTGTGGCATGCACATACACACACTCTTTCACCAATGTAGGAAGGGGGAGCTGAAGCTTCTGACCATTATAAATAAGGTTAGAGAGGACACTCATTACCAGAGCAGATCATTGTAGGTCCACTCACCACTCATGTTCACCCTGTCCTCCTTTTAGGTATGACGGTACTTAAGTACTTTCAAGTTTCCATTTAAAGTCCCATTCCAGTAGCTTATTACCCTAAGCAAAAAAAAATACATATTCAAAATATAGTGAAAAAAAAATCCCCCAATGGATTTTAAATGACATAAATATAATTCTATACCTTCCTTCCTCACGCTGTGTCTGGGATCTGAATGTGTGTCTCCTCCCTCACTGCTCACTTTGAGGAGCTTTTTCCAGCTGCTGTGCTCCTCTCATCGGTGGACAGGATTCCTAGGTTTGTGACATCACAAACTCTGGTTGTCTGAGGACCCTTCACCCATACAGGAATGCATCAGTGGTGAACCTTCAGCTTCCAATCTGCAAGCAGATCGCAGCTGGGCTTTCTCGTGGAGTTCAACTTTTGTGACCGGTGGTATTTGCTTAGAGTGGTTCCTGAATCCTTCTTTTTCGGGACTTCCATATGTTTACTGTACTGCTTATTTCATCAAAATAGGTTTATGTATAAAAACTACAAGGGGGACATTTTTAACATGTTTAAAAACTTGATTTTTAAACGGGGATAATCGTGTGATCCCCCTCAGCACATTGCACCCTTGCTAAAGTAAAGTATCAGGGACCTTAACTTAGAAGCAAAACAAATATATACTGACCTTTTCAGTAATTATGGTTATTTTTTTCTATAGCTTCTCCCTCCCATTCGACAACTGTTGCTTTTGAATGGGGCCTCCTCTACTGAGAGCATTCCCACAGCGTTTCCTACGAGTGGGATGATAAGGAGGCATCACATGGGCTGGTGTGTGCTCCATGACATGTGGTAGGATCATGCAGACATGTGCGCACACTCAGCAGACATGGTCATTTGCCATCATCCTTCCCACTGGTATGCTTGTAATGAATATTGCTTAATTATGCTTACGGCACATACTTACATATAATACAGTTGATCAAAGGTAAAACTCAGGTTATGCTGCAGGCCTAATTTAGTAGCCATAGGTTTTACCCCAGTTTACATGTAAAAGACACACCTGCTTATTAACCAGTACATGTTCTCATCCTATTGTTTGAATGTTCCTGTGGTTTTTAGGTAGTTCCTGTTCACCAGTTTTATCAAACTCAAAGAGGGCAGCAGAAAATAAAACCAGTCCACTGGAGCGTCATGACATGTTTTCATCAAAGTGTTTTTCTAGAGAAAGACGACAAAGCCAAGTTCCAGATGCAGTGTGTCTGTGGGGAAATGTGACATTTTGCATTTCCTTAGGTGGACCCAGTCTTCCTCACTTTGTCATCCTCGGGATGTGACTTCAATAAGACGTTTCCTTTTTATTCCCTGATCTGCTGGAGTTTCTGCTTTGCATCTTCTTCTCTGATTGGTTGATTTAGTCCACTGATTCGTCCTGGTATGGGGTCAGTGAATCCATCTGTTCCCTCCAGATTCTCTGCCCAAATCTGAGACCTACTGGAGTTCCACTTAAAGGGGACGCACTCTTCACTGAATGGTGACATTGTCCTAAAAAATGAAACTGGCTGGTTTTGGATTTCTTTCTCACAGCCCGCTTTGCTACCAAACCCCCCAGAGAGAGCCCAGGGCTTCAGTCCAATAAGTGTTGGAACTCTTTGAGACAACAAGTCAAGAGTCTCAATTCCAGCATTAAAACCAACAATAAGCATTTGTGTTTAACATTTTTAAGCCTTAACATCAGCAGTCTGTGGCCAAAGGCATTATGTTTTTTCAGGTTGTCCATCCTTTTGAGAGCCTGAGGGAGTTTCCTCAAATGTGGATCAAACATTCACATGAATTCAGGGATGAACTGATTTTGAGATGAGAAGTTGGTGGTCAAAGGTCAATGTCATTGAATCAAACATTTTTGCCCATACCTCAAGAATTCATATGCTAATAATGACAACAAACACGTAATTCCATTTATAAGACTGGATAGACACACAGTGGTAATTCTACTTGTAGTCTGTGGTTGTGAAACGTTGTAACAGACAGAAAGTTCCTATCACTGAGATGAATGAGTCCTGGTTTCTCCTCTTGTCTGGCATATTCTTAGTAGTAGTCTTCGTAGTTTTTCGGGTTGAGGCAGTAGAGGATGGCGCCTCCAAAGGAGAAGATGGTGGAGCCCCAGGCCAGGCCGTAGCCCCAGTTGAACTCGTGATACACCCTCAGACTGACCGTCTCTATGAACTTGATGGGGAACAGGACCAAGCTGCACACCTGAAGCACCACTGCAAGGGAACAAAAGTGGGAAGAGAGAAGGTATTTATGTTTAAAACACATATAACAAGATACGTGTTTAAAGCAACCACTGAACAACTTACAACAGCTGGAGGGAGAGAGATCTGAGGTGCACTAAAGCCCCTGAAGTCTGACAATCACTTTTGAAACAAAGCAGGATTTATTTGCCTTGGAGTCTTACCCTGACAGTCCACCTACCATGCAACCTACATTACTTTTGGAAGCTGGACAGTCATTGTTTTGTAACGTTGGATTATCCCTCAGCTCTTCCCTTTTGCTTTGCTATTTTGCTTCCGAAGGTGACCGACTCTCTTTATACGTACCTGCAGAGAACAGCATGACAGCCACAGGCTTGTAGCAGCGACTCCTGCAGCCGAAGCACAGGGACACCAACGCCACGAGGAGGGAGAGCAGGGTGAGGGCCGCCCCCCCCAACAGCAGGGCCAGCGTGGCAATCTGCCAGTCTGAGGCAAACAAACACAGGGACAGAGAGAAGGGAGGGGGGGGGGGGAGAGGAAGCATGAAATCACACTGAGATAGAGCGTGACATAGGTAGCTAAAACGAGGTTACACTGGAGAGCTGTGTCCATGCTGTTGACAGCAGAGAGGAAGGTGCACAGATAAATGAGGAGGGGGGGAGGGAGGCTGCAGAGTAGGTCACAGGCCGCTGCCATGCTGAAACTCACAAGAGAAAAAATTAATAACCCCAGTGTAAACACAAACTATTTGCGGTTCGAGGGATGAGACAACTCCCCCGTGCATATTCCCAGAAACCCGACGATTGCTCATAACGTTGTGATGTGAGCCGCCGGGGAGCCGCGGCCGGTGGCAGCACAGGAATGTGAACCACGCGGTCAATGACCCTCGAACCGAGCACAGCAGTTTTCTGGCTGACAAGAAGCAGACAAACGCATGCACGTACGCTCGGTTACGCTCAGATTTCAGGGGGGCTCAGTAACGGATCCCCAATGCAGCAGAAAGACAAAGTGATTACTGTGGGGTGACTCGGATAATGAGTATCCCTCTCTGTTGGCGAAAGTGCAAAGCTCAGCTGCGATCTCAGCGTCCCATTCAGATTTACTAGAAAAACACTGAAACTGGAAAAACGAAAACACGTCTTAATCTTGTTTCCTTTCCTTGTTGGAGTGGAAACAGAGAGAAAACCAGAAGGGGAAGAACATGTCTGCAAAAAAAAGAAAGTTAAAATATTTTAGAAGAGCAAAGAAATCCCTTTAACAGACTAAAACAAATTTAAATCATGGAGACTTAATTATCACCGGACAGAAATTGGGGATTGTTGCGAGACTGTTTCGTAACTTTGCTGTGTGCTCAGGGGAACAGGAGGTGCACATGTAAACAGGCAGGGGATATTATGATGAAGCATTTGATTACACAGGAGGAAGTAATTTCAAGTACACTGGATGGAAGAAAATGAATAACATCAAAGTATAAGTTGGCTCTAAATAAGAGATTCTGTGTCACAGTAGAGAGTCTGACAACATTTTCATCGTGTTTCCTTTATAACTATAAATGCTATTGTTTATCATGAAGCCCAGGAAATAAAGGAAGTTTAAGCTCTGCCAAGAATATTTCCTCTCTGTTGAGGCAGAAAATCATTAAAAGATCCACCAGTGAGGAGAAAGTGACAAAACGTAAGCAGCTTAAAGTCCAGTTCCCACTCGTGTTGGAGGGAGACTTTATTCTAGGGGGCCAAGCGGCTCAAATATAAACAAACATCAACTGCTTTTGACCAAATATGGCTCAGGATTTAGAGTTTAAAAATGGGCCCTGTCACCACAGGATGTTGGAGAGAGCCCACAAAAAGCAGAGCACCCGTTCCCCTCCGGCCTCCGGCTTGCGTAACACCAGGCCCCCTCAAAGACCGACCCCTCGAATCTCCCTGCCACCGCCTCGCTGGCTGCCTTGCAGTCAAAAAAAAAAGACAGAAGAAGGCAACAGTGACTTGACCCGCAGCTGTCAATGCAAATTGCTGGAGAGATACTGTATCATCTCTAGGTCAGTTTGGTGCCTTCAGCCAAGCCTGTCTGCAACCCAAAAACTCTTATCAGTGCAGCCGCGAAACAGCAGGATGCAGAGAGTCCTCTCATCCCAGATTTGGAACACGCCCTGTGTGCGTCCGTGCAAGAAACACAGCCAGAGTTATAGTGCTTAAAGGCTTTGACGAGCGGGAAGTGCCAAACTATTAATCGGGGCCCTGCATGATGACAGATGGAAAAGTAGATATACAGTACACAAGATCTAATCTGAGAATTAATGATGGGCCCTTGTGTGCATGTCCGGGGCTGCAGAAGTGTTGCTCCGGAAAAAAAAGAAGATGCTTCAGGGCCCCAATTCGGTTTCTCTGTCTGAGACAATGGTGGAAGATTTGTGTCAAAGAGGAGCCTTGAGTGTCTCTCTCTGTCTCCCTGTCTCTCTCTCCCTGTCTCCCTGTCTCTCTCTCCCTGTCTCCCTGTCTCCCTGTCTCTCTCTCTCTGTCTCCCTGTCTCTCTCGCTCTGTCTTTCTCGCTGAAGTGAAGGTAGCAGAAAGATCTTTAAACAGAGGTCCCTGCTTCATGACTCCATGGGTCGAGAGTCTCGAGACATTGACTCCCTACCAGCTCGGTGAAGAACACACTGTTCCAAGAGAAGACATTCACAATTTACAGACTCTGTACCATAGTACATGGTTAATATGCTTTGGCATCACCGCGTCTGATTGAGCTGGACTCACTCACACGCTGGCTCCACATTTATCCCCTCGTCTCACACGGACATGGCATCCACACACACACACAAAGATTTTGCATGACTGTAACACATTCCTAGCCATGTGTCTTTTTTATGATTTACCTCTGACCCCATGCCTGAGTGTGTGTGACTGAGACAGAGAGGGAGAGCTGCCATATGTTTCTGTGTATTATTAACACTTTGTGAGCCTTTAACGAGACAACGATTAATGTCTCCTTTCTAACTCACACTGCAACGCACTGTGTTCTCCTGGACACACACACACACACACATGCAGGCCTTCCAGTACAAGCTCAGAACATCTAAGCGGCCAGCTGATGTTTCAAACTAACAGGATTTATTCAATGCCAAGAGCATGACACTGAGGAAATATTGGGGGGCAGACAGACAGAGGTGGTGGTGGTGGTGGGTGGTGGGGGGGGGGGATTCAAATCAATAAGCGGAGCCTAGAACACGCCTGAGGAAATGGGCAGTTTGCTGTTTGCATTAACTGTGGTATGCTGCTGCTGCTGCTGCCGCCACCGCTGGGAGCTGACACGGAGACTGCATGTCTTTATATGGCACCAAAGTGCACTTTGTCTGTGCTGACAGGGGAGGACCGGGGCCAGCGTGACCCACAGTTACTCATCCCTCAGACAGAAGGAAAACATTTTGTCAGACTAACAAAAACACAATTCACCGCTCGCGCCGCACACATGCCAGGAGCAGCCCAGAGGCAGAGAATGTGGATATGATATTTAGAGTTTGGTCAACTTTTAGGCCGCAATGACGCTTTAGCAAGTTTGTATGGATTCTTGCGGCCTTAGAAGACCAGCGGGATTCTTCAGCCCCTCTTTAAAAACAGGTCAATTTGGCATGTTCAAGGCAGCTTTTGTTTTGTACCTCACAATCCATTTCCACCTGACACATCACAAACTGTGGCCTGAAAATGTACCAGAGCTGAATTTGTTGCAAGAAAAATTAACATGATACACCAAACAAAGTACATGACTGTTGTTTTGAATCTCATTAGCTTTTATAGGCTGGTCGCCATGGCTGAAGAGATGGCATTTCCTGACTTCACAATTGATTTTTTTGTTAATGCTCACAGACAACAGTTAAAGTCCAACGACCCCTTGTTCACCGCTGTTTGTGCAGCTGTGGGTGGAAATATGGAATGCTCCCAAATTAAAACGTGGGGATTCCATATACAGAAGTTTCCCCCTCTGGCAGAGAGAATCAGCATTGCTGGAGTGCTTCACTTGTTTCCCTGGTAACTAATCTCCAGGCATCTGGACCTCTGGGGAGCTCTCTGCTCGGAGTGGCCCTCGCTCCTTGGCCGGTGGAGAAACCCGCACAAAGGCTCATTTTGTGCGCAACAAAAGGCCAAATGAAACCCCAGCTGGACCGCTCCTGGCCGGGCGAGATTCCCACATCATTAAGTGTCGTCCTGGGCGAAAAAACTTAACTCTCCCTGCAAAGACAATCTGTGTTGGACCTGTGTTATTATTCTCACATTTTTTTAGACTCAAAAGTTGTTTCCTCGGTTATTTCGCACAGTTTTACGCACGCCATTGTTCACCATCTTACTTGGCGTTGAAAAAAGTTCCGCAGTTGAAATTAACCAGGCACTAGATGATTATAAAGTAATTAACATTTACCATTCTCTAGGGAGATGTTTTTATAATTCTCATGCACAGAACAGATTGCTTCTGCCTGCAGGGACTCCCTTTGTTATCCCTCTGCTCTGCGCGTCTCTTTCATTTCAAGATGTGGGTGTCTGCTGCGTGCACCCCCCCAAACTGTACCACATCCCGGCTGCAGCATTTTCAAAACAAAAGGGCGTTTTTGAGGATGCTGCAGCCTGTTTCAAAACTTCACACTAACACGGAGGCGGATCAGCAGCCTCCCGTCACCATGGAGCGTGTCTCTCACCCGTGGCCAGCGTGCTGTTGCAGGACCACTCCACGGAGCTGACTGGCTTCCAGCAGGACTCCCACAGGGACAGATGGTACTGGTCGTCCGCCGTCACCCACGCCGGGCTTAGCATGGCCCCGACGTCCAGGCATAGGGCGAGGAACACGCACACCAGTCCCACCAACTTCAGGGGCGTCATCACCGACACCCGCACCTCCTCTGTGCCGCTCAGGGATGAAGCCATGTCCGATCTAAAGTAGCTCACTCATCCAAAAAAGAAAACTTGGAGAAGACGCATGTGTGATGTCGAATCGGTGCTCCGTGTAGGAGTTGCGGCAGCCCCCCCTGCCTGTGCCCGGGATGAGGGAAGCAGGATGGGGAGCTCCGCGCACTGTGCGTCCTGAGGAGCCGGAGCTGAGATCTGCTGAGAGACCCGAGCTGAACATCACTGAAATAACACGGTGCTGCTGCTGCTGCTGCTGGGTCCTAGTGCGCACACACACACACACGCACACACACACACACACACACACGCACACACACACACGCACTAACACACACACACACACACACAGCATCTCTCTCTCTCTACGTCTCTGATGCTACTTTTCAAATTATAATGCAATTTTAGATTTATAAGTGATTAAATTAACGAGTATTTGTATACAATGTGGAGGCAAAACTGAAAACTGGTAAAAAAAAATTATCAGTGAGAATTAAATACATGCGATGTGGTGAAATGTTAGTTTCAGTGGTTTTCACTTTTAAATCTTTTAAACTTTAAAGTGTTTTTTTACTTGCGACACACTTCACCTTTCTCTTTCTCTGCTCCATCTCTTCAGTTTGCACTTGAACACCCCAATTACTGTCACACACACACACACACACACACACACACACACACACACACACACATACACACACACATGCTGAGCTGAACAAAGCTCACACTAGTATTTTTTTTCCTAATTGAACTTAGCTAATTCTTTATCCCTATAGGGAAGAATCTTGGAATTAATACATATTGTTTAACAGACACACACACGCACACACACACACACACACACACACACACACACACACACACACACACACACATCAGTGAGAATTAAATACATGCGATGTGGTGAAATGTTAGTTTCAGTGGTTTTCACTTTTAAATCTTTTAAACTTTAAAGTGTTTTTTTACTTGCGACACACTTCACCTTTCTCTTTCTCTGCTCCATCTCTTCAGTTTGCACTTGAACACCCCAATTACTGTCACACACACACACACACACACACACACACACACACACACACACACACACACACACACACATGCTGAGCTGAACAAAGCTCACACTAGTATTTTTTTTCCTAATTGAACTTAGCTAATTCTTTATCCCTATAGGGAAGAATCTTGGAATTAATACATATTGTTTAACAGACACACACACACACACACACACACACACACACACACACACACACACACACAGTCTTTTTGAAGCAATTAACTTAGGAGTTACATTTACAATCTCTGTGGTGGACGCCTTGTGAATTCACCATGAGTTCCTGTATAATGTTATTAGCTGGTTGGTGGAAACACTCAATTAAAAGAAAGTGGTACTCTACTTCATAAAATGTTTCAGCAAGATTTCAATTTTATACTTTCATATTATTTATTTTATATGCAGGTTTATATATGCATATAAATATGTACATATATATGTATATGTCGCTCTTTCACAGTAATTTTGATTTGACAGTGTGTGCGTGTGTGTATGTGTGTGTATGTGTGTGTGAGGGAGGAAAGGAGGGAGGGAGGGAGGGAGGGAGGGAGGGAGACAGACTGTAAGAGTGTGTAGGTCACCTGTTCCTGGCGGCAAAGTCTTTCAACATCACTACTGATGATTGCAGATTTAAATCAGTGGAGACTCACATGGCTGCAAACAGAAGAAACACACACACACACACACACACACACACACACACACACACACACACACACACACACACACCCACGTCCTCAGTGTTGCAGAGTTGCACTACGTTTGTTCACATGTGGAAGGTGTGTTACTGCTGAGAATGAACATTTAAATGCTCTTACACAGAACATTAAGCAGACAAATTGAAAGTCTTGTCTCTTCCTCTCCGATTAAGAACCAGCTGCCAATGAACCACTTATGATCAGTTGATGACTGTGGGTGAGGAAACAGGATTGTTTTCTTCATTAGTCCAGAGGGAGACTTGCTTCACAGTCTTTTTTTTTCTCTCCAGATTTGCAGCTGTAAACGTTATTATGACATTTATATTTCCAGTGAGCTATTAGAAAATATTACTCAGTCACCTGCAGATACAAATGTTGATGAATCATATGTTCAAACAGAGGTGTCACTAATGAGCCCAACAGTCGTTCTTAACAATGGCTGTTTACAAACGATCCATGAAGCCTCTGTAAATGATATACTAAGCATCTATAAATCATTTAGTATGAAAACCTTTTATAAATGATGATTCATAAGAAGCATCTTTATCCTTTTGGCTTTGAGCAATGTGATGTTGAAATAGTATTTGAGGGAGAGGTATGACAGGCCGTTCCTTCCTATAGTAATGAGACTGTACAACCAGCTCGGCTCCCAGTAAAACTACATGCACACCATTATGGTCTGAACTTAAACACTTCTAAACTGTGCAACATTCTGTTCTATATTCATTTGTCTGTGCAGTAAATGGTTCATGTGCAATCCACTCACGTATATGCTGACACATCAAATATTTCTTTACACTGTATATACCGGTTTTATAACATTGAACATTTTCCAGATTTTTTCAGTTGTGTATCATAACCAGATGCACAAACAAGTATCTCAGTGCTATATATGGATAAGGCAACAGGAAGTCGACCTTTTTGGATTTAGTGGTCATTTGGCCATTTCCCACATCTTACTTTGACGAACTTCCTCTAGTTTCCTTGTTTTGTTCTGTCTAGAGTCAGTCTCTCTCGTGCGGTCATCATGTGTTGATCCAGGCCAGGATGTTGTGAACTGTCCCTTTAACTGAGGGGCAGGGCCGCATCACTGACCGCGGCACCCAAACAGATCAGTGCGCCTGCGCTGCACAGTGGAGCGGCGGAGGAGTGGAGCGGCCGTCGATGCGCATCTAGGACACAGAGAGAGGTGAGATAAACTTCACCTCCTTAACAACACATGGCTTCGAATGGAGTAAAGAACATGTCGGGTCTAACGGCAGAGTCTCCATCCGCCTCTTTGTCCTTTAAACCGTGTGTCCCTCGTTTTAATGGCTCCGGGACGCGCTGATCCCGCTAATCACTCCCCTCCGCTTGTCAATCCGCGGGGCGCTAACCAGCAGCAGCTCCAGCCCGCTCACACATTCACGTATGAGGCCGGCTAGCAGCAACATGGACGCCGCGGCTAACGGTGGCTCCACTTGTTGGTCCGTGTCTGTGGTGATGGTGTGTAACCGGGCGGCGGCGGCGCTTTGTTAGCCGTGTATCCGACTGCTGTGGATCTATTTCGGGTGGGGGGAGTGTGGCTTCCCGGAGCGAACCCGTCCAGCGTGTGGAGCAGTGGCCTGCGGACGCCATTGGTCACCAGCGACTCTGTGGTCAAGCAGGTTTCACGTTCACAGAAGAAAAACACAGACCATATCGGTTAATCGATTAATCTGTACTCGTCAGCTCCTCTTATTCAGACCCTCAGCTGACAGGTGATGGTTTCAAACCATACAGCTGCTGATGTGCACTGGTCTCCACTTTGTTTTCCTTTTACAATCCAGCTCTAAAGGGAGTCTCCTAAATTTATATTTAATATGAGGGATTTGTTTTTAAATAACTGTTTTTAAAATGTATTGTCTTAATATGGTCTTCTCCATGTAAAGCACATTGAGCTGCATTCAAGGCTATGTGAATTGTCATATAAATGTTTGTTGTTGTTATTATTTTTATCAAAGACATTTTCACTGTTGCAGAAGCTCAAACAGTTCTTAAAAATGTGACAGTAACCTTCTGTCCTGTGGTCTTCAAGCTGCTTGTTGTTTGTTTGCTTTTTTAACTGCTTTCTATTGTTTGCTTTCAGTTTTTAAACTTGTAGAGCTCCTTGTTACTGGGCTGTTTGAATACAGTTTATTATTGTTACTTTTCGATCACTTGTGTTCATTAGTCAATTTTTTTAATCTTAAGAGCCAAACAAGCACTCAGGCTACTATTGTTTGATTCATATCCGCAGGTTGTACATTAAGGTGTGTTTGGTTTTCTGCAGAAAAAAATCGTCCCAAACAGACTCGCAGGAATCATGGGGAGCGGTAAGTCTGTGAACATTATCATTATTCTACCTGTGCCCACAAGCAAAGACACTTGCATGAACTTCATCGCTCAGATTCCTCAGAAATGGACCCTCCCACTTCCTTTCTTCCACTTTTCTCTTTTCGAATATGTGTGTGTTCTCAACATCTTCAAACATAAGTTAGTCGCTGATATGTGAAAATCGCCTTAAGCACATAGCCCTTTTTCCAGGAGTATATCTATTTGTTTACTTGTTTATTTTTACCTTGCATGTCTTGTGCTGATCACATCCCTGATCACACAGACTCCTTTGCTTGTTAATTCCCTCGCTCGCCAGACGTTCCCAGGGCAGTTTGTGCTGGAGAGTCTTATGTTCTTATTCTGGGAGTGTGGAACAGAGGAGCGCTCTGTCTCACTAACTTCATGGAGGATTTATATGCTGACATCAAAGAAACGTTTGTTTTTATGCTGAAATGTGGGCACTGGGCAGCGCTCAACTCTGCTCCACTGCCTTTGTTCTCCCAGTGTTGGCCTTTTTTCTGCATGTCTATCCTCTTCTCCTCCCATTGTCTCACTGTTCTCCTTTTCAGTTCTCTATCTTTGCTTAATCCCTCTTTTGTTTCCTCCTCCTTACTTATACACACTTGCCTCCACTGTTGCAACGTTATCTGAATTCATGCATTTTTGTCGGACATTTTAAAAACTTGCATCCTTTCCCTCCTTCTTTGCCCTCGTCTTCTGTCTCCCCTGCCTCTCCTCCGCTCTCGCCCTCCTCTCAGTGTTCCTGCCGGCGACCGCAGCCCACTCCGTGCTGCGGCGGCTGCGCAGGGCCAACTTCATGCTGGAGGAGATGAAGCAGGGGGACATCCAGAGGGAGTGCCGCGAGGAGATCTGCACCTATGAGGAGGCCCGGGAAGCTTTCGAGAACGATGAGAAGACGGTGAGCCGGGCGAGAGAAAGCATCACATCAAAGCCTTCAACTTTACCTCACCAGAAAATTACATACACACCGGAAAAAACACATTATTACACACCTGCTACACAAAACCCACCAAAGTGACCATTGTTAGTTAAGCATTTGGTTGTTTGAGTGACTCATCAGTTGTCATGTCTATACAGGGATATTAACTCCAGCAGATAGTCATGAGATTTCCAGGCCAGCCTGTGACTGGGCACACAAATATTTGCCAGCGTGTGTTGTCATTAGACAATAACAAGCGCCAACACACAACTATCCACCGGAAAGTACAAATGCCCGATTCTAATGATTATTTCTTATTTTAATACTTAATCTGAACAGTTGCTGGAAATCTTGAAAAACGAGACTCCCAGCCAGGGCTAAATTCCACAAATCATTATTACTACTGCTGCCGTGTAACTGACACCAACCGCCCTATGAAAGAAAATCCAAACTATCCCTTTAATGTGTCAGGTATTAAATTCTCGGCCAAGAGTGGTAGCTTGTGGAATGTGGGTGTTTTTCAGGATGTGATGATTATCAGCAGGAAGAACAGCCGAGTACATGCTGGAGGGGGGGGGGGGGGGGGTTTGTGAAACCATTGTGAGAGGCCAGCGAGCAAAGTCACGCAGATGGACGTGCACAATCATCTGGTCTCTGTTTGTATGGCTGTTGTTGTCTGCGGCCTTTCAGCTGCAGTTATCCCTACAAAATGTATTGTGTACCGTGACCTTGGGTTTTGGAAACAGTTGTGTGCATCCTGCATGAAAGTAGTTGAGTTTTGCCTTGAGAGAAATACATCTGAACTTGACTGTGTGTCTTTGTTCTGATTGGCTGCAGAGACGGTTTTGGGAGGAGTACGTGCGTGAGAGCAGTCCGTCCGGAGGGCTGGAGACGGTGGTGGGTGGAGTCCACTCTCTCTACCTGATTGTGCCGCTGATGCTTGTCGTGTTCGTTATCGCTGCCGTCGCCATCACCGTGTGGCGCTGCCACTCCCGCAAGCGCTCGCAGCGCAGCCCCAGCCTGGGACACTCGCATCACGACCACGTCCTGTCGGTGGTCTCGATGGACCATTGGGGGAGGGATTACCACCAGGGTGACCAGTCAGAACTCAGTATCCACAGCAGCCCAGCTTATCCGGGCTCAGAGATCACATCAGGCAGAGGAAGCGCCGGAGATCCGCCGCCATCGTATGAGGAGGCTGTTGGCCACACAGACGTCCAGATAGAGACGGAGCCGCCTCCACAGTACGAGGACATCGTCACCAACAGCGCTTCTAGTGTCAACGGCCGTGGGAAGTAGACCTGCCTTTCACTACCACCCCAACAAAAGCCCTAACCTACACTAAGACTTCTCTTATCCTCTAGCAATGCCACTGTTGTGGCATCACCAGCCTTCCCCATTCTACACAAACAGAAACACTAATGGTCAATGGATTAATGCAATCTCTGCCAGTGCTGCTGCAGTTTGCACTAACCTTTATTCAGTGAGGTGAAGTGATGGCAGGACGGATCGAGTGATACTGCAATACCAAAACCTGGACTGAAGATCCTGAGGTATCTATGCTGTCCCACTGTTGTAAATTAATTTAACTCTACAAACATAACAAATGTTGCATGTAGCGTGAAGGGGAAAACAGTGATAATTGCCATAATGAAGGAGCTGCTCTCAGTGTACTAAGGGATTGGGCCGATGCTTTATTGAAGATTAGTGCCAATTAACTGATTGTTTAATTTTGACCAATTTGTTGTGAAAACAAATACTTACTGCTTCCTCTTGCAGTTGTTTATATTGCAAAATTGTACTTTGCAAGATCCAGAACCAGTTTTTAATCTGCACCTCAATGTCAGTGAAACCCACACTAATTTAGATCATATATTATGTCTAACCTGTTCGAGATTCAATAATTATCTAGTCACCCTCATGAACAAAATGTCTTTACACCTCCTTATTTCTCCCACATGCAGCCATCTAAAGAAAAGGACTGTTAACTTACCGTCTAATACAGAACATCCTAGACGGTAAAAAGCAGGTTTTCACAAAATAATCACTTTTGTTTCATTTCGTGGTTATCCATAATATTATTTTGGGGATTTAGACTACATTCTAAATTTAATAATAATTTTGTGAATTACAGGTTCTGTTAATAATCGTGAAATGAGAAATTAGTGTTGTCCCATTAGGCTACACCTGCCGCTCTGGCAGACAGTTTGGATATCGTGATTCCATTGTCCTGTATCGTGATGTCAGGTTGTTGTTTTGGGGTCTTGGCTTCGGTTTCAGGGTCATTCCAACCCTAACTCAGTCCCAACTATTCAGCAAATTTGCCCAAGAACCGGAACAACTAAACTTAAGTTGCACGACTCGTGATCGCTACCCATTACTGTCTTTAATTTGATCCATTGAAATCATAAATATCACATAACGCAGGTTTAAACAATTAAGTTGCCAAACTAATGAATTGGCCCAACCTCCTTTTACACTTGGGAATGTTTTTGAGTTCAAGACAAGGCCATCGGTCGTCATCGGGGTCCTGGAATACATTTTGTGAATGTGTGTCATGTGTGCGTTTCTTTTTGTCATGCATGCAGCTGTACTCCTGAGCTTGGATCAGGCTCTGCACAGCTTGTTGTGCTCTGTTGTTCATGTTTGTGCTGCTGACAGTTGCTCAGAGGCTGCTTTAACTGTGAAATATGTCCCCCACCCGTTCCCCTCAAGCAGTTGTTACTGTGTTGGATATGGCTATGTTGTCTTTTGCTAAACGTAAAGTGAGGATTCTACAAGTAGATTTGCGGGTAAATGGTTAATGGAAGTTTTGAAGTGACTTGCACAGGAATTTGGGACAGGCCGCAATAGAGACAGGCTCTAGGGTTTTCAGTTATCAGTGGAGTGAGGATATTTAATGTCACTATGGACAGAGTCCATGTTTAGCATGTGTACTGTATCTGTATATGTATATTCTGTGTGTGCAAGGAAGTTACAGTGAGATTGTTGTACTTGACAGGAAAGCAGTGAGATCGAAACCAATGGAAGGATTAAACACTCGGCTGTGAGTAAAGGAGGCACTTTGTGTTCAAGCTCCAAATGAGCTACTGACTGAAACTGGGACAGCCAGGCGAGCTCAGCGTGACTCTCAGCAATAACCATGTCCCTGTAATCCTCTGGAAAACAAGAGCTCCTGATCTATATGCAATGCTGCTGCATAAAAACCAAATATATCTGGACTTCCACCTGATACTGACGACTGTCACATTTCCTGTCTGCACCTCACACACTTTAAGCACTGGTGGTTGTTATTTTACTTATTTTGTGAGTTGACCTTTGAACCTCAGCACTTGCTATGACGTTGCTATTTTAAGGTTGTGCTGGTAGAGGGTAGCCATTTTGGTCAGTTGTACTATTACTTACAGAGCACTGTTTTTTTTACAATGCCTTATCAAACAAACAAAATGTTATATAACATGAAGTGCGAGGGAACTTGTTATAAATCCTTTATCTGCAAAAGCTTGAATTAATTTGTAATAAAACATTTAAAAATATGACTTGTTTGAAATGCTTGTCTCAGGAGAGTGATCACATGTGTGAAAATGTATTTGTGAGTTTTAAACAGCTCCAGTCCTCTGGAGTGGACTCTCATAATGATCATGATTTGTCGAACTATTCTTTGATCTTGCTGAGCACAGCCTGAACCATTTTACGGTAGATCAAGGAAAATTGGCCAAATTTCACAGAATCAAAGTCTGTTTGCGGATGTATGCAGATATGAAAACTTTTATTTTACAAATATTGTATTTTGTTTTACAATAATAAATGTTGAAATGATGTACATTTAAGTTTATATTAAAACAATTTTTTATTGTATTAGAAAAGTATTCCTCCTCTGTATCAGCCTTTAAAAATCCATATTGGTCAGGCTCTAGTGACTCGATGTTGTGACACTGAACACAGCTACAGACATAAGTGAAAATAATTGTGTAACATGAGTGACAAGAAATTAAGACTGTGTCCATAATAAGTTTTTGCTTTAAGGAAGTTAACTCAGTAAAAGTTGAATATACTTTCCACCAGTAGCTTATAAAAAGATAAATGTAACTCAGTGGGAAAAGGATCTGAAATTTGATGTACTATTGCAGTATAAAACTTAGAAATTTTAGCTATAAATTATTTGAAAGGATATGTATTCTGTCTTCAGGGAACCACCAAACCTGTTTTCCCTCATACATCCTCTCTTTGGAACTCGATCCAGAAATCTAAGAACTGTTTCTGCTGTTTAAACAAAGCAGGAAGTGACTTAACCACGGAGGACCAGCCAGCCGCAGTGTGGGTGGGCAGTTTAATTCCTCATATTCAGCTTGATGGTCACAAATAACCCACCGTGGTTAGCAGAGGCCCTTGCACATCAAAAACAGACTCATTAACATTTGATATGAGTTTGTGGCACACATACAAAACACTGTGGCTCAGTTTGTCCTCGTTTTCCCTTTCAGTGCCTCGGTAAAGGAAAACAGAGTGTGGAGATAATGCTGCTTCAGGTAGAACAAGGCACAGAAAACACACAAGCGGCTTGTGTTTGACACAAACACGTCTTAAAAGCAGCTCAGTCGCTGAATTTCCCAACACAGGGTCTCATTAACACAATATTAAAATCCCCTGTGAACCAGAGTATTAATGAGGCTGACTTGACAAAAAGCAAAGAGAAATGTACCTTCAAGCTATTACAAATAAAGCTCCTATTTTTTTGGTAAACAGCGTTAACTGCTGCTGATAAAGTCAAACAGGTGACGCCTTTGTCAAATACAGCAAAAAGACGTTTTTCTGCATGTTTTGTCAATATTGAAACGTGTGAGCGCCGCGATCAGACCCAGTCCTTAGGGTTTCGTAGCACCTCCAGCATCTCAGCCTCCCGGGTCCCTTTGGCAGGCTCGTGCATGTACTCCCACCTGAGGAGGAGAGGGGAGTTTGTTACCAGGCGACGCAGACGGATCTGCACATCACACAGGCGCCAGGTAACCGCTGCCCTGGAGTAGTCTTACCTGGCGGTGAGGGGGAGCGACATGAGGATGCTCTCGATTCTGGAGCCGGGCGTGGCCAAGCCAAACTTCACCCCCCTGTCGTACACCAGGTTAAACTCCACATATCTACAACAGCAACACACACACACAAAACCAGCTGTAGACACGTTGCTTCATGTGATTCATGGAACATCAAATCTTAGGAGGCCTGGTTATCTTGGACGTTTTTTAATTATTTTTAATTTGCCTTTACACACATTAAAAATGTTCATGTGGTTGGTATCTTTTTGTAACCAATTTTAGAAGAGCAAACAATCAGAAATTATGTTCCACAGAAAATATACTGAATGGTCTAAGGTGAAAACAAATAGTGAAAATAAAAAAGCATTTATGTAAGGCCTGTTGCTGTGCTACTCTCGAAACTGTCACTGTGAGTTTTGTATTGGATTTTTTCTGATATTAGAAAACTTGTTTGTCTTGCAGTTTATGCCTCCCACCAGTAGGAGGTGCAGCAGGCTCTTAGCACCCTCTCTTCCACCATCCTTGAAGGTATTAACTCAGCTTTACTTTCCTGTTGGGTTAGGTTTAGTAGCTGATAGGTGCATTTATGTTTTGCTACATAGCTCTGATATATTAGTATAGCATCAACCTCTGTGTGGATATATTTATAAAAAAATTAGGAACTTACAAAATCTCCTTTTTAACACTTTCTCTAGCTGCAAGATATTTTCTTACTCACCTTCCTCGTCGTACCTGCTGCCAGTCCTTCTCCTCGTCAGTGAAGGCATCACTGAGGTGCTTGTGTACGATAGGCAGGTAGCAGGGCACCACAGTGCGAGCGCAGCTCTTCACAAAGTTGAACGCTTCCTCCTGACTCGGCGAGTCCAGGTCATCGAAGAAGATCCCTCCTATCCCCCGAGTCTCTCCTCTGTGGCGGATATAGAAGTATCTGTCACACCTAGAGGACAGAGGGGTTGGAACGTTAACTACTTTCACAGCTCAGAAGGAAAGGTTTTCTTAAATATGCTGATTCAACCAATCTCACATCTGTACATTCATTAGAGAGCTATAGTTAGCTTAGCATTAACTGCGTATTCGCATGATCCTCAGAAAGTTCGAATCTCCAGTTTATCAAGCTGTTGTTCAAAGTTCAGTCCAGTGTTCATGTGCTTTGAAGTTCGAATAGTGGAAAAAACATGGAAGCTGTTCACAGGGTTTGAGCTTTTAAGCCACCCACCTCTTTACAATATTTGCATAATGAAAGAGAAAAAAGACAAATAATGTGTGTGTGTGTGTGCGGATGCATAAATCATTTAAAACATGTACGTTGATAATAAAAACATCTGTATTGGCAAAAATGCATGGTGGTAGGTGCACTTTGCAAATGAAAAAATTAGAAGCTCATATCTGGAGCTGATTGTAAAATTGTGTCGGTTTATAAGTGATGACGTCAGGACCTCGTTTGTCAAAACTTTCACAGACTTTCGCGAGTTGTTCAAACTTGAGATGGCATTCACGAGAATTTCCCACGTTTTGAACTAATATTTCAAATTATTCCGAAACAACATGAACACACAATCCCAGTGGAAACCAGAGGAATCACCTGCCAGCTCCTCTAAAGCTCTGAAGCTGAGCCTGAACTAACTGGCTACTGGTGCAGCTTTACATTTTTTACAGACCAATGTGAAAGTGGTGTTGATCTTTCCATCTTCAGCAAGAAAGCAAAGCTGTGTATTGCTCACAATGTCACACTTTCCCGTTAAAATATATTTCAAATGAAGCGGACAACATTTACGTATTGCAAGCCACATGAGATAAACCACACCCATTCCCTTCATATCCTTAAAGCTCATTAAGTGGCTAACGTCACGGCTCAACGGTTTTTCTGCAACTGCAAGCTTCAGGCTACTCTTATCATCATCTGACAGTGAGACTACACCCACTGTATCCACACAGACAAATTCACCGAAACAGGAGTGCAGATGAGTACGTGCCGAAACACACACACACACACACACACAGGTGGAACTGATCTTGTGCCGAACCGTACCATTTCTTAAAGTCGGGGTAGTACTGCGAGTGGTGCTTGTTGCAGGCCTCCTTCAGGGTGTTGTGGAAGTGAAAGGCATCGTCTTTATTCACATAGACTGGAGTCAGGTCTGTGCCTCCACCGAACCACCACTGCTTGTTGCCTGAAGCACACACACAGACACACACACACACAGAGGAAGAAGATGAAAACGAGGTTAATCATTCTTGTCATCAATAGTGTCACTGACACCAGGACACAGCTGCTGGCGTCGAGGAGCGACGGCCACACACTCACCGTCTCCCTCCTCGATCTCGAAGTATCTGTAGTTGAAGTGCACGGTGGGGATGTGGGGGTTCTTGGGGTGGATGACGGAGCTCACACCCATGGCACAGAACGGCAGCTTCCCTGAGAGAACACAAGGTTCAGACATGTTTGAGTCAGAACTCTGTTAGTGTGTGCAACGATCAATGGATATCTGAGTGTGCTGCACCAAAACAACGAGGTAGATGATTAACCAGGATGAAGGGACTCACCATCTTTCCCCTTCAGGACTTTGCCTCTGCTCCTCATCTGCTTGGCGGCCTCCTCAGTCAGGTTCCCAAACACCACTGACACGTTGACCCCCGCTTTCTCAAATAGCTTGCCATCCTGCATCACACAGCTGATTCCTCCACCACCTGACACACACACACACACACACACACACACACACACACACACACACACACACACACACACACACACACACACACACACACACACACACACACACACAGGTTCAAGATGGATACAAAAGAAGACATGAGATTGTTGTGGACTGTCAGTTTCTACCAGTCCTTGTTATGATCAGGAAAATAAATGATAAGCTGTGATCAACTCCCCCTCCTCACCTTCCTTCCGCTCCCACCGGTCCACCTTGAACGTCCCACCGTCCACCTCCTGCAGGGCTTTGCAGAACTCGGCCTGAGTCTCCATGATCAACATCTCCATCCTCGTCCGCATCTCCTCCTTCCTCCCCTGCAGCACGTTGATGTCGCTCACCGGCGCAGACATGAAGCCCCGGCATCTCTCCAGGATGTCCCCCTCCTGCTCCTCCTCGGCGGCCGGAGCCACTCTGGTCGCCATCTGGGCGCGCTGGAAGTGGCTGGCGTTGGCTACGAGTCCCGCTACAGCCGCTGCTGCTGTCACCGCCGCGGCTGCACCGAGCGCCAGGGCTCCCCTCCCGGTTCGCCCGGCTGCGGCTCTGCCTGCGCTCCCATGGGACATGAACCTTACCCCGGTACCTCTGGACAGCCATCTCGATCCCGGAAGCAGGGGACACGGCCGCAGAGCCTCTCTAGCAGCGGGTAGTGCCTTTGAATGTGAACTCAAACATCGTCTGGCTGTTGTCTGCGCCGCTTTCTGTCCCGTGTACAAGACGATGGAGGCCATTTGTAGGAGAAACTCACGCGGCTTCCCAGTGAATCGGCTTCGGGTAGGCGCGGCTCACTTCTCCAGAGACTCGGACATGAACTCCGGCTCGTGCGTGCTCCCTGTCAGGCTTCAAGTCCGGGGGCGTGTCGTACCTTGGAAGTGACAGAGGCAACACGGGAGTTGTAGTGTTCCGCCATTCATTCGCTCTGCGAACTTTAAGACCCAGAATGCAACGCGGCTGAAATCAAATGTTGCCTTCAAGTGCTTCCTCTATGCTCCGTCAATCGCGCTCACCACTGTGAATGAATCCTGTCCGAGCGTGACGTAGTTTTTATCTCAGTTAAATATACTCAATTAATTTCATTACAGTATTCTGATACAACCGTAACTATAACTGGTAACTATAACATATCAGTAACTGTAACTATAGTCATAGCGATACTGTTAACTATAACTATGACTGTAACTATAACTAACTAAAACGATAACTATACTCAGAGGCAGAGCATAGTTTCACCAAATTGATATAGATAATCTTTGCATCATGGTAAATCACATCATCACTCAATGTTGACTTTTAAGTGGAGAGAAATTGATTCTTTATCCATTTTGAATTATTCAATAATTTCTCCTCATCTGTACAATACAGAATAAACTTCTACGTAAATAAGAAAGACATATTTGAATAAATTCATAATTAAAAACCCAACTGACACTCATTCAATCAATTTTTAATCCAAACCTATTGATTAAGTTAGTGTGACCCTTGTGATAAATAATACATCTTTAATTTCCCATGATGCTGTAACAGGCCATTCCTATTTAAAGTAATAGCTATAGAGTTGGAGCTATGTCAGTCCCACATATTGTTGTTTGTCTGAGTTCCTTTAGGTAACATCTTGGTTTTAAAGTGTTTATATGGAGATGTTATTATCTGGTCTTTGAAACGAGGTATTCGTGACCGCGCATGCGCAGCTCGTAAAGCGTGTTGTCGGTCTCCATGACGACGGCTCCATTAAAAGCTGTGAGGGCCGCGGAGGAGCAGCAGCGGATTATGAGCTCAGGTGTTGTCCCGCTCTGTCACGCTCCGTGTGGACCACACAGATGGAGAACTAGTCCCCACACCAACCCGGCTGGAGGTCCTCTCTCTCCGGCTTCAGGTAGACAGGAGCGCCGCTACGCAGGGACCAGCTGCTGGTGAGTTCAAGCCCCTGAGG
The DNA here is from genome assembly GCF_947347685.1 of Pleuronectes platessa. NCBI lineage: Eukaryota > Metazoa > Chordata > Actinopteri > Pleuronectiformes > Pleuronectidae > Pleuronectes > Pleuronectes platessa. The sequence goes on from NC_070634.1 coordinate 16,193,738, forward strand.
GCGACCCCAGTTTATTACTGATACTTATTTCCAGCAGTCAAAACTGTGATTATTATGAGTTATACTTGAAGAAACTGTGTCTGCAGCTCAGCCTGTTTGTCTGTCTCTGTCCGGGTTATTTTTATGAACCTGAGAGCTGTAAAAATAAACCGGATTACAGAGTCTGTGTGTCACATGTTGTCTGGTAGCCTGTGAGTGTGGGTCTGAGTTACGACACCAACACAATTACTAGAGCTAGAGTAAATACAAGCCACATGATAACAGATGGGAGATCATGTCTGTGTAGCCAAGGCAATAACAGTAGTGTAGTACTAATTCTGCAGTACTGCTTTCTGTCCTGTAGGTGGAGACGAATCCCACATGTATATAACTATATAAATAACCTATAAGATAAAATAAGATAATATATATACATATATATTGTGATGTGGTGGGATTGGTATAGATTAAGCACAACTATAGCTGGATTGAATTTGTGTGCTACTGATGAAACTATACTCTAACAGTCCTCTAATGAAAACGCATTTAAATTCGGGATTCTTGTTTGAATATTAAAAAAATACAATACTGCACACCCTTATAAATAACAGTCCCCCTAATATGTCAGATTTCTTTCCATCAAGATCAATTCATATTTATATGTGAAATCGAAGCAAAATATAAAACTAAATCCTGGATCCGCCTCACGAATATTCAGAACGTGATCCTTTATTTTCTGGCTGGTCGAGCTAGCTCTTGACTGGTAGTTTTTACTTGCAGCTCCAGCAGATGGTGTGGCAACAACCAGTCCTTCAGATGTGTCTGTGATCTAGTCCCATTATGAGTGAGGTGGTTTGTAAGTCCCAGGAGGAGTATGAGGACGACTTTGAGAAGGATCTGGACTGGCTGATCAGTGAGGGGCAGGTAAGAAAGACCTTTTTATTTATTACCCTGTGTCTTTGTTGCATCGCTTCTACTTTCTGCAGTCTGAGATCTGAGCAGGTCCCTGACCCTGCTCTGTGAAAGTATGACAGGAGGCAGCATTGAGTTACCCGAGCTGGCACATCCCACTCTTTGCATGTGAAACCTGCTCTGTAGACATACAGTGACATACTTTCTCTGTGCCGCTGCTGGATGCAATATTGATGAACACACTTACAAGTGTCTGTTATCACACCAGCGCACCTATTTACCTGCTGAGTATTGATGCCGCTCATTCATTTACAGTCAAACCTAATGAATGCATGCCTTTGTCCCTTCCACCACACAGGGTCCTGACATTGATGCTCCTGACATTGAGGACAAAATTGGCAAAGAGCTCGAGGAGGATGAGAAACGGCAACGAAGGAAACGGAAGGAGAAGAAAGGCAACAAAACCGAGGAGGGGAAAATGGATGAAGATAGGTGGCCCTCACCTATGGAGCCATTGGAGTACGACTCCGACAGAGACAGCCCCAATAAGTCATCATCTGTAGTCCCACCCCCTCCAGGGACGGATGAGCAGACGGACGAGGAGAAGAAGTACATCCTGGAGAAGATCCAGCAGGCAAACCGAGAGCTGCAAGACCAAGAAGCTCCAGATATTACGAGGCGCAGGCGATTACATTTCAAAGAGACGCTGGTGGACATGGTGGTGCCTCCGCTGCAGTTTGAGAAAAATGGCAAAAGTGGTGAGGTGGAAGGAGGGAAGGAGAACAAGGATAAGAAGGATTCAGAGGCAGTGACTGTGTCAGGGAAGTTGTCTGAGCTCAAACTTTCCCCCCGGGAGGAGAATGTAAGGTCTGGAGGACCTGGCAGGGCTGTGGAGAGCAGTGATGGAGGGCAGGGGATGAGGGAGGGCAGAGTCCTTGTAGAGAAAGATGGGAAGTTTGACCTGGTCAGCTTGAAAGAGATGGAGAGTCAAGGACTACTCCCTCCCATCACAAGCAAATACAGGGACTATTCACGTACTTCCCCTCGCCTCCAGGAGCAGACTGTGAGCTCCAGGAAGACCCACAGCTCTGCCTCCTCCTCTCCTCGGTCTCGTTCTGGCTCTTCCCCCTTCAAGAATGGCTTCGATCCCCTCCGGGCCCCGAGGCCTCCAGTGCAGCCCAGGAGCAGGCCCAGCTCAGCCAACCACAGAGGCAGTCAGAGGAGAGGCATCAAGCGGAGGGTGCAGTCGGCCACTGCGATCCCCTGCCAGGCCACATACACCCTGTCCCCCCAGCAGAAAGAGCTGCTGCACAGGATCCAGGAGAGGAAGGAGATGCTGGCCAGAGAGGTAAGAGAGAAGTCCCACAGCTGAGCAAGTAGAGGTTCACACAAAGTTTTAATTATTTACTTAAAGGTTCAGTGTGTAAGATTTAGGTGAGAGGGATCTATTGGCAGAAATGTAATATCAAATAACCCTAGTAATGTTTTCACTAGTGTGTTTCATCTAAATGTACGAACTGTTGTTTTCTTTACCCTAGAAAGGGCCCTTTATATTTAAATACCTCTACTGAGGCCTGCATGTTACAGTAGTGCAAACTGGACAAACTAGTTTTTAGGGCCACTGAAAGCTGAGGTCAGGGGTATTCAGCTGCACTATGCAACTTCACCACTAGATGTCACTAAATTCTAAAAATTGAACCTTTAAATCAGTGTTTGAATCCTGTTTCCCACGTCAGGCAGAGCAGAGGAAACATGAGGAAGAGGAGCTGAAGAGGCAGGAGAACGAGCTGGCGTTCAAAGCCTGGTTACTGAGGAAAAGAGAGCAGCTCCAGGAGGAGAGACGGATCCTCCGAGCTCAGGAGATGGAGAAGACAAATTCTAAGGTATGACCACAAGGGGGCACAGTAACCCACTGCACCAAAATACCAAGTAGATACTGGGAAGAGCTTTATGTGGGCTGAAGATAAAAGCTCTGTTTGTCTGGTCATTTTAACAGTTTTGTTTTGATAAGGTATTAGTAATCATATAAATTAATTTATTAGCCACCATCCTTTCAGTTTACCGACCCTAGTGTATTTCTATCTGTTAACTATTTAAAATATGCTAGGTCTTTATTTCTTTAACGCATAGGAGCAAAGCTTTTCTTAAGCATATCAACATGAATATATATATAAATATGAGATATTGATACTTAATTTATTAAGGAGGCTAGATACCCCATTATATTTAATTTTAGAGGATGTGAATAATTGTCAACCTCTTGTCCCAGAGCAGACAGAAAAATATTAGACACATTACTTTCAAGTTCCCTATCACATTTGTCACCAGTTTGAAGCTTAATAATGTAAGACAGAATACATTCGATTCAATGAAGATTGCATGAAAACTTGTTTTATGTGAAGTACAATAACACTGACAATATTTTTTTAATTATAACCAGAGGAAGAGAGGTGGATTTCTGTGCTGAGTAATCATAAAGAGAAACCTACAAAAACCCAAACCTCATTCACAGAAAATAACGAGATCCATTCAAAAACATCGCACAAAGATATCCCACGTCGTCACTGCCTTTGTTTTGGACTTCTTCACTCAGAAGGACTCCTCACAGGGCGACTCGGAGGAGGCGTTCAGGCTGTGGCTGCAGAGGAAGCAGGAGCAGCAGCAGAAGGAGAAGCAGCTGGTGGAGCTGAAGAAGCTGGAGGAGGACGATGGTTACCTCCTTCACAGCAGAGAGGAGTGTGAGCGTGCCTTTAAACTGTGAGTTCACCTTCATCCTTTTCTCCATTTTAAACGATAATAAACAGTTTTTCAAAGTAAGCCAATATTGAAGTCTTACTGTCAAAGTTGCAGTCTGGATACTTTCCACCTGGTCCAGACTCACTTGTTGCTGACTTGCTGGTAAAACTGCCTTTTATCCTTGAGCAAGCAAGTGGCCAATGGGGGGAAATAACAGTCCACAGAGCACTGATGGAAAAATCACAACTATCATCAGACTCAGTACCACAAAGAGGGATTTTCTGAATTATCGGTAGGGGTCAACAACATTTACTCACAGACATTTATTACTGAGCGGAGATGCTGGGGCACAGCAGGGCCCAGCAATTTGCACACACTCATAAATATCAGTCCCCTAAAGATTTATAAAGATCTGTAAATTATAATGTTGAAAAACACCCTATTTCATAAGGTAATGGATCCACACCAAATTAATATGGGTTCATCCCTGACTCATACCGCACCCTTCCACCAAGTTATGTGGCAACCCGTCCAAACAAACCAACCAACAAACTGACAGGGGTGGACAATAACCTCCCTGGCAGAGGTAACCAGTAAGCAGAGAGAGAGCTCCGGGAATGATATATATATATATTCTTTTAATGATTTATTGACAAAACTCAATAGTTCACTTCATTTCAAACATTAAAGTGTATGATCTGTCCTCTTTGCCATCAGGTGGGTGAGACGGAAGCGGGCGGAGAAGCGGGTGGAGCAGCAGGCAGCCCGGGAGCACTCTCGCAGGTTGGTGCTGGAGGGGCGGCGGGCACGGCGCATGCGGGACCTGCAGTGCACCGTCAGCGAATCCAAGTCCTTCAGATTCACAGAGCAGCTGGTTAACCACTTCTGACCCAAACGCCCCTGAACAAGTTGGATTCACACATCCTCACATACAAGTGGACTCAACTCTGTTCTTACAGTAATTCACCACAGACTGAACACCACCAGACCTGGTGTGGATCACGAGACATTATTGTGGGTTCAGTTGATGCTTGGGTTTTGTTTGAGTGTTTTTCTGTTTTGCGTTAAAGCACATTTCTTCAAATAAGTTTACGGCAGTGACCTCGACTCAGTGTGTGTATAAATCCTCCAGGTGAGATCAGATGAGGGTTTACTTCCTCTATTTACAGACAGATGCACTTTACTTTATCTACACTGCAGTTCTGTGCATTAAATACAAGGACAGAACCAGTTGTTAGGCTCCTGTAGGCTTCTTATTAGTATTTGGTTTACACACAGTGACTATTACAGGATACTTTAATGTAAGAGGTTATTTTGACGCACGGTAACGGAATGAAATCTTTATCTGTGTGAAGAAAGTAGTAAATTTGCCTGAAGTTCAAGGTCATAAAACAGAAATCTTTAGTTAATACAAGATGAAATGACGATACATTTTACGTGGAAAACATGACATATGAATGAATAAAAAAAATATACACTTAAATAAAGATGGGGATATTATTTTTTAATTTATAGACATGGACACGTACATTTTTTGTGTACCTCAGCATTTCAAAATAAAAATATCAGTGAAACAAAAGTCAGCGACAACATTAAACAACAGGATTAAGTTTCTGGTAAACAGTTTAAATGTATTAAAAAAAAAAAGCTACTATTCATAAGTTTCTCTCCACTGGATTTACAGTGCACGACTCGGCCTCTCATCTGTATCATCAGAACAGATATAAGGACATAAATGACCGTACAGGTATGTATTCCTTGAAACAGGAACGATTGACGTCTTTTATGAAAAAAGTTCCTCATATTTAAAGTAGACAGAAGCTGTCTCTTATTCAAAACACATAAATTAAAGTTCAACATAAACACGGACACACAGATCACGTCCTCAGTGAGTGAACATGTAAACCTGTATCCTCTCTGTGTGCCCAGGAAGGAAAAAGGACAAAGTAGAACAGACAACATCTTCAGTTTCTGACTCGACACACAGAAGACAGAGTGCATGACCATTAAATATTCAGCATATTAAAAAATATCTCTTTGTTTGTTTCTTTTGAATGAGTGCTATTTGAGACTTATAAAAAAACAGTGCGCTGCCTACTTTCGAAAATAATAATTATTACTGGCACAAAAAATAAAATAAAATAATAGAGTGTAATAGTACCATTAGTACAAAAATCGAATATTATTTTTGGACAACTGATGAATCAAATTAATTACTTGAATAACTGTACATAGTGTTTTTTAATAAAAACCCACTGAATTCATTGTCCAGAATAAGAATAAGAACAACCCAGAACAAAACAAACAGTCGAGTGCCACTTTTCCCTGTGGCTTCTTCACAGTGAGACTTCCAGGTGCGAGCAGTCTTCAAAAGAAACAGTCAACATCACAAACTCTACACGTACGAAAACAATGAACCAAATGAATCGGACTTTCTCTTAACTCGAGGCTGTGAAGAAAAAAACAAAATCCCAAATGTAATCTCAAGTACTAGTGTGCGTAGAGAACATGAACAAAAAACCACGTCTGACAACACAAATAAGACAACACAACAACATTATTGATCTTGCACTTCAAACAGTACAAAAATAGAAATGATCTGATCCAAAAGCCATTCAATAAATAGTTAAAATATATAGAATGATTTGATTGTGGGAGGTGGGGGCAGCTCCTCCGTTTCTACAGTTCATCTTTAGGGTTGATGTTGAGGCCCTGACCCTCCACAGACTGTGTGTCCAGTGCCTGGATCACCTCATCTGCCTGGAGTCTTTCCTGGAGGAGAAGAAGAAGAAATGAGATGGAGGATCATCAGAACAACAGAGGAATATGATCAAGATAAAAATACTGAAATTAAGACCTTACTTATCAAAGAAAATTAAGCTTAAATTTTAGCATGTGTGAAATTCAAATTAGACAATTCCATTTGGATTAAGTGTTCACACTTGACATCAGAATTTCATTTGGGCACAGAGAGAATCTATGGCCTCTTATTTAAATTGGAAGGAAATGTAATGAGTTTATCATTTAAAAAGAAAAGGCTGAGATTATTTAAATACTTGTATCTATTATTTCTTTTTCTTATTTATTCTTTATTGTAACCAGGAAGCTCCCATTGAGATACAGCATCTCTTCTGTAGGGCAGCAAATTAAATCGGGCAGGGACAAAAAAAACACAAACACAGAACAACGTTTAAAACAGAGCAGACACAGAAATGTTTGGGAATCAATGGCAAAGATGAATTATGGACAATAAAAAACACAAGGTAACAAAAACTACATTAGTCCATGATAACTGATTTAAAAGATTCTTTAAATATTGTTACACATGGCGAGAAAGGTTAACACTGCCTGGTCTAGATGATTTAGATAGTGAATAACTGTTGCCCTGGATGTTTGAGGTAATTAAGTAAGAAAAAGCTGATTGGTTTAGAGAAATTCCCCAAAGAAATCAAGAAAGTAATTGAGATAATAACAAATGTTTAATGCAAAATAAATTCTATATGTTTTATTTGACCCGTGATGGGAATTGAAATGTGGTTGATTGTTACTCAGAGACAACATGGCTGCCAAAGAACAACAAGTCCTTACCAGTTCTCTGAAGAGTGGATCCAGAGTGAACCACAGGGCCACAGCACACCTCTGCCCACTGGTGATGGCCTTCACACCGTGGGGGTTCTCCCCCCCTGATGAGAAACCCACCATCCTGCCACACATGGGCTTCACTGAGGCCTGGGGAGGATGGAAGAGAGGGAGCAGGGTTCAAACTGTTGTAATCTGTCGTTAGCACACAGGAACTCAATTATTAGCTCTGCCCAGGAGGTCATGTTTCCACCATGTTTGCTGGGAGATAACACAAAAATAACGTTACATGGATTACAATGAAACTTGGTGGAAGGATGTAACATGGGTCAGTGAAGATACCAGAAAACTTCGGTGCACATTCGAATCAGGGGGCGGATCCAGGATTTCTTTGACATTGCGACAGTTTAATTTAACTTTTTCATGGTTTTTCCATGTTCATTTGGTTTCACTGATATTGTTTCAACTGGTTTGTCCTGCATCTGTGGCGAGTCAAATTGTTAGTGATTAAAGTAAAACATTGTGTCTGTTGTAAATGATATCAAAATCTCTGTATAACAGAACAAGTGATATATGGACATACATTCATCAAGGCTGCTCTCGCTGGGTATCAAACCCCTGACTAACAGGGAACATTTCATTTTGCCGTAAAGATCATTACTCACTGTGACAGTTTTGGCATCCATCTCTGTGAATATGAACTCCCCTCCTTCAAAATTTCCATTTAGATATAACAGTGCACTGTAAACAAAAGAAAAGTAAAGGTCAGATCAGACCCAACAGTGAGTGGGGGGATTAAATAGCCGTATATAACTGAGTGACACAGCAGCACGGAAGCAGACTCATTTCTGTCCTGTGCATTGACCTCAGCAGCCGGACACTGTACCTGTAGTCTCTGTAGGTGTAGGCCGGTGGTTCCTTCCAGCATTCATTGGCCTCAGGGTCCAGCAGACAGTTGTCAGCATGGATGGGATGGCTCAGGTCGTTTCTGTGGTCTTGTTGGCCTGAGAGCAGAAACACACAAAGGGCACAAAAAAAGCATGAACACAAAAAGCATCTTCACAGGAAATGACATAATGAATGAACACAGGAAATATTATTTTACATTAAATGTTTTCCTTCCTGGATATTAAATCTACCACTACCCTCTTGTACATGATAGAGAGAAAGTTTATTCAATCTACTCTGATGGTGTCTAGAGTATCTCTCTAATTATTCAATTTAATATATTTGAGCTCAGTCTACAGTTTAGCTCTATAACCCATGACAGGATTATCAGTATAAGTCATGATATCAAGTGACAGTACGTGTGTGTGTGTGTGTGTATGTGTGTGTGTGTGTGTGTGTGTGAGACCTGTGATGGCTGTGCGGCACACGAGGTGTGTGTAGGAGAAGTGCAGCGTGGAGTTGAGCAGGAAGTAGGACTCGGTGATGCGTCTCGCTCGCTCGCTGATGTTGTAGAAGAGTCGAGCGCTCTTCATGGGCACTCTGCCCTCGTAGCCGTACTGCAGGGACGAGGAAACAACACCAGACTGTAAGATGCACTCAAACTATGAACCAGGGAGATAACACGTGCACAGTGGAGACATTTTACTGAATACTGTCTAAGATTAAGCTCCACAGGTGGTAAAGAAAATCCGCTCAGTGGAATTTCGACTTCTAAGGTTTAGATCCAAACCTTTTCCTCAACTTATGATCAACCAGAGGCCCAAAATGTGCTTAGATAATATATAATTTATATTTTAAAATGTATTAACATGGATCGTGTTGAATATGGTATCAACTAGAATTCTTAGATACAAAATATGCGTCTTCACATATATTGCCATTACTGCCAATTGATATTTTCACACTTTTTCTAGGTTAATTTGCTGCAATTTGATTGAATTTAAGAGGATTATTGAATGTAGGTATGTTCTCTACTGGGTGACATGAGATAAACAAAGTTTGCTTTCAGTAGTTATGTACCTGCAGGGTTTTGAGAACAGTAGCTCCTTCGAATTTCTCGTTGGGAGTGTGTGGAGACATCTTCCCTCTGTAGCCGTCTCCTGCCATGGTGACAGCCTGAGAGACGACAAAACAGAGACACGGACAGATTCAAACACTGAGCGTCTCTGTACGGACAGGCTCAAGCAGTTATTCATTGGAAGCCAAGTGTAATTTTCCTAAATGAATGGGTAATAACAAAACTGCAGAGTAAGATTGATTGTTGTTCCTGACAGTTGCAGTGATTTAAAGCTCTCATTTCATTAATATTGTGTAATGGCCTCACATGTGCCAGGTGTGTGAGCTCAGCACACTCCTCCTCAGATATGACATGATCCAGCAGCACCCGCTGGGTCCCATTCAAGGCCGCAGAGTTCTGCACCAGCTGCACGCTGTCGTACACCAAGGGGCCACCTACACAGATCACAGAGCAGCAACGTGTTACCTCAATCACACTGGCCACAGAGGATTCACATAAAAGCTCATGAGCACTTAAATTCCCATTGGTCTCTGGATGCAGGGGAGATCTACCTTCTTTGAGTGGCTGCTGAACAACAAAAGAGAGGTTCCTCTTGTCCGAGAGGGGAACGTACTCCATCCAGCCGTCTGTACCAGAGGGAATCCTGAGAGGGCACACAACAGAAAATACATGTGACTAACTCTAAAGGAAACATCTGGCTCTTCAGCAACCCCCATGCTCCACTATATGTCCCTCCGCCTCTACAACTTTGTCTACAGTTTGGGTGCTTGTGCTTTTTTTTTTAACTGACAACAGCTGCCAGCTGTGGCTGAAAGCAACTCTGTGGGAGCAGTGAGGGTGAACCCAGACCAATGAAAACCAGAAAACCAAAACAAAGAGCTTAAGGACGCCGTAAATCTCGTGGACGGAAGACATCAGAGTTTGGATATAGTTCTCTATAAATTTATTGATGATAGCTTCTATACAGTTCAAACTGTTTCAAATGCAGCTGTTGCTACAGAGGAAACTTCTATTTACAGTTTTACAGTTGCAGTGAGTTTTTCTCTTTACCTGTTTGAGTCGTCTCTTCCACCCGGGCTGCTCCAGTAATTCTACAAAAAAGACAAAGGGAAAAGTTAAATTTTCAGTTTTCAAAGTAAATCATTACAACAAGAATAGCTCCAGGGTAACGATTCGCCTAATTTGTCAGATTGTTTGGGACAGAATCAATTTTCTACAAAGAAATGTGGTATGTGGCATGAGAGAATATGGCCAGTAGGTGTCGCTGTTTAATGAGAAGCCAGTGGTGGAGGGCTGCGGTGCCAGACACCTGTTACCCTGCCTTGACTCAGCTGGCAGCGGCCACACATTGAGACTGTTTACACACAGATCTGCTCTGCATTAGACACATGTGGGCTGGATCACCAGTAACTGACTGTTAAATTACTAAATCACTGAGAATCAAAAAGGAGAATGAAAGGACGCTGGTCTGACTATAAGTGCTCACAGGCTAACTTAGGGTTTTAGTTAATAGTCGATAATAAACAGTTACATGGGGATTAAGTTGTATTCTGCTGACTCACCCCCTCAGTGAATTCCACACCCATGGTATTGCTGCCGATCAGCAGCAGCTCCAGTTCCTGTTTGTGCCTCCGCAGGTACCAGGCAGCTTTCTGTCAACACACACACACACACACACCACGGACATGAGTTAATATTGTAAAAGCAGCTTTAGTCTTTGACAGATGTTGGCAGCAGGAAAACCTCTGAAGACAGAAATAATCATCTCACATATTCTGCAGTACCATAAGGAGAATGTTGAGCAAATGTTTAGCTAAGACAGCGTCATCTTCATCTCACAACATCACCAGTTCCACTGTTTGAAGAAGAGTCACAAACGTTCTCATTTGTCTTTTTTTCTTTGAACACCTATGAAAAGTTACATTTTCTGCAATCCCTCTCAAATAGAACTAAAGGGCCTTGTTAATGTTAATTGACACAATCGCCGCATTGTTTCTGAGCTCAAAGTCACATATATTACTGTAAATGTGTCGTGAGACTACACACGTCCTATCATGTGTATTTCAGTCTGTTTGTGAGAAGGAGGCTGGATTTGAGGAGGGAGGCCAAGATGAAACTTGGAGCCAATAACATTTTGGAAAGGAAAAGTCTTCTCTTGCATTACTCTTAATACCGGCAGCTCCCATATTGTTCCGGGGACTTCTGTGGGCACTGGGACTTTTTCCTCCTGAAAGGTAGGATTCTTTGGCAGCGAGGCAGCTCGGGCCTGGCCCCGAGGTCTATGGCTCTTTAAATGAGCTCCCCCAGGCTGCAGGGAGTGAGGACGCTGAGAGGAGAGGCAGACTGTGGGCCAACAACTGTACTGTAAACTGACGGGACTGGAAAGACTTGAGGGCGACAAAAATCCGAGCAATGAGTACAAAGAAAAACAACAAAACATAAGCATGAGCTGCAGCCTTTCAGCACTTGGCTTCTAATCTCACACAGACTCACATTCAGTGTCAACCCCACTCCCACAGTCACAGTCCTGGTGGGAGCCCTGGTCGCTCGCTCTAATGACTACCAGGCTTTCTAGGCAAAGGAGGTTGTGTAATTGGGACTTCAACAAGACACTGTTTGACTTTTCAAAGCAGCTGATCAGAGTTTAGGAAAAGGATCAATGCTCAGTTCTGAAGTGTCTGACAACTTCGCTAATTATATTTTCTCAAACACTAAATTACTCAGAGTTAGGAACACAAGGAGACAAAGAAGGAGTAATGAGCGTGCCCTGAGGAGAACACAAACATGTTGTTGTAAACACATCAAGTAGCAGAGCTTGCCTCCCCGACACCAGCTGGATGGAGAGCATCCATCCACAAGTGAAAAGCAAACTTTATGAGGCCACTCCTGCCAAACAGCGAGTAACAAGTTCATCCAAGAAACACAGCGAACAGCTCGGCTGCCTCCCGTTTCCACACTTCTCCTCTCCTCCTCCTCCTCTCATCCCAGCTTTTTTTTTCTTCTGGAGCCTCTCCACACATTCCTTGTTATACGGCTATAATTATTTTTCCTCCTGTTTTTAATTTTTCAATTAATCATCCACAGCTTGGTCGAGATTCTGCTGCCAGACGCCAGAAATGTGGTCACACTGTTCCAGTTTTATTAACATGGGGTGGAAATAGTATTTCAATTGTTGTTATTTCCAAAAGGAACACGAGTCTAACCTGCAAAAACTAGTCCAAACTGGTTAAGGTCATCTGAACAAGTGAGGCTGTTGTTGATGTTGTGGCCCCGGATATATGAAGCAGCTCTCTATAAAAGGCAACATTTAATAATAATTTCTCGAGGTCCATGCTCTAAATATGTTTCAAATTATCTATTTTCTATCCTCATAGAGGCCTTTTGAATATTCTACTGCTGTATTGCAGTTTTAGCTTTTCGACCATTTTGTAAAACTAATATTCAAAACAGAATAATCTATTTATCACAGGTGCTTCGGAGAAAAGTAAGTGGACAAGAAGCCCCCCCCCACACACACACACACACACACAGCAGATCCTGACCTCTCGTGGTTTGCCGTTGTGTCCCAGCCCCTCCCCGTAGTACTCCACGTTTTCTGTCATGAACTCCTCTCCCTCGTGGAATAGCAGGTAGGTCAGAGCGCACTGTAACGCCTCCTCCGTTCTGTCCACTGTGGATAGAGAGAGAGACAGAAAGCATTTCAAGGGGTTTGCAAAACAAAATGAAATAGCTGTTATCACACACACACACAGAAATATCTCGCCAGGTGTAGCAGAGCACCCGTGTTATTTTTATGTAACCACCAGACTTCTTATTTACTGGCTTGTAAAGGTGCAGGGTTAACTGGTGTTGAAACTGATGTTTTACCAGGTCAGTGAGAGTCTGCACAGATTTGAGATCAGTCGAACAGAGAAACATCATCGAGCATATATTTATGAAACTGAAGCAGCTAAAGAACAATAGGAGGCTGCTGAGTGAAAGCAAGTGTTCACTGGAGCACTGGGGAAGAGATGAAGAGCAGGGTCACTGTGTAGCCGGGTGTGTAACTTGAATTACTAACTATTCCTGTCCTAGAATGTCTTGAAAGTTCACAGCAACGTTTACCTTTAACCTTTTGGATATGATTGTAAATGACCTTGTCATTTGATCTTCTTGAACATTTGTGTGTTTGTGAGATCACGGGGACCTTGACCTTTGACCAACAAAATCTAACCATTAATCCGTAATGGTGAAAGTGGATGTTTGTGCCACATTTGAAAGAACTCCCTCAACACATTCCTGAGATAGCACAGTCACAAGACCAGAAACATGACCTTCACCTTTGACCTTTGACCACCAAATCCAAACACTGTATCTCACTCTTCCAAGCAAATGGAAGTTTGAGGAAATTCTCTCAAGAAGTTACTGAGATACAGTGTTCAGACGGACGGACCACCCAAAAACATGCTGCCTCTGCTGCAGCTGTGTCCAGCACAGAGATAAACTAAATATTCAGTTTAGATTGACTGGATATAAACAAAAATGCTCAGTATCAAAATGAGAAGCAGTCTAGTATGAGCAATTCAAAACATGACTGTCAACATACACATATCACATAGACATTCATATATTCCAACATGAGGATTTTAAAGTGTTACATAAACAGGTGCTAAGTTATTTTTTTTAATAAATATTGAATTTGATGGAACATCCTTGTAAGAAGTCGTTTCTATGCAGCAAAAGAAAACAGTCGAGAGCAGCTTTTTGAAAGTTTTTGACTGTTTTCATTTAAAGCGCGTCGACCTTCATACTGTGATCCCAACCATTTCATTCCTCACTGATTTGATGTGATCTACGCTTTTCGGGAAATAAAGGATCAAATAATGATCAAATGTAACATGCTCCTGTGAATGCCTTGTGTGAAGGATTGTATTTTGAATCTCATGCGAAAAAGGGACGACTGCCAGTGACAATATTAACTTCATTACCACAAAGAGAGGCAGCACGCGAATATAGAGAACAGCTGATGCTGAAACATGCCAGTGTTGAATCATAGGCCAATGACTGATATTGAAAAGGTAATGAATTTAAGGGTTAGAGAGTCATTAAAGAGTCATTTCCACTTTGACAACATTACAGCGGAATCCCAGAGACACCCTTTCGTCAACTCAGGTAAAGAGCAGACAGACAGACAAACACACACACACACAAAAGACAGACAGACACAAAGACAGACACAAAGACAGACAAACACACACCCATCAGCTGTTAAGAATCTAAGCCTGATCTCAGTGTGTTTGCACAGATTAACTTTATTTTATGAGAGCCACATGCTAATGGATCATTAAGTGTAATCTGGTGATCTCAAAGCCACTCAGCGCATCGTCCTTCCCAACAACACTTTGTTATCGAGCCAAAACTCTTGTCTTTTCATGAATCCATCAACAATAGGGAACTTGAGGCAATCTTTTCTATCACGTATACACACACACACACACACACAGACACACTCACACACAGACTTGATACACTCCTTTAAAAGGCATCCAGACAAATACAGACCAGATAATATCAGTAATACTTGAAGTGAAACCAAGGTCTACTTCTAAACTTCTAACAGCAGGGTGTGAACGACTCGACCTGCCTTTACTTCTTTGTGGTCACCATGAGTTCATGTACGAGCATGTGTGTATGTGTGTGTGTGTTCAGGTGTATGACCCGCGGGTGTATCCATCTGCTTTGTTCATAATTACACAATGTGCAGCCAGATAGTCTTCTTGTTTGGAACAATAATAACTACACTCGTAATCATCTACCTTTTGTTTCCTCTGCTGCTACAGAAAGAGTGATGATGATGATGATGATGATGATAATGAAAGACAAAAAGACCTTTGAAGAGGTGACACTTACACTGGAAGTAGGCGAACTGGAGGTAGTCGTAGTGCAGGGGCAGGTAGTTCTCCATGGGCGAGAGGCGGCCCGGCCGAGTGGCGAGATCTCGGACGCACTCGTGTTCACAGTGCAGCACCTGAGTGAAATGATCTGAAACAAAAAAAGATAAAAAATATTTAAGCTTATTTAAATAATCTACTTTAAGTGTTTGGCTTCTACTTTAAGCTGATATATAGCTTTCTCAGCTTAAAAAGTCCCCCACATATTGATTACTGTCTATTTCATTTTTTTTTTGCAAGATGATTGGATGATGTCAAATATTTATTCCAAAAATATTGAGTATATTCATCTGTGGAAAGTAAGAACTCAATGTATAGTGTATAAACAATATACATCCTTTGGAGATCATGTCTGAAAATGATTATACTGTAGTGATCCTCGCTGACTATGAGAGCATATAATAATGTGTGCAGGAAATAAAAAGAGTTGAAAAGTGATCATTGGTACATGTGTCTTGTGTCCTGTCGAGCAGTTCTGGCTCAGGGGGTTTGTAGTTTTCAAAAAAAAGCCCAGTCCTTGTTTCTGTGATAAACACTGTTCTCTCCTCAAAACAGGAACGCTGCTTTCATGTCTCTGTTGTTGCTCATGTGGTGATAAATGGTTGTGTAAACCCTTAGGGAGGACAGATTTAACTGGGTGCCACATATCCCTTCCTTATGTCAGGCCCTGTGAGGACCGGCAGCAGAGTGGAGGATGTGTTTGTGTGTTGTGAGCGGTTTAGTACAGTGAGGTCACTTCTGAGCAGCTGCAGCTCTTCTTCTCCTCACTCTCAAGACAATAGAGCTCTGGTCAATTTCAATGTCTTCACCAGCCTCAGCAGAGCAGTGATCTGAGTTGTGTCAGGATAGCATCAAGGAGAAGTAAAGCTGTTTCTGGATCAGTGGAGCCTGAACATGAAAATGTCACTCTGTGAAATCCTTATACACAAATAAACGTCATAATCACAGTCGCCACTTTAGTGTCGCTGTGGAAAACAATCCTCTGATTGTAAGTAAAACAAAGCTGGGCCAAAAGTAATTCCCCGTCTCTTCAGTGTTTTTGCAACGGTGCCGTACTGAGACAAAGCACACTTGTCAGCAATTAAGCTGCGGCTACTGCACACAACTGGTTTCCAGAGCGAGGCCTGACTTATGTCAACACGAGCACCCCGGACCAAAGTTGCTGGGTAAGTGTGACCTCGTAATTATCATCTGGTGCTAAAGTGTTTCCCTGTGGATACGAGTATCTCTCCACATCAAACGTGCAGGAAGACAGTTTAAAACCACAGACACCTACAGCATCGGCTCCATACCATGTTCCTAACACAATAAAATAACACACCCGTTAATATGTGAGATTAGTGCTAGCTTTCTATGAAGACAGCGAAGGAGAGTGTGTTTTTGCATGAGTCTGTGTTTTTGTTTGTTTGTTATATTGCAACATACTCTACACATTTTTTTGTATTATTCTACTCATATATAAAAGGTAACTTCACGACTGCTTAATTCATATTCATATAGTTCATCTATAGCGTACGTGAGAGGACAGAAATCAAACACACCTCTGGATATGATGCAATCCGATGGAACTAGGCACTCGTTATAACCTCAATTCTAAAACATCTGTATAAATAGAATTAACACGTCTATGTTAGAGCTAAAAGAAAAGCAACTGAACATTAAAGGCATCGTAAAAGTTAAGGTTGTGATTTGTTTCCTATTGCCTGCAGGGCTGTACCTATTAAACTGTACTCTGAGTTTAAATTTACATGACTTGAATGTAGATGTAAGAAAGACAACTTTGAAAAACCTAGAAAATGAGTGAACACACACACAGTGACATCCAAAATACTGTAGAACTAATTCCAGACTGGAGTTTTCAAAGCTTTCTTATTTGTAACTGGAACAACTTAATTCGTGTCATTTGTAGTAAATGAAGTGAAAAAGCCCTTCAGGTGCTCTATGGCAGTGACGGAATGAGGCTAAGTGAGGTTAAAAAGAGCCAAGGAGGAGAAGAGACCCAAGTGGCAGTGACTCCTCTGGTGACTCACAGGATTTCGGCTGCTCTCAGGCTGCTTCCCTGGCTCTGACTCAGGATGTTTTCCTGGACTGTCGAGTATGGTAATGGAGCATGTCTACCGAATCCCACAGCTAACTGAGCTAAGAGTTTTACACAACAGAGGATACAACTCAACACATCGGCGCCAACTGGGGCTCGGACAAACTTTCTTGGTGTAATTCCCTATTTTTTTTATGATATGATTTATTTCTAAGAGACTGTGTAAAACAAATTAAGTTTCCGTGCTGCATCCGCACTTAATGTATTCTGGAGAGTTTGTTAGAACATGCAGTGAAAGTTCAGTACTCCCAGAGTAAATGGGTTTGGGCAGCGAGATAGATCAGCTGGCAGTGGTACGTACCAGAAGTCACAGAAACTATCCATAGTGTTTGCATTGTCCGTGTTTGTCTCTTTACCAACCATGTCTTTGTGCCGGGTATCGGGGGTGCCCATGAGAGCGTGCTGGGACTGAACTCACTGGCCAATCACAACACATAACCAACCCACATCCAAGTTCCTAGCCGAGGTCTGTACCAACGAATCTGCACCGAAGCTTTTAGTGCGAGTCGTTTATTTGCACCTTTTTATCACCAGGAATTCCGAAGTCAGTGTTGACACATAAATCTCTGTATTTCAACATATGGAGAGCCAGGAGAAGCTTGGCGACTGACACAAACAAATATTGAGCAAATCATTTGAAGCTTGACTGTGATGAACTGTTTATATTTCTTTTTTTTTGGTGGACTCTCTGGGCTGCAGCAAGCAGGAGGTGAGCAAAGTCCTTCCTGCTCATTTTGTCACCACATCTCCATGAGCTGGTAAATTAGTGCCGACTATTATCAGATCGTCAATTCAACGTTGACATGCTCATGAAGTTACATACATATATGGCGTAAATAACCTATTGATGAAACAGATGATAACCCCAACATATATCATATCCAAATAAAAATAAATATGGTAGTTACTGGATGTGACTCCAGTTCTATCAGTATGTGTGTAGCTCTGTGAAAGGCCTTAGTTTAGCATTTGTGAGCTTGCCTGGCAGGTTTGTGTTCTCAGGCACCTGAGGCAGTGGGAGTCTATGCTGTGGGACTATAGGGTTGTGGGCTGGGGTCCAACTGGAATAGCTCAGTCCCTAATAGCTTTCCACTTGGATGTAAAACCAATTGCAAAGTCTTTAGTGACCCAGGGATGAATGAGACCTATCGCTAACCAATTCCATACTTCAGATATAGAAAAATAGAAAAGACATGTCCTGTGCTGGCTGACTTCTATTTAATTCAAACTCTGGAGTTCTTACCTGATACGAGTTCATGGAGGCTGTAACGGTAGCGGAGGTGATCGTGGCCCTCAAACCTCTGTGGCCCTTGGCACAGGGCCCGACACTCCACGTCAGCTTTATAATACTCCACCAGGGCCTCCTCGAACAAAGCGATGGCGCCCTCATAGTCACCAGTGCCATACAACCTCACTGCAGCTGTGAATGACTGCTGCAGGGGGAGGAGAGGAGAAGAAGATGAGGAAACTGGGAATCATAATTTATGATCTTATTTATGACCTAGTTATCTTTGACTTTTGAGTAAATAACAGTTTATTGTTCTCTAACACATTTAAAATACTATGCACAAACCTATAACCACCTCATAAAAGCTTTTATATATCCTCCAAGTCTTTTGTTTAGAATCACAGGAGGAAACAGTTGCCAGAGAGGAAATGTATTGAAAGTATTGTTTCCAGAGGATATTTGCACACCAGCTTACTGCAGTAACAAAATATAAAGAAGCTGAGTAAAAGCTGAAAGGTAAAGAGTTGCGAATTTATATTATCAGTAATGTTAAGATTATTCATTTAAGTACAGTAGGTTTAAATATAGCTTAAAATCTCCTCAAGGTAGATTTGCACAGAGAGAGTATCAACTGTCCTCCTGAAGGTAGAAGCCCATACACAGAATGGAAAGAATGAGAGAAAGAGAAACAGGAGCAGACAAGGGATTCAAAACTCTTTAGCATTTAGGGCTCAACCACAACCAGCACTAAAAGGCCTAAATGAGTTTCCAGTTACTAAACTGCAAGGTCCATTAATATAGAGGGTGGGGACGTCTGCACTTTTACCCTCTAGGAAAGAATTAAAGTAGAAAAACACAGAAGCACTGGCAGAGACATTTTGGCAAAGGCTGACAAGAGATGGCTAAAATGGCAACAGGTTCTTTAACAAGAGGCCTGACAGAGAGAAAGAAAAGAAAAGAGGAGAAAGAGAGAAGTAAGGACATAGGGAACTTGCTGTATCTATATCGAAACTCACTAACTCATATTTTCTGGCTTACCTGGTGAGGTCGGGCCTCCCGGTCTACAAAGTGATCCTCCTGGACGCCCTGCAGGTCCTTGTACTGCTCCAGGTTCTGACCCATCTCCACGTGTTCTGGATTGGCCTGGAAGTAGGTGTGAGCGGCCGCTGCTGCTTTTTCAGGCTGCTTCAGCTACAGAGAGAGAGAGAGAGAAGGAAAGAGAGATGTGAATACTTTTGCTTGGTTTGCTCTACTCTCCAATGCAACATAAAAAAACTGTATTTCTCTTTTACGCAAATCTTTCATTACTTCAACCAAGGAGGTTATGTTTTTTATCTGTGTTTGTTTGTTTGTTTGCTGGATTAAGTAAAAACGGATGACAATAGAAACTTGGTGGAAGAACATGTGAAAGTGGCAAATCTTCATTATTAAAAAATATCAAAAGTTTTTGTACAAAAACAAAGTTTTACTCTGAATCTTTATAAGTTTATCATCTTTTGGAAATAAAAGAAAAACACAATCTGAATTATTTCTCTAAAGCAGTTAAAGGTCAAATAATTTTGACTCCACTTGAAATGACTGATATTGCTGGATTTGGTTCATCAGACCGGAGGAAAGAATGAGCAGCTTTACAGGGAAAAGATAGTTTACATGCATATCATGTCATTAGGGAGAGCTCTCATCATTACAGCTAATATGATAGATGAGGTCTCTGAGGCTAATGAGTGGTGGGAGTATTAGAATGAAGAAATCAGAAGAATGCTTTCCACTTCCTGAGAAACACATCCATCACAGACACGAGAGACAAGAGACATGTCGACTAGAACAGAACAAGTTTGACAGTGATTCACTGCAGACCACGTCCTGGGTGAATGGCTTCAAGGTTAGAAAGATAAAAACCAGCAGCTGTTGTTTTTCAGCAACGGTAAAACTAACCAAAACAGATAATAAGTACATTCTCATAAAATATACATGTATAATATACAATAGTATAATATAGAATATGTTTGCAAGGATTTTTTATATAAAAAAAAGGATAGTGCCTCAAGAATTTGTAGAAAATAAGAGACAATGTGCTCTGAACGATTTCCTTCCTTGGAATGCACTGGGCCCATTGTACCGAAGAGCACATAAAACTCAACTCATATTTTTAACCATCTTCATGATTTACGAAAACATATTGACACTATAAAATCATATTCAATCCAAGTGTCCCTCAGCTTATACTTTTCCTTCATAGCTGCGATACTGACACAACACATCCCACTTTACATTAAACATCCTCAGACATCAGTTCAAATATTGTCCCTTGACATCAAAACGCAGGTGAACCCCAACTCTCTGGTATCACACAACACACAGCACACGTAGGTTCTTCGTCAGAGATGAAGATTCCAGATGTCTGCTGGGAGCTTGTGTCTCGTAGCTTTTTGTTTTACAATGCTCTTTAGTCCTCAAAAAATGTAAATATTGTTCTGTTAGAGAGTGAAAGTCAAAACAAGCCTGGCTCCATTCAGATAAGATCCTAGATGGTTGTCTAACCCGGACACGGAGAGGTAACACAATCACCTGAGCTGACACCACCTCAACGCACACCACACAACAGATTGCTCTGTTCTAATCTGTTCTCAATCCCAAATCCTGACTGTTTTATCAGCCGCCCGATAAAAACGGCTGATAATAGCTTTTTTACAGACATACCAGTGTCAGTGTTTATGTCTACGGATATAAAAACATATTTTACAGAATAAAGAATACAGAAACAAATGTGCATTTTGTTTATATTTCATTTATATCCTAATATATTTTATGTATTGCTGTTTGTACTAATAGTTCATTATAGTTTAGTTTATGGCTAAACTGTAAAATATCAAGCTTCAATTACATTCGTTCAAAGTAGGAAAGAGAGAGATGAAGCAAGCAGGGCACAATGGAGGGTAATGAAGGATTGAGATAGAGAATAAAAGACAGATAAAAAGAGGTAAAAGCAGCAAAACAGTCCCCTCCCTCTTATAAAGGGTTGAATACTTCAACCTAAACTCAGTTTAGATCTGCAAGTGCAAACTTTCATCAGCGTGTCACAGCCTCTCTCCTGAGTCTGTCTGGCCCGGCCCCTCTGCTAAACCACTCAGCAATGAGTCACATGTGATGGGAATAACACTTGTTACGACAAAAACCTTTGTTCTCTTTGTGTTATTTTCAGGAGGATGAATTAGCTCAAACAAAATGTGGGAATGCCAACGTTCATCTAAGTTTCCCATCCAGATACAGAGACCTTGTGTTCTCTATGGGGGAGGCTCATTATTTCCACAAAGTCTGCACAATGCATCATAAATCGGAAACTGGACTGCTGTGATAAAAGATTCTTCCTCCCCACTCTTTTCTGGAGGATGACTCCCTGTGAGTCTTTTTCATGTGGTGACAGGGGAGGCAGGAGAGAAGAGCCCATGCAGCACATGGACACGCTTGGTTTCACTAGAAAAGGCCCCAAAGTGAGAGGAGGCGACGGGCACATTCCTGGTCCCATCACCTGGCTGAAGCCACTGGGACACACCCAGCATCAACCACTCACCAATAACCACCAGGGGATGAAGAGAGCTACGGTCTAGTTTCTGATGATTTCACGTGAGCTTCATGGCACGTTTTATGAAATACTGTATGTAAGACGTCACAAATGCTGCTGGGAGCTAGAGAACGGATTGAAATAGATGAGTGGAGAATGATGCACCACGTCTAAACATCAGGGTAAATATGTGTAATATACTCTTGGTCTTAAAAGGCTAAATCCGTTTTGTTTGACTAAACATGTCAGATGAAAATGTATAAAAACAAGGAAAATACAAAACATAGAAAATAAGTGAAAGAACTTTGACCACATGCTAACAAAAAGCTCAACCTGAATTAGTCAGCCATGTTCAAATGTCTCGAATCAGACAATCGTGCAACATAACATTCATCTCCTGATTAATCAATCAGCAGAATCACCAGGAAAACAAACTTCACACACCAAATGTAAATGCACCAAGTAAAAAGCCATTAGCAACAGGTCTTAGGAAAGATGTGCACATAAATCACTCACTAATGCAGACACAGTAAAACCTGGAATGCATTAGACTGATGAAATCAGTGAGTGTGTATCTGAGGGTGGATCTTTTTCCCCCTTTAACTGATGTTGCAACATCCAGCACACAACTCCGCTCTGTCATGTCTCCTCTGCTGCTGCTGCATTCCTCACAAAGTCTCCCCCTCATCATTCAGGGAGAAAAATCCTCTTAACACAGCTATTGTCCACATGGCTTTACTGGATCTGATCGTCATCTGTTGATACTGTATGTTTCATCCTGACTAAACAGCAAAGATCGCACAGGCTGAGGAGGAAGGAGGTGAAGGGGAAGTTATTCTGCAGTCTGCTCTCACCTGCCCCCTCCTCCACCTCCTCCTCCAGCCCCGGCTGCCCTCAGTCCCCCGGGGACGGCCCGGCTCAGTTCAGAGGATCAGCTGGAGGAAGGGGGAGGGAAATAACTACAGTTCACCACACCAGCACAAGCAGCTGTGGTCAGCCCCTGCCAGATCTATGGTCCTGAGACGAGAAACCCACAACGCGGGGAAGCCTTGAACACAGGAGACTCATGCAATGATGTGTGAGAATAATTATCATATGTTCAGGAACATCAAAAGACAAATCTAGTGTCTGGTTCAGGGCAATGACCACACCAGATGAGCACTTTAACTCTGCATCATTAATAACCATTGTACATCGTCTGGACATTGTGAACAGGAAGCAGATTGTCTGCAGTTGGTTGTTAAGTTGCTGAAAAATACCACAAATGAGGAAAAGCGATTGCTGAAAAGTAAAACCAGGGATTCTGTTGCTTGGCTGCTACGAGGAGGTGGAAGTGTTAAAGGAGAATTCAGGTATTTTCTAACCTGGGTGTAAATGAACAGTACTTATGGAATCGGTCCATCAGCAGCGGTGGCTACAATTATTTTTTTCCCCAATAAAAGGCTAAAAGGTTACTTACAAACCTTTGCTTATTCTCCGGCAACGTTACACATTAATATCTTAAAGCATTGCTCTCAATTACCCAGAGACAGTATTGTCCTAGTGTCCAAAATATCGTCTGTGGACATATCAAACCACAAGTATCGTGAATCTACAGGTCCCAAAGTGTTAGCTATGGTTGTAATGGGTTATCAATGTTGGATTTACTGTGCTGCTAGAAGTCATCCTTAAAAGACCCAATCAAGAAGGCAAAAGGGGGGGAGAGGGGTACGGTTAGGGTAATTGTTTCCAAACAGGGCTTTGAACCAGCAGTTCCAAAATCCTACGTTTTCGGGCTTGAAACCTTTGAGGACATCAGGAGAAAACAAAAAGTAAGTGTTGGAAACTAGAAATAATGGATTTACAGCAGCCGAGCTCACACACACAAGAACATAACTGTTACTTTATGGAGACAGATAGTTCAACCTGGAGGAGTTCTGAGTGTCTGACTACTCCATCAACTTGTCAAAAACAACAACTTGGAGACACTGAATTAAAAACACATGCTCATAAATCAAGGTGCAAGGTTAAAACACCACCTCAGCAGAAATCCATCATGGCCTTGAAGGGAGTTTGCCATTACAGTGAATGTTGTAATGGAAAACAACTCAGCCCAGAAACAACCATGCATGGGTAAATCAAAATGACTTCCCTCCTGTGTGTGAGGAGAAAAACAGGATGATAAGAAAGTAAGTCATTTTCAAAGAAACGCCTGAAAGGCTGCAACCGTTCAACCATCAGCCACGGTGTCCCTCTGTAGGAGTAGGTGGCGTGAACAGATAGTTTATCAAACTGAATGTTGCAGCATCGATATATTGTGATGTAGGAGAATTTCAGAAAAATCTATGGATACATAATCGAATATGTGAGCTGCAAAATGTGCTGATAACGCACGGTGGTGCTAGAGATAGGAGAGAGAGGGACAGAGACAAATCTAAAATAAAACATGTATAGAGTGTTTGTTTTATTGACTGTGGTTGATGTTAAAGATTTTAGAGATTTGAAACACTTGAAGATGCCAAGGTGGCACTGGTTCAGTTTAAAGCGTTAAAGCAACTGTTGGAAAGCTTCTGTTAATATTTTGTGTTTGTAAGTCACTCTGCGCACAAACAGAGAAGAACTTCTACACAACAGAAATACTTCATCTAGACTCTGACGTTCAATTTTGAGACGAAACACGACGGGATTAAAAATCACAGCGACGCTAAAACGCTGCCATGAAAAGCAAATCTTCATCCAGAGGGGCACGCCTTGCACCAGATGAGGACATTTTTCCTCCCACATGAATTTCACAGCCGCACCTGCGGAGATGAAAAAACACTAGCACTCAGTCTGAGCCCTCGGTTTGCCCTCCTCGCTAAAGAGCAACCTGTGTCCGAGCCGCTGGACCGCCGTGCCACGCTCTTGATGTGGGAACAGAGTGGTGCCAAGCCAAATGTACATTTGCATGCCTTTCTCCTCCGGGCCTCCTGCCTGATTCACAGGTATGTTAATGGGGCTGGTCTGGCGCCACAGATGCAGCGATGATGTTTGTGACAAAAAGCATTGAAAGTACCTCAGTGCAAGTAACAGGCCCGCTGAGTCGTATACAGACAACTGACCACCCAAAATATGACTGCAGAGCTGGCAACAAGCGGTCAAACCTGGCAACCGCAGGGCTGAATGCTGAAGAGACGAGCTGTTTGAAGGCGTTTCTACAATTCTCAAGAGGTTAGGAAAGTCGAGCGAAGTAGACAGAGGGTAGTGTTCACGTGTTGGTCCAAGAGGTGCTGCAGTTCAACACGTCCACATGTGGAGGAGTACAAGAGACAGACAAGACAGACCAGAGAGAGGCACATAGAGCTCTCTCCTCTGTGTCCTCAAACGCCACTTTCTTAAAATCCTGTCCTAATGTCATAAAATGCTGTGCTGTGATTCGAACTCTAATAATCCTTGGACCCGCACCATTCCTGCTATTTTCAGACTGAGCTCCAGTGATATCCTGGAAGGTATATTTTTTAGCAGTGGTTAAAAATACCATTTAACCGGCTAATACCTGAGCAACCTCTCCTGAAAAGGTGCATGAAAGTGCTCATGATTTTCTGGTTTTCCTTTTATTCATATATAGCTCATACTGCTTTGTTTGGGCACGTAAAAGGTCTGTTAAGTAAAAAAGGTCATTCTGCAGTAAAGGGAGTTCTTCTTTCCCACACAAAACTTTGCCCCTGAAGAGGCTGAAATGTTTGCATTACTGGATCTTCTTCAATTCTTCACCAGGTAACATAACTTTGGCTCAAACCAGCACAGCAGACCCAACGGCATGGTTTCCAAGCCTACAGCACAGCTGATCAGAAAGCCTCCAAGCAAGGGGCGTGACATTCCAGGCAAGCTCTTAGTGGCTGGCCATTCACAAAAGAGTGGGCCAGCTGACCAATGAGTGGAGACTGAGCTTTGTGGGGGACTGGACAGAGGGTGAAAAAGGAGCTGCAGCAAAATATGGTACGAGACAAATCATGAATATTTTCAGTCAAACTACTGCAGTGCCTGTGTCTCTTTGGAATGGGCTGTTTGTTCTGCCTGTGGTGATGCTGGCAGCAGCTTTCTTTATGAAAC
This sequence comes from Pleuronectes platessa, assembly GCF_947347685.1. Lineage (NCBI taxonomy): Eukaryota > Metazoa > Chordata > Actinopteri > Pleuronectiformes > Pleuronectidae > Pleuronectes > Pleuronectes platessa. The sequence continues at coordinate 16,219,799 of NC_070634.1, forward strand.
TGTGAAAGAGACCTGCAGTAATTGAGCCGTGGTGAGTAAATTCCAGTCCACAGAAACCTGAAGCTGCATCACCGCTGCGGCACAAAGAGCTGCTCGCCTGATTATTCAAAGTTCAGTGGATCTGGACTGGAAAATCAGTTGACATTGCCATGAAAGTGTCACTTAAATTGGCCACCGCTGAAATGGAGTACTAGTCGCTTGTTTATTAAAATTGTTTTATTATTTAACATATAACATGTACTAATCATACCAAGTTCAACACTGCATTTTCTTAGGCCCTTGATAAAACACATGCCAAGTGCAAAGACAATAAAATGAATGATTCTCGTGAAAGGCATTCCACACACAGACACACAGACAGAGATGTCTGGAATTAGAGAATAGACAAAAAGGCCCAGAACTGGACAATGTAAATCATTACAGGCCTCCTACAGTGCTGTTGGGCGCACTGCCAGTTTACATTGAATTTAGTCCAGCAGGAACATCTGCAAGCGTGATATCAGTGTCCACACACAGCCAATAATGGTTTGAGGCCTGTGAAGGAGAGAAGTGTCTGCGTGTAAAGGTCAACGTGATACGGTTGTTTAGGAATGTCACGTCACATCAATGGGAAACTGCCCATTACAGCAGGAGATGCTGAGGCGTTGTGTTTACATGTCACCAGACATCAACAACCAGATGATTCAGATGCCGTCTATTCAACAAAAATGTTTCCCATTACACTTGAGCCCTTGGAAAAAAAAAGAGGATGTAAGAAAGTAAACCTCATCCATAAAGTGCATGGAAATCTGCTCTGTTTTAAAAAAAGTAGACGGACAATGTTCAACTGCCAAGAGCTGTGAACAGGTTACTCCTAAAACTGTGGACCTATAAACACAAACACACTTTCCTACACGGCTGGGACCAAACCCCTCCAGGCAACTGTCTGAGGAGCACTAGTCTGTACTTACCGACCCAGGCTGTGTTTTAATGGGAGGAATATTTACTCCTCTGTAAACAAAGGAGTCATTTTTCTGACCAAACCCATACAAAGTTTACTGTCACTAAACCAATATTTGTGCCACTAGGTGGAGGGTTTGAAGCATATTGTTCTCGACATATTTATCCAGAAGGCAAACGACATGATATCCGTCTTCGGTTCGGCAGCAAATCTTGAGTGAAGATGTGTTTGAGGAAAACCAGGCAAAGACAAACATTTTAACAGTTTCAACCCAACGTGAGGTGAAAGGAATGGAAAGAGAGGAAATGAACGGGTACAAAAGAAATGTATTCAGCCAACTTTAGTTTCAGTCATTTTTTAAGAAAGACTCCTCAAACATTTGGTTCTCAAATGTGAATATTGTCTGCTCTTCATGTTATAACATCATAGTAAAGTCAAGGGGTTTTGGAATGTTGGTTGCATCACAGAATGATTTAAACTTTTCATTGTGTTCTGGAGGTTCTAAAGATCAAACAATGAATCAGGTCATTGACACGTTAATCATGTGAAACGATTTTTTATTCCTGGCATTGATGTATCAAATCTATTCAGAAGAAGTTGTTGAATACAGACAGGAAATGCACAGCAGACTTCAGTAGGGTCCATTAAATTAACAAGTTTTAAGGTTGAGAAAACATGTGGCACTTTAAGAGGCTGGCCCTTGGAGTCAAGCATCGGGTTGGAAAGACGATCGAGAAAATTTCACATCACTTGGGAATCATAAATGAAGTGGGATTCATTGGAATCCAACACACTTTGTGAAGAGCGCTGCATACACCCTGACTGTTTATCAGAGCTCCTTGTTGCCAGTGCTGCAGCAGCTGCAGAGTGTAGGTCCTGGCTCCGATGCCTGGCATGAGGAACTCACTGTAGGATATTTTGACTAAATGGCTGATTAGCTCCATTGTGAAGCGAGCGACCCACTTCCCTCCACCCAGTATTGTTTCTAAGTCTCACGGGGAGCACTTGGACTGATGATTCAAGAAGCTGCCGAAATTCCAAGAAGCCTGGAAAACCACTTTCAATGCTTACACTTAAAGGCCCCCCCCCAAGATGTAAACCCTTATCCAATCGGAGCGAAGTAGGATTTGACAGGATGGAGATAAAACATTCGATTGGACAGACATACTTGCACACGTGTCAACACGCATACATTCAAACAGGAAAACATGCAGAGGTGAAGGCGCTTATGATGTATGTGTGGCGCTTAATTGGACAGGAAAAAAAATCACGACCTCGACAAATTTACCTCTCCTTCGTGCAGCCTTAAATCTTTCATCTCCATAAGTCGACAACTTTGATGGACAAAAAACTGCTTCAGCACATGCTTACTGTACACACCGGGCCACATAATGTCTTTACTGTGCACCGAGGGTATGAATAAGTTGCTTGATATTCTCGGCTAAATGAACCCGACAGGGGTTTGTTTTTGCTCCGCTGCAAAATCAAATAACACTTTCACACTAGATCTGGACAGAAACCTGTGCCATGCTTGTCAGGAAACCAGCCGGCCGGTCAAAGTGTACATTACATGCAGTACTGCTAATGTGTCAAGCACATGTGGGGGGGGGGGGGGGAGACAGCGTTTCCTCTTGGTGATGTCATGGGTAAACGCTGTCTACCTTGATGTCCGTCCCTTCCTCTCTCCATCCCACCCCCGTCTTCCTCTCATCTGTGCAGCCCCGCTGACAGCTGAGCACAGGGGCTTCTTTCTGCCTGTCCTCGCCCCACCCCGGGCCAGAGTGTACACCTCCTATAAGGTCATGTCAAAGGAATGTCTGAAAAAGCCTCAAAACAGTCGCTGCTTAGACTCACTCATTCTACCTTTCGTGTGGGGTTTCAAAACGCATCGTATTGCTAAAAAACATTTAACCAAACCCAGATCAGCTGGTGGCCTCAGTTTACCAGACTTCTGCCACTACTACTGGGCAGCGAATTGCAGAGCGTTAATGTATTGGCAAAACGCACATCAGGGTAATGTTACTGCCCACACCCCATCTTGGCTCGCAATTGAACAAAGTCTCCCCGTCAGTTCTATGCCAGCCCTCCTCTTCTCCTCAGCTCAACCCTTAAAATCCATTGCTGGAAATAATTTCATAGTTACAAGCTCTTTAAAAATTTGGTATCAAATAAGGAAATCATTTAACCTGCCTGAGATCTCCTCTTACACCCCTCTCTACCGAAACCACGCTTTCCCACCTTCATTGTCTGATATAACTTTCCTTTTCTGGAGGGATAAAGGTATTGCCACCATTGGGGACCTTTATCTTAACAAGACTTTTGCCACCTTTGCTCAGCTGAAGGGGAAATATACACTGTCAGACACGCACTTCTTCCGCTACCTGCAGATTAGAGATTTCACCCGCAAAAATATTCCTTACTTTCAATCGTTGCCAGCTCCCATTGAATTATACACTCTTTTGACTCGACCTCCTGATTCTAAGAAACTCACTTCGCGATTTGTTGATCTTTTCACCTCACTTAACCCGACCTCATCCCAGCACTTAAAGGAGGCTTGGGAGAAAGACTTAGCCTTGTCGATAAGCGACAATGACTGGGAATCCTACCTCGGTGATATTCATAAATGTTCAATAAATTCAAGGCACCAACTTATTCAATTTAAGGTTGTCCACAGATTACATTATTCCTGTACCAAACTCCATTCTTTCTACCCCTCTGTATCCCCAATCTGCTCGAAATGCCAGTCAGCTGAGGGAACCTTAGGCCATCTCTTTTGGTTTTGTCCCAAATTGAACCAGTTTTGGTCTGATATTTTCAAATGCTTTTCTGAGGTATATGAGTGTAATATTTCTCCAGATCCATTCACTGCAATTTTAGGTGGCTCCCAGCACCTTTCTATGCTCACCAACGAACACCGTAGGACTATACAATACGGCATGGTCATAGCAAAAAGGAACATACTAACTTTATGGAAGAGTGGTGAGGCGCCTTCCTTTAAGGCCTGGCTTTCAGAAACTACCAGTCTGCTGCATATGGAAAGGATCCGACACAATGTCTCTCTCAGCTCTGCAGCCTTTGATAAGATTTGGCAACCTTTCTTTTTATATTTGTCAAGAATGACCCAACAGTGATAGTCATGCTCCACTCACATTCCTTTCTATCAACGTAACTTCATGTTTTTGACTTCTATATAATGACAGGTATGTTCTGTAGATAATTGTATGTACTGTTTCAGAGCAGGTCCCCTTTATTTTTATTTTTTTTAATTTATTTATTTATTTATTTTTCTCTGTCTCTCTCTCTCTTTGTACTCTGTTGTTTTTTTTGTTTTTTTTGCTGTCTGTACAATATGTGTTTGTCCATGAACACTTGTTCAATGTGTCTTTTTTCTGTCACAATATGCTTATTGCCTGTTTTATATATTGAAAATTTATAAATAAAATATTGAAAAAAAAAAACAGTCGCTGCTTAAAAGCCTCTTTCATTACCGCTGTGAAGTCACGGGAGGCATGACGAGCCGGGAAAAAGCCGACCCTCCGCTCCCTCCTTCATCTGGCCTCCATTCCTCAGCTTTCCTAAAAATCCCTACATCAAAAACATAACAGAGGTGGAATAATAATAATGCCACCGTGCGAAGGAGCGAGCCATGACTCCGGCTTTGTGCTGCATCGCCGACCCGTGTGTTTGAAAACTGCTGGCTTTGATTAGGGGGAGAAAGGAGTGAACATACTTGACCGCGGCGGCATGAACTCTCTGCGAGTCCAGAATGTGGAACAGACACTCACGATCCAGAACCTATTACTTATCCAAACACAGTTCATGTCCATTAGGCCCTAATCCGGGTGGCTGTTCATCTGAAGCAGCGTCTGCCCCGTCGCTGACATCATTTGGCCGTCGAGGGAAATGACTGCTTCCATTATCCTCTCCAGTGACAGTCCAGGTACATTTTGTGACGGTTAACACTGAGAGACTACTCAACCTTTTCCTCTCAGCTATCTTGCGGCCACCCGGCACCCCCATTGGCTACTGTATCCTAAGTCAACCATCACACCCTTTCCCCTGTCTGATCTCGCTCCCTGGGCAGCTTCAGGACACACAAGGGCCTGCTTTGTGTGGAGACCTCGAAAACACAAGGTGTGTACGGTTTAAGTAGTGCAGACGGGGTGGAAAATCACCTATAATGTCTTCCTCCTCCTCCTCCTTCCAACACTTTCTCTCACATTCCCTCCTGCCTCAAATACACACACACACACACACTTATCCTTTTCGCTGAGGAACTTCTAAAAACAGGCCTGGTTAGCCCACATCTTATTTTTATACTACTATCCTCTGATCCCACCCTCCCACACTTTCCATTCACATAAAGAAACCTTTTTCGAAGATGGAAAAAACACACTGGTCACAAACACACCTGAAATGTGGCTCACAGTTGTGTTTTGTCTCTGTTGCCTTTTGGTAGTGGGAGTGGTTTGTGTATTGAATTATAAGTATATAATAAAATAAGCGGCTATAGGCATGATGTTAAACGTGGATAAACCTGCTAAAAAGGACGATAGACTCATTTCCAATTGCCAGTAGAGGAGTTTTTCCCCCATGCGTCATATTCAACGCACTGGGAGTGATGGTTGGGTGAATCCATTCCCATTGCAGACAAGAATCTGATGTTAATTGCTGTTAGTTGCTTATTTGACCAGTGCAAAAGGGGCTATACCAGCATTCAGGCTTTCCTCAGTGACCTCTGCTTTTCTTTCAACTGTGGTTTGCTACATGTGAAGCATCACTTCAGCTCAACCCTCGTCATGAAAGCATTTTCCCATAATGTTGAACTTTTCCATGAACACCATGAAGAAAAAAAGCTCAAATGTCCCAACAATCTCAGAGGAGATGACACGAAACCAACCACTTCAGAAATGTTGTAGACCTTTCCCCCCATAAAGCTCCGGAGACTGGGGGATTTTCCCTTTTCTGAGAGTTACGTTACGAGGAGAAGCACATTCAAAGGAAACGTTTACGGGTACGCCACTCACAGACAGGGGTCAGGGGTCGCCCTTTCACACGAGCATGGCCACTTTTCCACTGCGGCTGCAAAGACAGACCAGGCAGGGACTAAAATAAGACAAGGCGTGATGTGGTGTTTAAGTGTTAAATCTAAAGTATACAAATCTTTCGCTCACACACAACAAGGTCTTCAGGAGAAGCATAAACCATGTGTGTTTGTGTGTGCGTGTGTGTGCATGTGTGTGTGTAGCATTGAGCCTGGGCCGACAATGCAAGCATTCATCCAGCCACTTGGTTCTCAACCTTTATAGGCCTCTCCGTACCCGAGAGAAATATAAAATATATTTGTTCAGTGTGAAATTAATCTGGTGTTGCATTGAGCAGACAAAGGGTGTCACTACATGACGCCTGAAACAGTCAAATTCAACTGGTGAGAGACGGAAACGCATCTGAGGACCAGTGATGGGTGTTAAGTTCATTACATTTTAATAGGAGAGTTGATGGATGCAATTAAATGTCAAAAAATTGGAAACAATGACAAGGAAGCAGGACTTAGGGAGCAACTTCCCATGTCAGTGAAAAATGTAAAATCAGTCAGCTGTCAAGACAGAAACATCATCCTTCCCCCCCTAAGATTAGTGTTTGTAAGGTTCAAGTGCCCTGAAGGAGTATTTCCTGCTTAAAGCTTTAGCCTTTCTCTCTCTGATGAGGTAATGGATCCACATTTTTTTGAGTGGGGGCCTAAATCAAACAATGACAGGGCAGTTCTGTTCACCGTTTCATCACACACTCAGTTCATCAATCAAGCCGCCGCCGCCCCCTGAGCACCACAACCTCCCCAGGCGTACTTCAGACAGTTGCATGGAAAAAGGACGACAAGGAAAGTAGGCAAAAACAGTTGAGTCCGTGTGATTTAAGGATTACCTCAAGGAGAGAGGAATGCAATCCCTTCAGCCCCTTCCCTAAAGCTGCTGGTGGTATGGGAGCTGAAAGTAAGCTATCCACGGCCAAGCATGAAGGAGAAAAAGACAACCACAAGAGACCAGGAGACCATTATATATAGAGTGTAATACGTCCATTGGCTGTAAAATAAACCTCATCTCCTTTTGCACGGAACAGGTCGGCTGGAATAGAACTAAGGATCATTTATTTTTCAACATTAAATATAGAAAGAGACGGAGCCTGCTGTTCACACTCTGTCATTCGTTCTCTGAAATCTTACAGAAACAGATGAAACTGACGAAACGCAGAAGCAGTGCCACTGGCAGAGTTACCAACATCCCTTATCAGACGTTGTTTGCTCCAAAGTTATAGCAGAGACGGACAAAGCCACAGGTAAAGAAGATATGATGCAATGAAAAGGAAACGCTCATTTGCGTTATCTTGAATGAAATTGGGGATTTCTCTGGGTTTAAACAGGATTGGAAACATTATGGATAATGTAAGTACGCAAGTTAACAAAATATATGACATAGGTCTAGTTATTTACCCATCATATCTTTTCTTCATGATTTTCAATGCCTCCCATAGAAATACAAATGATACATGAAGGATGCAACTGGAGTCAGGATATCCTCCCACTAGGGTCAAACAGTTAGATGTTATGGGTGGAGAAGGCAGTGTGTGTGTGTTTGTGAGTGTGTGTGAGTGTGTGTGATTTGTCCATTTTGGCCTGGATTCCAGTCAGCATGCTGTGTGTCAAGAATGCTAGAGTTGTGTAATGTGACAGCAGCACAGGACCACGTTGTGTTTATGAAGGGAGCACAAGGCTCTGTATACGCCAGCAGAGAGATGCACCTTTAGTGTTTGATGCTTTCCACACTTCCACTGGATATTTATTTGCTCTCCGTTTCGTCTCGTTACATATTTTGAGTGTTATAAGGCTCTTACAATAAATTTGAGTTATTGTTACCAGTCGCATGTGCCGCAACCTGAGCCAAGATCTCCTAGAGGGTGAACATAAAAGTTTGGAGTGTGTATGTGTGTGCGAACATATTCAGGTGTTACCTCAATCAATCCTCAGTTGTTTGTTTGGCTTCCAGCTATGTCGAGAATTTCTTGCATCTAAAATAATGGTTCCAGCTTTTCTTTCTTGAATGGCCCCTCTGAATTTATTACACACTGATTAATTCACCCTCATATTTTGTTTCTATTAATTTGACACTGGTCTGTATGTTTTTTTTTTAACATACACACACTCACACCTGTTGTGAGAACTATGTGAGAATTAGCTGCTTTTCTTTATCTTATGTCATAAGTTCAATCTTTTGCAGTTATAAGCTGCTGATAGCAGCTGATAAGAATTATGTTTTGATGTCACTTTGAGCTTGAGGATATTTATGATGCAGATTGACCACAGTTTTCAGTTGTTTTATGGACAAAATCTTTAATTCAATAGACCTCCATCTACTCCATCATTAGACCTTGTAACCTGGCAGCTGCTCATCGCATCCATACTTGATCTCACACTGAAAGACAAATGACACCGATGAGCCAAAGAACTTAATCTACATACATCTCATATTATTACCTATATATCTCTGCACAGACATACACACTTACTAGAGGCAGTTTATCAATGGACCCTCAAGGTGGCTCATAGCGATGAATGGATGCTCAAGGATTCCTCTGGGGGTAATTCTTTCAACAGGATTAAACATCAGCATCTTCTCCAAAAGGTCTATAAACCACGCCAGGTCAACCCATTCAGCATAGTCATCTACTCCATTGAGTCTATGAAACGATGTCAAGAATCTCCATTCCATCCAGTACTTTGGCCAGAAATAATGTTGTGCAAACAGTTGGTTCCCAACCGTGTATACAATTTTATTCCACTGTGGAGAAAACACAATGTTGTGAGAATATGTCAACTTCAAATTTGCAAAGTCATTGGTGATCAGGTAACTTAAATTACTCAGACGTATGGATGAAGTCTCTCTAGTTTGTCTCATTAATAAAATTGTAGGAATCACTTGTACTGAAAACTCACTATAACAATCAAGCGTGTGGATTTAAAACTAAACAGATTGGTTGTGTTTTCGGTGCAGATACTGACCAAATCAGTCTCATTGTAGGCGGGGAACAGTGGTGTGCCCATAAACAATTGAGCAGCAATGCAGCCTAGAGACCATATGTCGATGGCCCCGCTGAAAGGATATCCAGCCAGGATCTCAGGGGATCTGAGGAGAAGACGAGAAACCCAAACGTATTACTGAGGTTATAAAAACTAAGAACTAAACTCTGTGTTACCGTCAATGTGCTACTGTCAGTTTCAGAGACATAAACCTGACATGCCAGCGTACAGGAGATGTTTAATTCGTTAAAGCAAACACAGCTGTCCCAGGTGTAGAGATGTGCTCTCAGTAACTTACCTGTACCACAAGGTCTGGAGGGTGAGACCTCTCCGTTGCTCAGGATAATCGAAGGCTAAGCCAAAGTCGATGACTTTAACTTTCAGTGGCTGCCTGACATGATCCACTATCATGATATTTTCTGGCTTCAAATCTGTATGAATGATCCCCGCGCTTTTCAGAAAGACCAGGGATGCAGCCAGCTGAAATCATGAAAAACACAATAATAAACATTAGCTACAGAGTTCATTTCATCAACAGCAACTGTTCATTGATGGCAGCAAAAACAGAAACAGCTGAGTATCAGTCAGATAATCCAAACTCGTACCGTCGACTATAGGAACAGGTTAACAAGATGGTTTAGACCAACATACACAGCACTAGCAATTGTAAACACTAAATATGATGATTGGAAGAACTGAAGGTGTCCATGTATCCACCTCAAGTCACCACCACTAGTCTTCAAGGACATTATTTAACTTAACATTTCATTTGTCGTTTCTGAAACAACAAAATATAGATTTTTATCGCAGCTTGCAGTTTGAGAAGAAAGATGCACACTGATGGAAATTACAACTGGAATTTGGACAAAAACTGTAACAGTGACATTTTAGAGAACAGGTTTACTTGTTTACTTACAAAGCAGTTAGTGTAAGAGCTTGTGTTTAAAAAACTAACCTGCTGCAGAATGGGGCGGATCTGCATCAGTTGAAGTTGTTGACCCGGGTTGATCTGCATGAATTTATTCAGATCCATGTCCAGGTGCTCAAACACAAGACAGCAATGTGCCTTGTAGGTGAATGACTCGTTCAATCGGACGATGTTGAATCTGTCTGATTGGAGCTCCTGCATGGTTTGATGGATGCCCAACTCTACCTTCGCACATTCAAAGTTTCCCCTGCCTTTGATAATTTTTAATGCCACCATTTCATTGGTGGTCACATTCTTACATTGGATGACCACTCCATAGGCGCCACTGCCCAGGTATTTCTCTACCTGGTAAAGTGTAGTGGGGGAGGGGATCAGGTCTCCCACGAGGATTATAAATTGTCCATATTGAGACATGATGAAAGTATTGTTTTCCTGTTGATTTCTCACACCTGTCAGGACAATATAAAGGAGGAAGTTAGGCACAGAGCCACGTATGCTCTTACACAAACAAGAAGTCTTCCCAAGTATGTAGCAGAAAGGTTTACAGACAGTTCATCAAGCCAAGTCGTTTTAATCTTGAAAATCCACCAATAGTAAAAGTACCACTTAAATCAAAGATACATTACAGACCGATGCATATTTCTTTCTTCTAATACTACTACTCCTATCACTACATGTACATATTTATTGTTTACGATTCAAAATATAGTAAAATAAAATATATATGAAGATAACTACTAATGACACATCTTTTCTGAATCTTTTACTCAAATTTCCCTGCTTTGGATTTGTACTTTTACAGTAACTACACACTTGTTCTGCATAAAGTATCAGGTGTAAAATATTCAACTTACCAAGAGTGTTTATCCAGGGAAGTTGATGTCCATTTTGGTAAGTCGTTAAAATCTCTACAAATAAAGTGTTAATCCCTTGAATTCAAAGCTCAAGTTGATATGACTGAAGCGATGACACTTTATGGTTGTTTAAAGACATCTCACTGTAACATCAAACAAATTATAGAATTGCCATTATTCTATTACCTTTAATGTTCAATGAGATCGAAGGAACATTTGTTAAAAATGTTTTACCTTACGTGCCTTTATTGTGTTTGTCTGTTTTCTTTCATGTTTTTAATATGAATCATTTATTGAATTATCAACCAATCCCAAAACACTGTGACATAAGTGGAGACCCAAACAAACTCAACTTTTGCTAGGGTTCTAATTAAACAGGGTTTCTGTCAGTCTGGAAAGTCTGTTCAACAATGTGTTATTTATCTCTTTATACAGTGAAAGTTGCACTTCTGACATACAGTTTACTCACCTACTTAACATTATCATTATGTTACTGTTCAACCTTTTTATACCAGTGTGGGTGGGCGAAATGAAACACTGCTCAGTTTAATGAGAGTTCATCAATGACATAGATAGACAAAAGTTTGACAGAGGTCCCACTACAGAGGGTTAGACCAGACTAACTATGCTTAGAATGGTACTTACTAAGATATAAGTAAAGGGTTCATTCGGGATTGTAAAATGAAAAGAAATTATGGCACGGGAAAATGTTGTAACATGTAAGATACATAAACACACACACACAATATTAATTATCAGGTATTAGTTATAGGATCTGAAGAACTAGCTAATGAACATTCACAAAAAGGCCAAACATTCACAATGGGCTGATACTAGATGCTAAACAACGCACTAAGGCTAACTGCTAACCAACATTTCTAACTAAGCTGAGAACAAAGAAACTTTGACAAAATCTAAAATATGTAAAGAAGTGTCACATGGGTAGGAGACCATGATGAATATGTAAAGCTGCAAAGATATCGACATCAAGAGCTTTTGGCGATAAGGGCCGACGCATGCCCTTCGGTATCTCTTGGGTCTTGCATCTCCTGGTTCTGATAAAAGGCAAACTGAACCCAATTGTTCATGTCTGAAAACAGCTATACATACGTGTGTTTACGAACGCTAACCAGGAAGCATAGCAGTAATATTTACAGGTTTTTAGACTGAAGACAAACGTCTGACTTTCAGACTCTTTAATGGTAACAGATGTAAAGTTCTCACAGCCTCAGACTCCACTGCAGAGCAGACTGTGGACAACTTCTCTCATTCACTTCTCCTTTGGTGGGATTTACTACTACACCTCATGAATGGATGTAAAGGAGATGTGATTTAAAAGCCTGAGATGGGATGATGCACCCAGGCTTCATAAGAGACTGTGTGTTGTAGGGAAAGTGTTTATAATAGGGCAGGGTAGGAGAACTTGACTGCACCATGTAATCAAGGCCGTGGTTTCGTACGACATGAATGCAACAGCGAGGAGCTGAGACCTGCTTATAATGTCAGTCTGTAGGAAGGTAACTAGGCTGAAATCTCAGAGAAACACCATCTTCAAAAGTTTACCTAGAAATAAAAACAACTAACACTACAGCCATGCTAATCTCTTACAATCATAGATCGAGACGTGGCAATAACATGCTCCATGTGGTTTTTCCTTGAGGCTTTACACACCGTCCCAGCTAGGATTTCCATCCTCCTATATGAGAAGCTGTTTCCACTTGTGCTCTCAATTGTTCTTTGTTAAAAGGGAAAGCCCTACATGCCTCTACGGCTGGAAGTTTGGGATATGCTAACATTGCGGGTGCCGGCTAATGGAAACCAACTGAGTTTGAGTGTCCATTTGGTTTTTATTCTAAGCCAAATTAAAGAAAGAGTAAAGGTCTGTGTCCCTGTGATTGGACCTTGTTAGAGAAGCTGAGCTCATAAGTCTTGGTCTGGATCCTCCGCGGCGTGACAGGTAGGAAAAATGAGCATAAGGGACTCTAGTGTGAGAGCTGGCTTGTTTATTACCTCACACTATTTGTTTGTCCGTTTATAACATTGGTAACAATCTAGTTCCTGTTGTAGCAAACCCAGCGTGGCCACACACAGACTCCAACAGTATCACCTGTCTCTGTGTGTCTGTAAACATACTCAACAGTGTAGACTCAACACCATGCACTTAAATCAGTGAGACTTCGAGAGAATATTGTATAGCATCAAAGCATGAAAAACAAATAGAATTTAAATTACACAGAAAATAAATAACCTCCTTGCGTTGAAAATAGCCACATTTGTAGATGTTTATCTTAGTGGCTATAAATCTCAGAGGCTGTGAAAAACACTTAAAATACCAGGAACTGTTTCTGGGAAAAAAACGGAAAAAAAAACACCATCCCAAAATAACACGAGCCCCTGAGGCTACTATCAGAGTGAAGCCCTGTGAGACGGAAATAATCACCTCCATCTCTCTGCTGAAGATCTCATATCCTGTGAGAGCCTTGGACGTCTCCTGGGAATATTATTCACATAAATGAGGCACATGATTGAGCCCAGACATGATCAACAGATCCAATTCGTCCGCACAGGTCACACATGTCTGATATGTATAATCATCCCACATAGACTTTCTTCTCACATGTTATGTTTAATACAAGTTTACAAACAAACATCTCCATGAGGCACAGCCATAGATCGTTTATAAAGATGGACAACTAGCCCGAACCCTAATAGGGGATGACGCTATGGTAGCAAGGTCCCACCAACCTTTGGATTTGCTCCTTGTCCTGTCTAGTAAAATGGAGGAGGCAGGGTTTTTGACCTGTAAGGCAAAGTCAGACACCAGGGGGCGACGGAGGTGCTTTGGCTTCACTTTCATATCATTGATCTTTATTGGATTGCTGTGAATCCTACAGATTATCTCCTGCTGTATTCTCTCATGGGCTGAAGTTTTTACTGGCAGGAGAGACTCCAGAAAAATCACATACAGCCCCTCTGGATAATATCAGGAGATCTTCAGTGCAAGTCTGACAGCAGTGTTTGATGTTTGTGAATGTCTGCGGAAAAAATGTCATGGCAAAATTTGTTGATCAGAGAGCTCACCTTGAGAAAGAAAATGTTCAAAAGAGTTGAAAGACCTTGACTGCCGTAGTTTGAATATAGCCGCCTGGTTATATTCTATGCTCATGAGAACTTTTTCGTGAGTTATTTACTGACAGTATGAGCATCCTGAAACACTTGACAGACAGAGACTTCCATCAGCACTCCTCAGTGTGCCGGGCAGAGCAGCTGGTAATGGTTTCTGCTGCAGTGTGGCCGGGTCTCAGGCTTGCTCGTGTGTCCAACCTGCATCGACTTCCCCAGCCTGTGTGTGCGGTCTCATGTATGTATACTTTAGGCCCAGAGTTGTTTGAGCGTCTGTGTGCTCATGCACAAGTGTGTGTATCCGCACGTCCACCCATGTGTGCTGCAATCTCCCTGCTGGGGTTGAGAGCTTACAGACTCTCCGCTCTAATTGAGCACGGAGAACAAACAATGACAAGTGTTCACCTCTGGAAAAAAAAAAGGGGCACACAGATGCTCTCTCTAAATTTCTTTTGCACAACCTTCCCATCTCAACCTCTCCAACAGTGTGACACCAGAAAGACACAGAGAGGCCTGGTTGTCTTCTGCCAAACACCATAACAAAAGCTAATGGAATCTCCTCTTCCAAGAATTCTGAACATTCAGACTCTGGCAGCTCGGACTCCGCTCCACTTACAAGCTTATTTTCAGGGCTGTGACTTTGGCAGGAAACAATGCCAGCTGCCACTTCAAATAGTTAACAGAGAGGCTTCTGGACCTTGGTGACTATTAAGCCCTGGTGAGTATTTTGAGACGTTAGCTGGATGGATGTCTGGACTATAGAGGTGAGAGACTGAAAGGGCTCAGCCTCAGCTGGGCTGTGTGCTGGTACACTGCTGTGAGGAAGTGGTTTGGCATATGAGGGCCCACAGGAGGTCTGGAATTAGATACGTGTTCGTTAAACGAAGCCTGCTTCTCCTCTGCAGACCGCCACTAACAACTGACTCTGTTTCACTAACACCTTGATCCCGAAGATAGAATTATGAAAATTCTGTCAGTATAACATCTGGAAATCCTGCTGATCCGATTGGGCAGGAAAAAAAAGGAAGAGAAATATCTCCAAATGTGTATAAAGGCAAGTTTTGACAGCACAGGGCTCAGTGATCACATACTGTACATATCCAGTCGAAGTAAATGTAAAACAGAAACCATTTGAAAGTATAGGCGCTGGTATTTTCAACAGTGTGGTCATGGTAAAACATTCAGAATCAGGTCAGAGTTTATGTTCGCTGGATTGTGCCTCAATGTATTTCTTCAGCAATTCATCTCCACTTTATCTAGTCAGCAAGCAACACTTTCAAACCAGCAACAGCAGAGAAGTCTATTTAGTTTGTTTTATCGTTAATTAATCATTATCAGTCTCAAGCATTTACTGTATACTAAATGATATAACTGAATGACGCATCTTCATATCTGTTAGCCAAAATATACCGATGTGAACACTGCCATGTTGAGACAGTGACATCATTTGGAGTCTGTGCAGCTGTGATCGTGCTCTGGAGCCTCAGTACAGAAGTCCTGCACAATCCTACAGGGAATTGGAAATATTTATTTGACAAAAAAAAAAACTATCTTTAAATGTAGAAATAAACTTGTTTCCCACAGTTCGTGCTGCGGTGCTGCTCATATTTACATATATACGACAGGTCGGGCTGTTCCTGCTGCCCCCTCTCCTCTCATCTCTCTACCGCAAGCGCAATGCATGATGGTATTTATTGCTCGGTTAGTGACCATCGGTTCTACACTACTTTTCACGGTGCTCTGTATAGGATATCAAACATTTTCCCAACTAATTAAAACTCCACCACAAGATGGCAAACTCGCTATATAATGCACTATTCTGTGATCAGTGAGTGATTTTGGACCCAGCCTTTCTCTTCACTTTTACAGAGTTGTCCTGTCATTCATTTTTATATACAGTCTATTATCTGCATACACTCTACGGTCTCAAGTCTGAATAATTGAGATGTCAATCAATCATCAATCAATCAATCAATCAATCAATCAATCGCTACTTTGTTTTCAATGGCTACTTTGTAATTGGATATACTCTTCAGTCAGCCATTATATGAACATGTCTCATGGTGACATAATATGGAAAAACATCTGCATTAGATGATAAGGAGTAAAATCATAAAAACAATATGTAAGCATCCAGGATCACTACTGTTATTCAGTTCCTTAAGATAAGAGCTAACGCAGGCTAACAGTGGGGGACCTTGAAGCTGAGCTAACCCCCACTGTGGAGAGAAAAGACCACCTGATGAAAAAAATATCACCTGAAGAATGTGTCGATGCTGGATGCGGCTAAGTCTCTAAATTCCCGACTCAGTCTTCCCACACACTATGGTCTCAACATCTGAGACGCTGATGCCATGTAATACTTCCTTTACTACAGACATAAAGTGAGATCACCGTGCAGAGGCTAAATGAAAGAGGAAATGAAGAGGGGAAAATATCTGATACTACAACTGGACCGGACTCAAGCTCTGAGTCACGAGGCCCTTGAGCGTACGTTTACTCATAAACCAAGGGTCTTTAGCAGAGATCACCCGATACCATTTTTCCGATAACTTTACCGATAGCTTAAAATAAATCGAGGAAAACAGCTGCTAAAGTGAAGTTTATGCCATCCCTATTGGAACATCTCTAGTTTTTGGGGAAAGAAGAACACAGGAAACAAGGTATAGAGCTAACAGTGAGTCTAACTTTGAGATGTTCTGGTCTCACACACCATCATGATCTGAGAAAAAGCTCCACCCGCAGATTTGGGTGTAACTCTGCGGGAATAGCATTATTAGGAGTCTTTCTAGGGAGAAGGAAATGACATGTTCGCTAAAGTACGGGCATTGAGGCCAGAGTTCACCCCACCCAGTTGTTTAACAGGAGGCCCCTTGGGCACAACTGGCCGATATCCCTATCCGTCTCCCTCCCTCTGAGATGCTAATTACTGTTTGGAGGAACCCTGTGTGACACACAGCAGGCTCGGCCAAACTCGACGTTTAATTAATCAGCTCAAAGGTAGAAACTGAGATTTACATTGAGGTAATGGCGAACTGCTTCACTTCACTTCGCTTTAAGGGGAAACAAGAGAAATCCCAGAAGACAGGTTTTTAACTGCATGAGATCATTCAGGAGAGGTTGTGTAGAAGTCATCCGAGTTAGTGTCTGAACAGAGCTTGCATATTCAATCTAAATGAGTCGGTGCATTACCAATGACACGCGAGTCAAAAATTTAGATGTATTGCTCCTTTGTTTTCCCACAGCTGCTCGGTAATTGGTGCTCAGCTATGCTCTTGTCAGTGTCTGTGCTTTCACTTGGGTCCATTTCATTACAATGCATCTTGAACAAAGTGAGTTTGTCTTCAGGTTTCTTTCCCAGTCGTCCCTGACAAGGCAGTGAATTGAGAAGTGACTGCATTTCGTAAAGGACAAAACCTTTTGTCTCAAACCCAGAGCTCATCCAAACAGTTACAAGTACGCGCTGAATGGAATCTGACATCAACATTACTGTCAAAGTAAAGCAAGAATTCATTTGACAATAGTTCATTTTGGAGGCCTGCAAGAGAAACTTAAGAAATCAACATTGTAATTTTTAGCTTGTTGATTGGACTGTGTATTTTTGTTTCCCAAATCCATCCAACAGTTGTCCAGATGTTTGGCAGGTCTGTTTGACAGTGGGTCAGCCCTGTAACTGTGACTGTCTGTTGCTGACTGACCCAACACATCATTGGTCGGTTGAGAGCCACTTGATCATGGTGCGAACAGTCTTTGTGGGCATCGGGCCAGGTTATAGTATTTATTTGCTGGATTTAGCCTCTTTTGAGACTCCATAGAAACATTTCTTCAAACACCAACCAACACACCATTACCTTTAGTTTGAAAACAGATCACTGCTGCTACATTTACACCTGTCGTCCGCATGATATAGGTTTCCAGGTGTGTTAGTCTGTGCAGTGATTATTACTGATGCAGAGATAAAACTCATATGGACTGAGATGAGGCTTTTTCTACTCTGTTCAGTGAGTGACAGTTTGTAACCAGGCGGTGGCTGTGCAGTATGTGACAGACGAAATTATAAAGATATTCTGTCTCTTCTAACTCTGACTGATTAAATGTTGCTGAAATCCCAACAACGCTGTCATCTCAGACAACATTTGCACTGTTACTTAAAGATGGCTTGGAAGTGACTGCTGAGAATTTGCCTGTTTGACAGTATTGCACATGTGAGCACAGAGAGTAAAAGATCAGCAAACAGATAAAGGCCTCACACCAGCCAGCTCCAGGAAAAAATGATCTCATTGATAAAAATGAGAAGAAGCAGATTTTGAAAATGTAACTACTGAAATTGAAATTCAACCATGTTCTCATATATCGAGAATAATTTAAAAGAGAAAGGGGAAAAAGAGAGTTACAGCCGTTATATTAATTTACCCTCTTCCCCAGACCCAAGTCATCCCACACAGCTGATAGTTATAGGAGGGAATGACTGATTTTCAGGATGTTTCTCTTTCTTTTCCTTTTGCAATGTGGCAGTGAGCCAATCGTAATAGTCCTCTGTGTAACCTAATGAAACGCTACATCAGTGCTGGATAATGGATCCAGGGTTTTTAAATCTAGAGTTCTTGATTAGAAAAAAAACACTGGTTGCATCCATCAAATGACAAAAAATCTACAAGGAAGAAAAAGTTCCAGTCACTGGAATGAGATCTTTCCGCTGAGTCACAGCTCTGATAACAGGATGTCCCCAGGGGAGCAGAGGAAATCCCCGGCAATGTGGAGGAAAAAAACACACCAGCAGACCTCCCAAAACAAAACGCTATGGAGAGCGCGACCACCGACCGCATTAAGAGGCAACCAGTTGGCGTCTCATCAGGACAAATGCCCCATTAAAACATACTTCAATATTGGGAAGTGGGGAGATGATGACAAAGGAAAGAAATGCATCGTTATTATTATTGGTGGTGTGTGTGTGTGTGTGTGTGTGTGTGTGTGTGTTTGTGACCTCATTTCTTCTCTGTTCACAGCTTCCTCATACTGAGTCACTGAGAATGAAACCAGCCATATCTTAGCTGTGCTTGTCTCGTCTCCCTGCCTCCGTCCGGCCGGCCTGAAGATGACATGGCGTCCGACCACGCAGCCTCCAGCCGCAACTGCTGTTCCCATTAACTTCATCAGCCGCCAGCCACACTCCGCAGACAACATACTCAAGTGACAGCTCTTTTGTTTTTGGTTTCAATGGCCTGCAAAGACCAGGAATCTGCTGGGATCCATTACGTGTGGCACCGGGAGGAAGACTAATAGCTGGAAACTGGCATAAAATTAAATAAATCACATGAAACCTCATAAAACCTGCACGTTGCACATCTCGCCTTCACGTCACTGTGGAAAAAACGCTCTCACCTGACGGCTGCGGTCGCCTCAGGACGTGCGGAGGCTACTGTTAGAATCTGAAATCATCATAATGACATGCTTACAAAACAGGGGTAATTTCCAGAACACGATCCCTAAATTACAAAGTAGGGAGTGACGGGTATGCGGCAACTTTCTCTGAGCATTCTACAAAGGTAAACAAACATCTGGATGGGCTGGAAGAAGCCACTTGTGAGAAGTTAATAACATGTACTGTTGTATTTCTGAGGCCTGAAGGATCTAAAGGATTCTTTTGAGTGGAAATATATACATTAAGCCATGACAGCTGTAATCGTGTGTGTGTGTTTGTGTGCGTGTGTGTGCATGCATATTTTTCTATGTACCCTACATGTTTCTTGAATACCAAATATAAGTGTTTCTCTTTCTACAATACAGAATGAGGGGTATAAAGAATGTTGTGTGTGTGTGTGTGTCTGCCTTAGGCCCATAAACAATCAGTTGAAACAAAGGTGAGAAGGGGGGGGTAAGGCCGAGGTTTCTTTCCAAACGCTTCACTTTGAACTTCTGATCCACCAAACAGACCATTTTAACCAGGAGACATGATGATGGATCTGGAGCAAAATCCACAGTAGCTCAAATCCACCTAAAACAATCCAGAGCTGACACACGGGACGCTATGACACAGTTAACGGACCGGATGTATATATATTAGCCTTTAGATTACTAAAGTTAATATAATTCAGTGTATAGGTCTACTCCAAGACTGTGATCAGAAGGTATACGTTCTGAAAATACCCTTAAAACAATGTTTGTACGTGTGTGTTGATGTAAAAACATACATGTTGATATAGGTTGATGCCTCATCAGCTCCACCAAGGAGGTTGTGTTTTCAATGTGGCTGTTTGTGTGTTTCTCCGCTGGTCTATTGTGAGCTGGATTTCCACTAAACCCATTCTTTCCAGAACCCAATCTTGGATTTTTTTCTTCCCACTTTCTTCTGTTAAAATATCAATTAGGTTATAAGAATTCAGACCTTTCTCCTATAAGAATTGGAAAATCATGTGCTGAATATATCTGTTTTCTCATCAAGATTATGTTCTCTAAGAAATCATCAGACCTGTTGTAACACCCCCCCCCCCCCCATCTGCACCATATTGAACGTGTTCTTCCCTGACTCATATTGCATCCTTTGATCAAGTTTCATGGAAATCTTCAGTAATTTTGGTGTAATCCTGCAAACAGACAAACAGACCATCTAACCCAGACAAGAATATCACCTCCCTGGCGAAGGTAATAGCGGAACCAGAGTTATATTTTACATTTCTGACGCGTTTGGTATAAATGTGAAGAGCACTGATCGCAGATTGAAACCATGTTGGAAAATTTCACACACGATGCATCATCCATTCCACATTTAAATTAAGTCACATGAGCTCATCTCGGTCTGGCAGCGATACGATGTCTGAGGCCAAGTTAGTTCCTGTGCATCCCATTAATGAGCCTCTCAGCTATTCCCTTCACACCACACATACAGCCCAGCAGCCTCCTATGGGTTGACGGTGCATTAAAACCCCCACCGCCTCCGCTATAAACCACAGCCAGACTGTACAGTAGAGGCATGGAAAACATGAAACACGGAGGCTTGACTGTATATGTATGACCCACTTACACTTCACTCACAAACACACTGCGGCCAGTGAGCGAGAGGACAAGACAATCTCTGTTATTGTTGGCTGAGACAGAGCAGCTGTTTGAGAGCAGACCCACGGTGCAGTTTAAGAGGAAGGACGAGGAGGTGATGAGGAGTCCACATCAGACTGAGAGCATCCTCATGAGAAACTTAATTAAACTGCACTGCTGAGCCATTCGAAAAGATCCCTTTAATAAAAATGTGTTTTCATGACAAACTCGTACCAGCAGTGTCCTGGTGCTCCGCATATTAAAAGCTGTGAGGACAGGGTGACACACTGCCCCCGTGAAACCAATAAAACCTCCCACCAGAGAAACTACACTATGAAATTCTAATAACCTCGATTTTTCCCACTCAAAACTCTGTGTATAACAAAGGAGGGTTGTCTACTGTCCAACCTCGACATGATGTCATAAAGTAATGTCTTCACAGCGCTACAATGACTCGACTGTACAGAGAGTCATATTCCATTCTCTCTCACGACCCAAACTCACTCAATTACAGACTCTCTTGGGGAATTAACCGCTCATTTCCCTCAGACTGACACACTCCAACGTCCAGCTTTCAGCCCCAAAACCATGGTTAAATTCCTCATTGATGAAGGGATGCAGTAAGCCCCCACATCACAGAGCAGCAGCCCTCTCATTCAGTCTGTTTGTATCTGCCTCGCTGCTTGGAAACCAACCCTCAAGGTGAGTTACTGCCCTGGATGTCATTTATTAAGGCTCAGCACTTTATCCAGAGTTTCTCCAGCTGGGCCCCCTGGTTAAAATAATGTCCGAATGAGCCCATGTGAGAACACAGCAGGAGATCCTCAGCGAGCGTGTGAGCGTGTTGATGAGGTTTCAAACACGAGATGGACTCAAACTGGGAAAAACTAAAAACAATTAAAATAGCTCAGTATTAGACGGTAGTGTCATTCACGTGAGATCTCCGCAGCAGCATTAATACGTCACATCCTGTCTCTGCCTGCTGCCCCGCCCCTCACCTGAACACTTCAGAGATTCCTGTGTTGCTGTGAACGTGTCTGAGATAAGAATCTCCTGCTGCATTGTTCACGTGGGAAAGCCAAACTTCGGAGAAAGTCCGGATCCAATTCTGCGGACAGTCTCCGGCGTTCATGTCTTAAAACCGTTAATAAGACCTGGTTCCGTTTGCGTGCACAGTTAAGAAGGAAGGAATTCATTTAATTACACTGAACAGCTTATGATTCATTTCAGCTCCGCCAAAGGGCACAAAACACCGCACTCCCGCAAACATATGCTGTAAACACGTGAGATATTTTTAGGGCTTTAACGTCTATAATCATCTGAAACCACTTCAACTACCATGCACGACTTTATTTAGAGCATTAAATGCAAACATGCTGTGCCTTTACAAGGACGATGGGTTTGCCAGTAAAGCAACATGAAAAGGAAATGTGTTGAGTCCTGTGGATTTCGTATACGTCAATACTTCAGGGCTCCAAAGAAATAAGTACAGTCCTCTTGGGGGGCCGTTTAAAGCTGTAAGCAATTAGTTTCACTGAGAAGAAGAAGCTACTCAGATATTTATGTTTTTGCAAACTCCGGGGACTCATCCGCATGTCAACATATAGCAGAACACAGAGGGAACTGAGATGGTTGTTTCACAGCTGTTCTCACAGCCACAACATTTGTGTGTCAGAGATGCCCTGTTGTCAAAGATTACCAACTGTCCCATCTGCACGGCCTCTTCATCCACACTCTTACCTGCTGCACCTCTTAACTTTCTTCTTTTAAGTGGAAGAAAACAATGGTAAACTTTGCCAGCAGCACAATGTGTGGAGCCTGTAACTGTAAATACCATCAAAAGTGCAATGTCTCTTTGGAATGCGCTGGTGTAATTGTTATTACAAGATGAAATAGATAGAGTGAGGCTTATAATTGAATTTGAGTATAAACTTGGCATTTGTTAATACGATTAATTTGGTATCAGCCGTCTATACACAGCTGTGATTACAAAGTGACAAACTTAATCACAGCTTTAATACGCAAATGTATAAGCATTACCTCAAATCCAAAATAAATACAACTAGAGTGACACTCAGAGCGCATACCTCTGCCAAGGCCCAACAGTCCCCATGACACTACATTTAAATTCACTAGATTCATATTTTAGATCTGCAGCATCTGCATTTGTAGTAATTTTATTTTCAATTTTAAACCTAACCCTTCATTTAGCTGTTTTCTTGCCTTAGAGTCTCCACATTGGAAGGATGCAGATTTGCCATTGTCCAACAAACCCTTTAAATACAAACAAGTCGCACCAACAGCAGATTTTTTTCATCCTATCTCAGAATTTTTAAAAGAGTCAAAGTTAATAAAGTTGTTTTGGTGTAATCTTGCATAAAACAAACAAGCAAACAAATGCAACACAACCACTTTGGCAGAGGTAATAATAAGCATGAGAATTAGTTTGTTAATGTGTAAAGATTGTTTTCTAAAGTCCTGTTGGGCGTAACATGCAAATAAAATGTGTACGAGGACGCAGCGAGAGCAGCTATACTCCAGTGGAGGTTTTGTGATGGGCTGACGGTGTGTAGGACCATCTCACATTCTGTAAATACCTCCGAGCTGGGCCTAAAGCAGCCCAAGTGTTTAAGTGCACTAAATGAAGAAGCCTATACAAGCTTTTACTGGCCACATTTGCATACCACAGGATAATCCTGTTTCTATTAAATTCCTACAAAAAAAACCTAAGCAATCATGGCAGAAACAAAGACGTTCATTTTCCTCCATAAAAGACAGATTCCACTTTGTTTCGGTGGCACAGATATTAAAATTGAAAGAGGTTTTTTTACTGAACCGCAGGAAAATATTCCCCCAGATAAGGTTTCTCCCTCCTCTGTCATTAGAAGAATCACTGAAGACATTCTGTCATCACTAATCAAGTGATCCTTCACTTTTTAAACCTTCACCAGATAAATCACTCATCTACATTATTCAAAATCAACGACAACATATTAGCCATAAAGGTTTTGAGAATTAATATCTATAGTTTTAGTAAATAAGTAAGTATTAAGGCCACAAACAACGTACAACTGTTGACTTAACACAAGGATCAATTACAACAAGGAATCATGTTTTATGTTTTGTACACTTAACACCATGTGATATATTTTCCATTGCCTTCTTTCTGAGGAACCCTTCAGTGAACGCTTATAATCACTTTATAACATCAGAAGTCTTTAATAAACAGAAACCAGAGATGGAACAACAGAACCGCTTCAAGGATAAAACAATAAATGATTGTAAACATACCACCACATTTAACAAAGCACATATGTTCAGGCGGAAACTGGATACCCTGAGCATGGACAACAAACAGTCTGTGAAACCCCACAAATCTCCTTTCTCCAGAGCTGAACGTGTCTATGGCCTGGTCTGTGTCATAGTGGTTGTGATCACAGCCGGAGGAAGCCTTTATCTTCAAGTTATATGGTCAATGCTGCCCTGGAGACCTTTAAAAAGGCTGATGCCTTCCCATGTGCATGTGATCAGAGGGTGATACACTGTGTTGAAGTAACAACTTGTTTGTTTTATCTCAAAATCACAACTGGAGCCCATAAAGTTGAAATTGACTGTGTGGGGACCCACACACTGTGATCTGATGAGACTCAGTGATAAATTATTCTACTTTTAAAACCTTAGTATAACATGTCTGTGGTTCTCTCATCTTCTTCTAAATGCTAAACACTGTCTGATTATAAAAACATTTGACTAGTGCCAAACATACAACACCTGTTATCTGATGTGAGACAGTTCAAGTTTACAACCTGCAATGCTCTGACTTTCCAGGCCTGGAGGGGAGATCTATACAAACTAACATATTCAACAATCATTTTGATGATTTAAAAGCCGGGAATTTTTTTCAGCACTTATTGAGGTGCCACATGCTTGTTTTTCTACAACTAGGCACCAGTAATAAAACTCATGACAACACCGGTGTTACCGATTACACATATTACAAGAGAAGAGTGCGTTCAATTTCCCGGCTTCACTGTTCTACAGCACTTAATTACAGACTATGTTTCACACGAATGAAGTTTTGTGGTGTTGCCTCATTGAAAAGTTATCAGCGCTCTGCATGGCTGTCTCTCTCTCTCTGTCTGTCTCTCTCTCTCTAACACTTTAATCTGACAGTCAGTGAGATCGTGGACGTCACAAACATCCATAAAGTTGTTACTTTCTTTCAGCACCAAATCCGATCAACTCTAATGTTAGAATTTAGATAATTTTTTATATGATGCTTACACAGAAAATGAACCATATAGGTTTTATGTAGATGCTACAAAACGGTGGGGTTATGTGCCCGAACACTGGTAACTCTGACTACCATGGCAACTCTATTTGTAGCTGCTAAATGTGTAACTAAGCCTCTCTATGCTAACAAGATCACATATTAACTTGTAAAGTTATAAACTGTATGATCAATACTGTCTTCAAAACAGTTTTTTCCTGCCCTAAAAGAGGCCAGAAACTCTACTTTAATTTAAACTACATAATAACACTAATTGTCCATCCTGAGTAACTCCTTCTGTTTAACGTTTCAGCCCATTCATCAGTGAAGCTCATCTTTATAACAGGACAGGAGATAACAGGAGCTGACATGGAACTCTTCACAGGCGATATGTACTCCTGCTAATGCTCAGGGCAAAAACCTGTATTTACCTTTTTCAAAGGCTCTGTAAGGACATTTGGCTCAGGTTGCTTCTGAGTGAAGATTTACACACACACACCTTTCAGTTATATCCTGTTTACCACCTCCTGGAAGCTGTAAGACACATGTCGGGAGTTTAAAACTACTTTCTAGAGGGCACAGTTTAGAAACAGATGATTTAGTTTTTTTCTAAATAATTGCCTCAGTTCAGTTTAGTCAGCATGGATAATTGTAGAAACAACAATCACAATGCAGTTTGGGGCTATAAAGCATCTCTGTGAAACAAAAAACACTGTTAATGTGTCATTCATACAACTGGTAGACGGCTTTCACTTCCAAAATTGAGACCAGTTGTATGTTGACGGCCAATGTCACAGCCTCATCACCTGACCTGCAGGAGAGAGCTCTAATTGGCTGAAGATGACATAAGTGCTACCAAATAAGCACGTACTTCAGCGCACATTCCAGCCTCCCCCTCACTTTCTCCCTCTGCTGTCACACCACTTTGATAAAGTCGACAGGCCTGCGGCTCCACGTGCCCCCGTGCTGTTTAGCACTGTTATTAGCTGCGATTCACAGAAAACTAAACCAGATGTGGAGATGCAGCAGGGTCAGTGTCGGCTACGTGTCAGGTCAACATGAGATCATGAAAAAACGATCTCCCCCTGTTCTCTGTTGGCGTAACACTACCTGCCCCCCCTGCAGGGGATCTTCCGGCACCTCGTGTCAGGGAGGCAAGACGCTGAGATCTGACGACAAAGCAGCTCACAAGCAGGGGTGATAGTTGGAAATCCTGAGAAGATGAATTATTCTTTGGCAGCCATAAATTGGAGGGGGGGTTGCTTAATGGAAATTGTCCCCTACTCTGTGCCAGCTGTCAAACTTAGCAAGCTAATGTTTAGAGAAGGCCGGATTCCTGCAAAATTTTTTTGTTGATTTTCGTGGTGTGAAATAAATACATGTGTGATGGAGCATTTTTTAAAGAAGACAGAACACGGCTGAAGTCAATCTCAGGCTGACTTTTTGACATGTAAGAAATATTGTCTCCCCGTCTCTCTGCCTCTATCTCAGTGTCACATAAGCACACATTTAGCTCTGTTCATGCATCTGTCAGAGACAACATGAAGTAAATGTGATGATTTATCCAAAAAGCTCATTTCCCTCCACAGTGTCAACATTGGTTGATAATTCAGAGAGAGAAAAAACAAAACAATGTGTAACGTTTACCCAGTTTAACAAGATAACTAGTTATCAGTCTGTAAATGCTTCTCTTCTTTAGTCTTAGTTCTGAGTTGGTTGTATGGCCGATCAAATATCAGAAAGTAGTAGAAAACATGTTTCCCATAGAATGAGGCTGCAACTCTAAATACATTTTGTTCAAATACCAGTCCAAAGCCCAAACATAGTCGACTGAAAATTCGGTGTAATTCAAATTTGAGTAGCTGGATTCAGAGAATGTTTTGCTTTGGTTAACTAATAATTTCAGTTGTAGTGTATTCTAAGTGCCTGTACCTAAGAAATAATGTATAAGTTAAAATACACTGAACTACAACGAGACCTAGTAGAGCACAAACCTCCGCCAAGGCCTAACAGCTTCCTGAAAGACCCATGAAATCTTTGAAAATAACTAAAAACGCACGATCACGCTATGTTGAATAAAGTCTAAAACATTTCCCGGATCCGTGCCAAAATGTAATGTGTCCTTTCTTGGGCCCCGTCCCATCATTCTTCCCATTATAATGGAAATTTGTTCTGTTTTTGCGTAATCCTCCTGACAAACAACCAAATGACAGGGGGGCATACCACAAAACCTTCCTGGTCGAGGTAATTACATTCTTGCTGCAACAAATCAAACATGTACAAGCATATAAGAGAAGTAATACTCAACATGTAAACTATATCCTAGTTAATTCCATTCCAGTATGTTGACATTAACACCGGAGAAAGGCGTAAACAGCGGTACAGCTGCATCGCATCATGCATCCCTTTACTGAATTGTGGCGAGACCCAGACTCACCAATCCGGTCAGTGTCAACAGAGCGTGGTCGAGGGGGGGGGGGGGGGGGGGGGGAGACTCTCACTGTTTGGCCCCTCTACCGAGCACAAATATCAGAACAATATCATTTACCATCTGCTGTCAGGGGGCAGTGGAAACGCATGCGATCACATTGCGGCGGGCCCTGGCTAAAGCATGCTTCAACAAGCCAGTGGAAAAAAAGGCATAAGGGAGAACGTGACTTTGTCGGATCTCGGCTCCGATCATCAGTGGCCATGCAAGGTCTCCGTTTCTGGGACCACATACCAAAATTACACAAACCTCCTGCCGGGGAGGATTTAAATGAAATTTCACCCAGCTCATAGAGAAGCTCTCAGCTCAATATATGATTTAAGCATGGGCTTTACAGATTAAACTGTTCATTTAAATTCATAAACACTGTTGTTAGGATCTGTGTCAGAGGTGATGAAAGGCAGCACAGGAAGAATCATGTGTACCTGAAGTGAAAAGAAGAAAGCTGAAGAAAATTGCCTCATTTTCCAGTGTTTTCCAGAACAGATTTCACTTCCTGTAGCCCTCCACCCTCTGTGTGGTTTCCACCCCCGAGTTTCCAACCCCCTCTCCGATTCGTAGAAACGATCAGCCCAGCACAGACGCAACTTGAGCACAATTTATTCAGTAGCTCAACGTTGTGCAGAACAAGCTGTGAGGTGGATATAGGACACTTCAGAAAAACTGAGGAACATTTGACTCTTTGTGTGGAATAAGAGGTTGGATTAAATCTGGGCCAACAGTCCTGCCATAGCCAAGTAGTGTATGTGCTTAGTCTGTGGACTCCAGGTCCTATACTATGAAAGACCAAATTAGTCAGTGTATTCAGGCACTTTTCCACTTTGTTTTAACAGCTATGTTTACAGCATTAAACACGCCCATGGGTGAATAAATAACTCATAGACTGTATATAAACATGGACGACGCAACTCCAACGTATTCCGTAAACATTCAACACTTCACTCTCACGCGATTGAAGCCAAAGTCTGTGCAGTAGCGATCGGGAGATGGAGAAGGAGTAACAAGGTCCCAACCAATCGTGAGACAGTCTCAGCTGTCAATCATGATGCTTCACCCCATTTTTTGGCATCAAATAACTTATAAAAACCTAATTTAATGGAAACATAAACACCGCAACATAAGTCAGTGTGATAAGTAGTACCTAAAATGACAAACCATCTTTGAGAAAAACAGATTTGATGTGTACTAGTACTATTAGTGATTTTTCAGTTTGCTCCATGTCAAATCCACCAAAAAACTGGAACAGTTGACTTCAGTCATCACATTCATGAGACACAGGAAAAGTAAATGCAAACGCATCTTTGTGTCTGGCTCAGCTTAGGTGCTGGAGCTTAAAGAAAACGTTCTCTGACCAGACATTTACCAGAATTTGCTGTGCAGATGCCTTTCTTTTCTCATTCAAGAAGACGAAATACAAAACTTTTCCATGTGCAAATAAAATACAAAAGAAGAACATGAGATGAAGAGGTAGTTTGTCTGTTTGTACCCTGTAGCAGCCAACACATAGTTCAAGTCACTAGTGAGACTGAGCAGATGCCTGGCAAACCCTGGAATTTCCATCCCAGCCACGATTTCTACACACAGACACCCAGGAGTCTTTGGCCAGACTGATAATCACAAAACACACTGAGAAGAACACACACACACACACACACAAACACACAGAAACATAAGGAATCTGTAGTAGCCAACTAAGTATACTGAAACACTCAAAAATGCCTGCTGCTCTCCAACTGGTTGGATCGCAAAACTGAATCTTGGTCCAAATCCTCCCTTTGTGTGACCTGGCATGTTGTGATCTTCCATAAATTAAAAGGAAACTGTGGTCAGAATACGGTCACTGTGATAAATATCTTTATAGTTTGGAGCTTGAATCAGAAATGTCTCGACTGTCATCAGCTCCCGCTTCTGGCTGATCTGCTCACACTTTGCAAAGAAGCCAGCGCTTCACAAAGTTACCTTCAAGCCAAGTCCCACAACCAGCAGCCGTCTCATCCCAGCGAACGACCCACTGCAGCGTTTTCAGGATTGATCCTGAATCAGCCTCCACCTCCCCGTCGCCATTTAATTGTTAATCAGGGCAAGGACAATATCGGTGTGTTACTCCACAGCATGCCCCCACATTCCTGTGGTGCGTTATCCCATCAAATCCAGTCATGCAGAAAACCTTTGGCACAACCAAGTGCCACAATGTCTGGCCGTCTGGGCAAAGCTCAGTGGTCAGGGCCAGAGGAGCAGCCGCAGGGCACAACAGGTGTGTGGAGAGGAGAAAGTGATGCAGAGAAATAGGCATATTTGTAACCTCCAGTAATGCAAAGATCTGAATCTCCATTTTCCATCATTAATATGATTTATACTACGAAGTTTTTAATGACTGAGGACTTGGAGGCATTTTAATATTGTAGCCCTTTTTCTGTATTTTAGCCACAGGCAGTAAAATAAACAGATGTGTCTTTTATAGTCATCTCACTAATAGGATTGAACCTGTCACCAGTGATTACTGTCAATCAACACATGAGCACCAGGTTAAAGGTCACATATATTACTGTCGTGAAAGCTATGTTAGCTTTATCATGCAGATAATCTATGTTCATGATGCTGAGCTGCTTTACACATCACCAATGCTTTGTAGAACTTTTCATTGAGTCATTCTTGCGTAACCAATCTAAGTTAAAAGTTTCTACTGTCATCTCGTCTAATACGTCTCGTCTCCTTCAGACACTTTAGCAAGAGGATGACCTCATAACGACCCTGTGGATTCATAAAAACAAAAAAAACATCAACAAATCTGACCTGGAGGCCTCTGAGCGACTGGGAGCGTTATCTGCTTTGCTTTAACCAATCACTCTCCCTGCGTCTGGACCTTTCCATCAGATGCAGATGACAACAACATGTGATTCTCATCTACAGCACAAACACTCACTCACTCACGCTCAACAATGTCAATACAAAATCTGCTCAGTGTTTACACTCAAATGTTCACAATGTTTAAAATTCCTTCCTGGGGCTCAAGTTGACCTAAACTGGAAGCAGAGGGAGTAAACGGGAAAATGCCAGCGATGGATCACACCGCCAGTCGCCCTCAAAGACTGTCCTGACTCACCCTCACCTTCCACATTGTGCTGGGAGGCCCGGGACTGAAGTTCTCATAACAAAGCGATGATGGCATGGTTTTTGAATCATGTGTCCTGATTCCCGAGACAAATCAAGTCATGAGAAAGCTGCTCTTCATTGTATGACTCAATTAGAAGAAAAAAATGACGCGAGTGTTAAATAACAACAGTTGGCTCACATTCCGCAGTTGTTGCCAACTCTCCACAAACTGTCAACACGCAGGATGAGCATGTCAACAGGAGCGTCATCACTCCCACTTAGTCACTGGGAATTTCCGTCCCGATCATGATCAGAAATGATATTTTTGCTGGCAGCCTTGTAAAGCAAAGTGTGTGGTTATAACAGTCTGGTTATAATGAGACGCACTTCACTGTGACATCAGCACATTCACACACACAAGACGACAAAAGTGTGTATCTCACTCTTAAACAATTTGATTGCAGAGGACAAGTTTAACGCTGTGTAGAATATTTCAAAGGACAGAATTTTGACAAAGTTTAGCAATAAGATGGATGACATGCTGCTTTCTATCCTCGCCTTGTGAGGTAAGATTGTATAGATTGTGCACAACACAACTTGCTTTTGTCTGCAATGAGATTGGATACAACCTGCATTCACTCCCAGGTCAAATGTCACAGGTCTTTAAATCAGTTTCAGCTGCAATCGACACTGAGGAAAATACACCCGAGTGACAGCTAGTTTCTTCTTCTGCTTCTTAATCTTTGCAGACTAGAAACTGACGCTGCACGTAGGACACGTACTGCACCTCCTGCCGTTGATGTAGAAGTAGCCATTTTTTATTGGTACTCAACCAAAAACAGTACAGTTTATTTTAAAGTTGGGAACAACATGAAACAACGCTTTTTTCTTCCTCTCCTGCAAGATGTAACACTGGCTAGACAGCGAGGTGAGAGGGCTTCTCAGATTCCGGGGTGTTTGTGACTCTGACTCAGCAGGGGGACAAAAACAGAAAGGCAAATGGGTGTTTTGTCAATACTTTGAGATATACACATTTTACTTTTCCGCTGAGAAACTTAAAGTTTGTTTAAGATCTTTTTCTCTCTCCCACAGTATCATACATTAGATTAATTCTGCACCGTGTGGTTCCAGCTCTTCACTGAAGCTACAAGTTTACACTGAGTGAAACTTTCAAGCCCAAAACTCTCTTATTATATACACATTCAAAATTCACTGTGACATATTTGGCATCGTAGGAAACTTTGGGACCCTGCGACAAATTATAATAAAGTTATGTGGTTTTGACGAACGCTTGGCTGCACAGCTTGAGTTTGTAATGACTGACAAGTAGCGTGTTGGTAGATTCATGTCGCTGCTCTGCCTCTTATAACTAAAGTTGATCAGTTTAAAGCAGACTTTCAGGAATAAAATGTGTAATTTCTTAACAGGATTTGACTGTTTCAACCGATTTTCAGCAACATGATATGTCTCCGGGCAGCCAAAAGAAAATAGGAAATAGAGAATGTCTGCAGCAATAAAAATATATTTTATTTTTTTTGTATATTGGCTTAATGGTTTTGATCTGATTTTCATTTATTTCCAATAAGAAAAAACTGATATATTCATAGGTTGTTAAGCCCTTACACAATCTTGAAATAGCAGCTCTGTCAGATCACTGATCCAGCAGCTGGACACACTCTCGCCATGAACTGGCCTCCCCCTGAGGCCAGTTCATGGCCTCTGATCGCTCAGCACTTGGGCGACTGCAGTGAGAGCCGTGCGGACAGCGGCAGAGATCAGCGGAGGTCATCGAGGTCCCGCCCATGTGCAGGCAGCTACAAAAGCCTCCCTTTAATACCTGCAAAAGGTGGCGTGTCTCCCCTTTTTTTAGTAAAGCAAACAGACCACAACAGGAAAATAAAATATTTGCCAGGCTAAACGATGGGCGAGCTGGGGACATACGCAGCCGCCTGGGCGAAGGAGAACAGTTGGCGACTGTGGAGCCGAACTCTGACAGACCCAATGGCAGCATTGTGCCAGAGGCTGTCAGCGAGAGGGCGTGTGACGCAGGAATGTTAAATACTGCAGGAATGTTATTTATTTTCACAAACACCACCAAACACTCCCATATCAACACACATGTGAGGGTCCTTGCACACACACACACACACACACATACACAAGAGAGCCACACACTAAAACACATGTGTACACACTGATTGGTGTGATGCACTCTAAGGGGCTTGGCCAATAGGAACGCTCCATCTCTGCCTCTCCTTGCCCATGTTAAGATCAACATGATGGTCCTTGATCTGCTGCCATGTCCTCACTTCGTAAAGACGTCAACACGCCAGGAAGCACAGAGCAACACAGGGAGAGGCCGAAATACACGGATCAGCACTCAACATTTATTCAGGAAAAACACAAATGTGCCACTTTTCCTCCACACAGATGTTGTGGAGGAATCATAAATTGTCTGCAAAATAAATGAGCAACATCTTTGACAGCTGCGTGAGTTTCTCTATGTGAGGCCCGTGTCTGCACTCGTGTCTAGACAGGAGCGTTCACTTTGATGTGAGGATAACATCAGCTCTTAGTCCTTCTCTGCTGATTCAGGAAAAAAAGAATTGAGGAACCATTTGCCCGCAGACAGGGCCGATTAACTCCCCAGCCACTCTCTGAGCAGTGGAAGCTGTGTGTCATCGCCCGCACATTGGAAGCTGGTCTGCAGTCACCAGCAGGACTGGGTCTCAGGTTCATGTGAGGAGATGCTGCCAGCGCACCAGCTCCAACTGGGTCAAATCATCACCTGCTTACTTTTGCCAAGGTGAGAAAAGAAATGAATAAACTACATCCACAGCTTGAGTGAATTAGTTTTATACTAACAGGTCACTGTTGTATCTAAGCCTCACTTCAAGACACTGAACGTACCACCTCCAACCCTCACCCCCAACAAAGTGACCTGAGGTTGACCCTGACTCTGCTGTTCAGGGACGGATACAGAAGGACAATTCCCCGGCAGGAATCAGTGTATCTTTCAGGCCCACATCTCACTCTACACCTGCATGACGAATGTAAAGTTGTTTGAAGAGATCAAGTTAAACTTTCCATCAGTTGGCAGTCTGATACAACATTCTATAGGCAAAGACATTGGGAAATCTGTTCCACTCACAAAGCATGGAAACAAATCCCTGTAAATAGATGCAGGATCAAACCAAAACAACAGAGTTTTTCCGACTTGGAAAAAAACCCATCCATCAAATGGATGATGTTCGTACTTTATGCACAAACCTGAAAGGAAATATTCTTAGAATGGAAACATCAGAATTTCTTGCTCCTGAGGGACTGGTGCAGTATAAAGACACAGAGGGTCTGAATAAGTGATTACATTTGAATCTGTCTCTCAGTGTGTTCCCACGCACAGTCCTCAGCAGCGTCCTTGCCAAAAAAAAGGGCTTGATGGGAAAACACTGTTTTTGTGTAAATGTTAAGCCAACAACAAATACTTTGGGTGAGTAGAGATTGAGAAATTTGTGGCAGATTAGGACAAACTGGGACTAACACCTAACTGCGGTTTGCAGATGATCTGTGGATTAGAGACGAGGCTGGAAAGGAAAAAGAAAAAGCTGGAGCTGCCAAAGCAGACAAAAGCCCAACCAAGGTATGTTCAAATAGAGCATCGCACACAGAGGAGCCGTAAATCACAAAGGACTGAAACAAGTGTACAGACATCTGTAGACAGAGGCCGCTCCGACCGGATGACTGAGCCTGTAAATAAGTCGAATCAACACAATACAACCTGTGACATGTGTTTGCTGCTTGGACAAAGACAGTGTCCTCTACATCACACTGTTGCATAATGAACACCTTTTAAAGAACTAAGATAAACAGCTTTAGCTTGACCGGGTATTATTTATATTTCTACACTGATTCAAAGTTATCAAAAGACTTCTATTACTGGCCTGTAGATTATTATATTATAGACTGTTGTACGTTGTATTTGTGTACTTTAATGCTTATCATACACTTTCTTAAATACATATGTTCTATTTATTCTTTACCATGTCATTCCAATGAGGTTTGCCATGTTAAACAAACTCCCTCAACTTAGAAAACATTTGTTGTACGAATGTGAAACATCCCGTTAACTTTACTGTCAGATTACAGCGACTAATCCTCATCAATCTGGTTTTACACTAGATATTGGGAAAGAGTAAGGATATAAGTTTCCGTTAATTCTTTACAGAAAACGTACCAGTCACATTTGGAATATATGAGTGAGCTTTGAAGAGTCTACATTTGTTGTTTCACCCTAAAACAACCTGTAAAGTATCAGCAATGTGCTCGTCGTCATCAATCTGACTTTATATTTATTGTTGAGTGCTGTAAATGTATTTCAATAAATATCATAATCAACAGAAGCCAACAATTGCTAAGCTTCAGTCTTGCGAAGTGAAGCAGTAGCTGTGTGCCAACTGCAGGCTGACGCAGCAGTTTCTCAACTTGCACATGTGTGTATCAACGTGTTTTTTCTACACGTGTGTATCAACGTGTTTTCTGACACACACACACTCTACAGGTGTCTGTTATTCCGCACACGAGTGAGGTCCTCTCTCTGTGCGCAGTAGCCCAGGTGAAGAAGCAGCAGCAGGTTACCTCTCATCCATCTCAGCATCTGGTGATGAAGCAGATGATGAAGACTGGAGCAGAGAGGAACCGCCGCCCCCCCCCCCCCCCCCCTCGGACCCCCCGCTGAGAGGACAACAATGGAGCTCATTCACACGCGCATCTTCCTCCATCAGCACCACCACCTACCTTCTGATAGGCCAGCTGGAGGTAGTTGTAGGGGATCCTCCTGCGGAAGTCCTGCACCACATCTTCGCTGACTTTGTGCACGGACTGCGCGCCCAGCTTCTCCTCGATGCACGCGTCCATGCACGCCGCCCTCCGGAGCACCACGTCAAAGAAGCGCAGGTCCGAGAAGCTCCCGTCCAGCGGCTGCTTGTCCTGGCACTGCAGCCGGCAGCGGACCCTGGTGCTCCGGACGTCCGTGTAGCTGGTGAGCGCCGCCTCCATGGACCGCACCACGCCGCTGTAGTCCCCGGAGTAGAACGCCTGCACCGCGGTCTCATACAGGAGGTCGCAGGGCTCCAGGAACGTGGCGGAGGATGCCAGGGAGAGCAGGAGCACGGAGCACAGAGCAGCCGGGGAGAAGTTCACATCCATCCTCTGCGGAGGTTCAGGCCGTGAGGAGCGAGCTTCAGGCGGACAGCGGGATGTCAGTCACCGGGGCTCCACGGTCAGTCCATTTAAAAGTCCCTCTCTCGCTCTCTCTCTCGCTCTGTCTCAGGCAGACTCGGGGCAGGGCGGAAATAACGCTGCTTCAGTCGGGGACACACATTTTCTTATGACCCTTCTCCGCTTTTCCCTAACTCCTCCCCTCAAGTGTCCGGAGCTCCAGCTTCTCCTGCGGGGCTGACATCACAGAGAGAGGGGGGGGTCCTTCAGGGAACTCCGCAGGAAGCCGCCTCCACACGGTCTGCTGATCAGGCTCCAGCCCCACCACAAGTATTCATAATGAAGGTCACAAACTTTGTTCAGGTGATGGTAAAAGATGCAGATGGGAGGAAAGTGGAAAGAAAAAAGTTTGGGTCCCTTCTCCAGATAAAGTTACCCGAGATGTGCCTGAAAAAGACAAATGAGCCTAAGAAACTAAAAACAATCACAAAATAGACATTTATAATCCACATTTATTGTGAATGTGTCTGTGATGAGTTGTTTTATATTCTTTGTAACTTTGTTTTCAAACCGAGGAACTTTATGAATAACTGTGAATGTTTTGATTCACTGACTCAATTAACTAATTAACTAGCTAACGAGCTAACATCTGTCCAGGGACTAAAGATGACAAATTGTTAACTAAAGAGCATGTATTATTGGACACCATCCATGTTAAATACACTGGAAGGCTAAATAGGAGTTTTAATAAAAAAGTTTAAAATATTTGAGTTGCTTGGTAGATACTTTTGTTTTGTAAGATGTTAAAAGCTCCAGATGTGAGGAAATTGGAAAGAAAAAGTCTGGTTCCCTCCCTCAAATAAAGTGACCTAAGATGTGCCTAAAAAATAAAGGAGCCTAAGAATCCACAAACAATCCCAAGATCGAGTTAAATAAATTAAAGTACTTCCATATTAAATCCAAATTTATAGTTAATGTGTCTGTGGAAGGTTATTTTATATTATTTATAACTTTGTTTCATACTCTGCTGAGGAATCTTAGGCATAACTTTATGTTTATATTAACTAACGAACTAACGAACTAACTAACTAGCATCTGTCCTGGGAATTAAGATGAAAAACATTATTGTTGACTTGGAGCATTTGATTAAGTATATTTAATAATGAGCATCTATTACTGAGACTAAGTAAAAATAAATAGGATTCAAATACGCAAGTTGATTTGAAGAAATTTCAGAAAGATGATAGTATTTTAATTTATGATGAGATATGCAGTTATGTATTAATACTGGCATGCTTGTCTTCTGGAAGTTTATTTTTTTCAGGAGGTTCAGTCAGATTCTGTCCACTGTAATACACCGTCTCCCTCTTGAGGAAATGTTTGGTAACAGCATGAAAACATCCAGGACAACATTGAATCTTTGAAGTTGAATAAATAAACCCCATCAACCTGTTAAACAGCCTCTTTGACAGAATAGAAAGAATAGAAGCTACAGGTATGTGGTCCAGCAGGTGTAACGCACCTCTGTGAACCAATAAGGAGTGTTTGTGTTGTTTCATTCTTCATGTGAGTGTACGTGTGTGTGTGTAAGAGAGTTTAGTCTGAGTCCAAACTTTAATCAGCCACCGAAAACTGACTGAAACATGTCTGTGTGATTGTTTAAAAGATCATATCAAGCAAAAGTTTTAACACATGTGACCTAACAACAAACTGTGAGAGTTAGTACATGAGGATTCCACAATTAAGAGAGCAGAAAACACAGGAGACAGGTTTTATGTGGAGGAAATTTCCTGAAGTTGCGGTCTCAGAGAAAACCCACTAACTTTTCTCTTTACTGTCATTGCTCATCTGAAAGACTCTTAACCCTCGCCTATGCACTGCTCTTAATGTGCAGTGCATCGTTTGATATTGTACCATTTTATATTAGACATTTTTGTGAATTTGTGGAATAATGTTACACAAATAGGCCTCCTGGAAAAGATTCACATCTACTGAGGTGTTTCTCTGATACAGATGAGTTCAGTTTGTAAAGACTTTATTTGTATCTGTGCACTGTAAACAAAATTTACAGTATGGACATGTGAGCTGTTTACGAGAATGACACCAAGATTGTAGAACTTTTACAGAAATACTTATTTTATTAGTTAAATGTGTTTGACCATAATTATCATTAATTGCACAAAGACACTAAAATCATAAGAGACAAAGATGTTAATTTGAACAAATCTGCTTGTTTGTACAAAGTTTGTAAAATACATTTTAAAATTTGTATTTTAGAAATGTAATAACAATATCAATACAACTCAACAAGCAGAAGAGACTATAGTCCCTCCAGGAGATTTCATCAGGTCCCAGATGTGTTGAATTCAATAGACCTACGTGATCAATGACTTATCACATTTGTGGTTGTTGAAATTGGTTGAACTTGTGAATGATCTTTGATGTGTTCCTCTGCCCTTTATGTTTTCTAATGAACATACTATAGTTTAAGGGAGTCTTAATGAGATTAATAATAAAACTAAAGTAACTCCATGCAAGTCCAACTATTCAGGCTGAACTACTTTCCTCAAGGAGGAGGAGGAACGGTTTAATTCATATGTTCAATAAAGTTGAAAACAGGGTGGAATCAATCCAAATGCTCTGAGTATGAAAAACAGTTGAAAGTTGAATTGACCAGGAAGTTGACTGGTTACTTTACATAGCGCCACTGCCACAAATACCTCAATTGCACAGTTTACCATTTTCTCCAGTTTTATTTTCACTTCTTGTCAGGATTCAGGAAGTGAGTCACTGAGTCACTCCCATGAGAGATTCTAACATGATGCTTATCTTCATACTTTCCTCTTGATTATACATCTGTTTTTGTTGTTTCATTTTCAACGCGATGTGAGAAGTACTACAAAGCTTTATCGTTCACTATTTAAGCAGGAGTTGTGATACACATATTTTTCTAAGCTGGAATTATTCAGAAATCCTCTCCCCTTTTCCAATAAATTCTCTATTTGAGTGCACAGTGGTAACCGTTGTAGCAGATACCATTAAATACCTTGTGTTGTGTACAAATATACATATAAAAGTTTACTTAATCGTATTTAAAATCATTTATAATGGTAAATCTTTATCTATAATCAAAATGTGTTTGTCAGTAATTTGCTGAGTTATACAAAGATGTCTAAGCAATCTTAAAACAAGTTCAACAACATTACTGAAAACAAATTTTTTTTATTTTTTCATCTCAAAATGTACAAACTGTGATCTTTGTAATTTCCGTAGAATGTAGAAAAACAACTTGATGAGTTACGGGACTAAAGATGTGAAACCTTAGTCATGAAATGTACAACATAAACAAACATTCAATCTGTATAAAACTGAAGAGGTAAAGGGAAATGACCTGTTCAGAAAAGTACACTGTAAAAAAAGTACAGACGTCCTGCTACACAGTGAAAAACTTTACAGCTCCACTGTAAACTATTCAAACAAGTGTTCTTCACTGCAGCTGAGAAGAGAAACTTTATGATTTCATATGAATTCAAACAGGCCGACAAAGTCCAATGTGTTTAAAATGGACGCGAGAATAAACAACAACATGGAAATGACTGGCTGGATGTAGCACGATATTTACAACAATCAAGTTGTCCCCCCGACTACACGTAGTTGGACTTGGCGTTAGTGGTGGGCCGGTGGAGGGTGGAGTTTCTGGACTCAGGTGATTCAGACCGTGAGCATCGACGACAGCTCAGGAAGGTGCCACCGGCCATAGTGAGGAGGCCCCCGACCCAGCTGACAAACACCGCCTTACCAAACTCAAAGCTGGAAAAAAAATACCCAGATACACGCTCATTTAAATACATGTGCATGTTCACAAGATAAGTGTGTATGTGTGTGTGTTCATGTGTACTGAAGACTTTTTTCACTGCTGTACCTTTGCAGTTGATTGGATGAATGGAACTTCTGGACGATCATTTTAACGTACCAGGAAGTGATGATCAGAGTCAATAAACCTGAAAGAGAACACATTATTCATCAAAGCCCAAATCCTCATCAGTTCAGACTGAAGACAATAACAGAAGAATCTATTGATCTTCTTGTAGGAAAATGGTAATTATTCCATCCCAGTTTCTTAAAGTCCATGTGGGATAATGATGTCAGATTATGTTGATCCCCACATTTATTTGTAAAATAATTTCCAATTATTTTTCTGCAATCATTGAATTGGTTTAATTGTTCCAGGTCTAAAAGTCAAGCTCTGCTTTATTATCATAGTAGTTAACTTTAACTGGGAAAACTTCAAAGAGGCCAAACAAAAACTAAAATAGAAAGGGTTAAAAAACAACAAGCTTAATATGTTTAAAAGACAGCGAATTATAAAGTAGAAAATCTCAAATCAAGGACAGCAATTAAATTAATACAACCTCATTTAAAATCATGGCAAAGGAAATGGACAGTGAAGTTCCCAGCCCTAGTTCCACAGGTCAACTAACCCATCCTGAACTATAAAGCACTGAACACACACCTGAGATCACGAGCATGATTCCTCCGATCATGGCTGTGGTGGATTTGCTCTCGTTCTTTCCATCCATGAAGCGCGTGCACTTCATTCCCACAGTGGAGACCAGCAGGGCCACAGTAGAGAGGAAGATGCTGAGCAGCATCACGGCCCTGGTCGCCTGCACCTCGGCTGCAGAGGAAGGACAGATGGGAACAGATGTGTGAGCTTCAAACTGACCCAGTCTCAGATTGTTGGACATGATCTCTGTTTGGGTCTCTTTCTACAACAAGCTGCATGTTTCTCATAGTTAAGCCATGGAATAAATGAACCTTTGTCAAGAGTTAACGAGATAAAGGTGAAATAAAAATGTAATTGTACAAAATAGACAAAGAGGATATTGGCAGCAGTAGAATAAAAAACAAAAGATCCTATAAATTCCTCATGTGATGTCATCAAGTCAGAAAAGATCGGCTCAAAGACTTGAAGCTAATTATAGATACGTGTTGTCGGTGGAAAGCATCTCAAGGAGCAGCGCCTGGTTTCTGGAGGAGATGTTGTTAAAAAAATAAAAACTCACTGGGCAGCTTCAGGAGAGACTCGTGGGATTCACAGGTCGTTCTCTCGTTGCCGCTGCAGCTCATCCACAAACCCTCGTACACCCTGTGCGTCTTCCCCTGCGCCTGCTTCTTCCACTGCACCATGAGGGTGGCGGCGACCGTGGTGGCGACACCGACCAGAGAGAGGAGGAATCCCAGGAGCTGAATGCCCGAGCTGGCCATCGTGTACCCCGGCTACAGCAAGGGAAACGAGTCCGAGAACTTTGGTTGGAAGTTGCTTTTTAAAAAAAAATCTAAATAAAGTAGAAAGAGTGGAGAGGAGAGTGAAGTTAAAAGTCTCTTCAAAGTGGCTCCTCTCACCTCCTCAGACCGTTATACACGCGCTCCGCTGCAGAGTCTATTTAAGGTCCAGGGCTGTGACGCACAGGGGGTCTGTCCTCCACCTGCAGAGGATGATGGGAAGTTCATGTAAAGTCTTATCAGACCATGTTGGTAAATACAGACTACGTTTAAAAGTGCAGCCTCCCCCACTGAGTCATGCTAACTTCTCAGCAGCCCTTACTTTAGGTCAGGTTTTCATTTCAAACATATTAAAAATAAAAAATAAAATATCAATATATGTAAGTGCACTGTGAACAAATTAACTTTAACAACACATGCTCAAAATAAATAAATACTTGCTTGTATATTTCATGAAAACATTTTGTGTGAAATGCTTCATCCTAAACAGCTCAGTCACAATCAGACAATCAAATAGCAAATAAACATTCAGCGACGGCCGATAAAGACAATTAAAGCAAACAAAGCATTTAAACGTCCTACTACCTGTCTCACATCCCCTCCACATCACCCAGATCATGTCTATTCACCATACTGGTTTCAAATCATCTGATAGAATTCATGCAATGTGTTGTTCAAAGAGTTACACCTTTGATTGTTATACTATGACTTTTGGCATCCAGCCTCTTCCTAGTTAGTGGATGGGACATGGACCCAAACTGAAAGGTAGGTAGCTCTTATCACACTGCTGAACGTCCATCCATCCATCCATCCATCCATTCATCCATCCATCCAACCATCCACTATCTGTATCATTGAACCTTTCAGGATTGTGGTCCCAGAGAGACTGGTCACACAGAGACAAACAACCATCCTCACCTACAGTCATTTAATGATTTAGAAGCTTCAATTGGCTCACAATTGGTCGAGTTCATGTATCGACTGGACCTCAGCTACCTCAGCTCCATCGCCCCTAATCCTGCTGCTCAGACTGTGGCTCCAGATGTGCAAGACGATGGCGTTCGAATCCTGGATATTTGAGCTTCATTTCTGGATGGTGAGAGGAAGTGGAGACAGATTGTACATCTTTATTTACAGTTTTTTTTTCTCCACATGGTGAGTGATGGCCTAAACTCTTTCTGCATGATACCATGTTTTAGCCCACCTTAACCCCACTTGTGAACCATGAGCCACAAAGGAAAGTACCTTGGTCCTATGTTGAGCAGTCAGTCAGTGACGTGGTATCCACACAGACAAGTTGACAGGAATAATAAGCATGATCAAGTTTATTTTCATCATATACATCAGATATTCAGATTCATTTGTTTGTTATATGCGTGTGCAGTTGCACTTAAAGCACGTAGACTTGTTTATATGGCTCCTGGGAGATCACAGGCGAACCAACAACAACAACAACATGTGAAGGAGCAAAAACAGAAGTGAAAGATGCGGCCTTTCATTCCAACTAAGTGATGGTCAACACGCTCAATTGTCGTTCCCTTTCCTCCGCAATTTACTGCAGCAAGCTCTTGTTTATGTGAACAAATAGTCTTGTCTTTACTCAGACAATTAGCAAACGATTTGACCATATTTGGTGAAGGGGGATGTGAGTTTGTAAACACCCCAAGTTGGTCCTCAGATCGGATCAGTGTCACACCCATTCCTGAGCTGAGCCTCAACCAAAACATTCTGCTGCTCGCCCAAAGCAAGTTGTTTTGTGTCCCTCCCTGACACAAACTCCCTTCATTTATTTAGTTCCCTCACACCCACTGTAAAAAGGTCCGTCCAGGACAAACTTTATTTTGAAGGGATTGTTGTCGTATGTTTGCAGCCCGCAGGCAACACCACATGGTAATTGACAAAAAATAAATCCCCACTCAAAAAGTGACAAATGCACAATAAGAAATAATCACACCACGGGTCTAAATATAAACAGACTTCCTCTTCACTGACGGTACAAAGTGTAGGTGAATCATCGCTCATCCAGAGAATCCTCCCACGGACATAATGACAGCTGAACCCTGCCCAGTACATTTCATAACTGACTCACATCACGGGACGATTTGATGAGAATGGTAAAGATGTAACAAAGTGATCAACATGTAGACTAAGTGTAACTGGTGCAATTGAGGGCAAGAAAAAGGAGAATAAAATAACTCAAATGAAACTGAAACTCAGTAGAGCATATACCTCCACCAAGACCCAACAATCCTCTTAAATATATACTTTCATAAATATCAGTTCTCTAAATATGCCTTATTCTATTAATCAAGATCAATAAATTGCTCCTTGGAAATCACTGAAAACAAGACAAACAAAAGCCTTTCGCACAGTATTATAGAAAGTGGGAAAAATATCTACTGATGAATTGACTTTCCCTTTGGTTGAACCTAAGGAGGAGACAAATAGTGTCCAGTGTTTTGGACCTTTATCAACAAAAGCAAGTACAAGGAGACGTTTGTGGAAATAAAAAACCCAGAAAATAAATCATAGAGCCTAAAACTTCCTAATTAGCTTTCAAAAAAGTTGATTCCGGTTGATCCACAGAACAGATATCCTGTGCTTTCAATAGGGGAAGAGGTCAGTGTGTGTGTGTGTGTGTGTGTGTGTGTGTGTGTGTGTGTGTGTGTGTGTGTGTGTGTGTGTGTGTGTGTGTGTGTGTGTGTGTGTGTGTGTGTGTGTGTGTGTGTGTGTGTGTGTGTGTGTGTGTGTGTGTGTGTGTGTGTGTGTGTGTGTGTCAAAAACAGAGGAGGAGTCGGTGTGTGTGACAGATGAGA
This sequence comes from Pleuronectes platessa, assembly GCF_947347685.1. Classification (NCBI taxonomy): domain Eukaryota; kingdom Metazoa; phylum Chordata; class Actinopteri; order Pleuronectiformes; family Pleuronectidae; genus Pleuronectes; species Pleuronectes platessa. The sequence continues at coordinate 16,263,917 of NC_070634.1, forward strand.
CTTTTTGCTGATCAGCAGATACAAACACCTACTAAAGACAGTCACATACAGAGTGGGGGTCAGAGATGAAGACACATGGGAGTAAAAAGTACCTCAGATACTTCTTATAAGGGTCAAAATACACTTGCAATGACTGCAAGACGTTTCTGACACACAGAATGTTAAAATATACTTTCAGAAAAGATTACCTTAGAAAATGTGGATGATTCTTTATATCACATTTAATAGTTTATTTATTTTTCATACAAATATTAATGAAACCTTACAAACTACCTGACCCTGCACCCAATAAATGATTGATCAGAATATGTATTAGTCGTTAATCCATAAAGTTTTTTTATTGTCTGTAGGGATAACAAAAATAAATGCTGGTTGATGGAATAGAAAATCAGTAGATTTAGTAAATAAAGTAAATGTAGTAAATTTTTATTTGTTCAATGTCTGTTTTTCATATTATCCAAATAATAATAATAAGTAATGATGTCAGCCTCTGTTGGACTTTGTGTTTAGTGCTTTTTAGTTCATGTTTTAGTGTTTGTTTGCTAACGTGCTAAACGAAGATGGCAAATATGTGTTATGATTAAAATCAGATGTTTCCCAAAGTGCGTTTCCATCCAACAGTTTTTAATTCGCATTTTCGAATTTTTTCATCAAAAATAATCAAAAACTAAATATTAAAAACCGATGAGGTTATTTAGATGAGGGCTTTATAAATATAAAATGTATTTTTTACAAGGGAAAACCGGCTCTTCGTGTCATTGAGGTCAAATGACGAAACCTCCTCACACACACAGAGACGTGACCCTCCACATAGAGGCAGTGACTTCAGTCTTTATCAAAGATCAGCAGGCTGAGACTGTTTCCTCCAAAAGTCTGCGGATATAAAAACGTGAAGTGACGAGAAACTGCAAAAGCTGTGTTTAAAATGAACAGTGTATTTTTCTCAGGAAACCGAGGTCCTTTGAGATCAGTTGTAAACTCTTCATTGTTTTCCATGAAATATTTGTTAATGGGGCCATGTTGGTGTCAGTAGGTTTATTCTGCTGCACAGGATCCACTGCATATTCCAGGAGTATGTGTATGCACTGAGCTTCTCCAAATCTTTATGAGGCGCTGTTCAAGCACATGTGATCAGACTAGTTTCCCCTCTTCATTTATCTGCTCCACCAGCTACACGGCACCGCAGCTCTTCTCGAAACATGCTCGGCACAGACACACTCTTACATCCTATTTCCAATTCACACGTCCTGTGAATTGGAGCATGACTTTTCAACTTTGATTCCTGTGAAGCAATCGAGCTGTTTACAGAGCACTGATTCGATTAAATGCAGCAGATTTGAACAAGCATAATAAGATGGTGACTGCCTCGGGGGATAAGAACGGAGATCCGTCTCACTCCTAGGATTCCAGTGAGTGAAGGCCGCATGGCTTCCAGCAACACACTGCCTAACGTTGCCCAGCATCACACAAAAGGAGGAAGCACACATCAGGGAGGAACTGCAGCGTAATGTCACTTCGGGGGATAACAGCGAGACACTGGAGTGAATAACACCCAAATATTTATTATGCTGAGCTGTTGAGTAGAGGGGAGGGAATAGAGAGTAAGTTAGAGGCGTCTGTCGTTCTATAAGATCTCCAGAATGTGATAAAAAAAACGTTTCACATTGTTGAAGGATCTCTCACAGGGGAGTGAAGCCGACACAGTGCCACACAACACTGAATACAATTTTC